>NC_081408.1:281421042-281781042 GCF_030272615.1 Cryptomeria japonica | reverse complement strand
TAGCATGTTTGTTAATAGTTTTATGAAGAATTTGTTTCAAAGTTTTATCAGAACCCTTAGCAGGACCATTCAACTAAGGGTAATAAGGTGTAGAAAAATGATGTCAAATATGGAATTTATATATGAATTGCTTAAATTTTTGTTTTATAAATGATGTGCTTTTGCTCAATAGAATAGTGGAAGGTAATCCAAAATGAGTAAATTATGTTTTCTAAAATACATTTATAGATTACTTTAGTGGTAGTAGTTTAAAGTGGAATAGCTTCCACCCACTTCGTAAAGTAATCTATAGTTGTAGTAATGAATACATATGTCCCTTAGAGGAAGGTGGATAAATTTTTCTCATATAATCCAAGACCCATATTAAAACTAGCCAAGGAGATGCTTTTCCACAAAGTTCTTTTGCAAGATCTTGGATTCGATTGCTATGCTGACATTGAAGACATTTATTGACAAAGGCAAAGGAATTGTGTCCCACTGTTTGTCAATAGTATCACATTCTCATAGTTTTTAAACTAATGATCACCAAAGTCTCCATGTTGAAACCTAAATGGGCTTCTTGAAGGGAAAGGGGTATTTCAAACTTAGTTAAACAATGGAATCAAATCTGAATATAAGATCTTTGATAAGCAATATTGGAAAGAATAATGCAATGTCTTGTGAGGTTTCAAATGAAAATGTGAGAATTTTTCGTAACATTGTTTTAAAAGGTTCCATATTTTAGATAATTATAAATGTGATAGTACCATTCACCGGAGTTTGTATTTGCACAAATTAAACTGCTAGGATCCAAGTCATCGACAATAGAAGGATAAGAAAGTGGGTGGATCACAAAGTGATACTCATTTGCTTCATCATCATGCCATTGTGTTTGCATGATGATTGTATTTTCTCAAGATAATGTCAATAGTGAATGATGAGAAATTATCTAATAAAGATAAGGCTAAATCATGATATTCAGATAATTTCTCTTATTTAGCTTGATAAGTTCCTTTGATTTGATTAACTATTAACTAAGAATATATTGGGATTAAGGCATCTCAACCTTTGCAATTCCTAACATTGGTATTTGATTTTATCTATTTAGTATTTGGTTTTATTTATGAGCATACAAGGATAATTTTGTTTGCACAAGATATTTCGTCATCTAGTTGGAGTTGGCATGTTGACTTTTCATCCTACTAGGGAAGTGGCATGGATTAATTTGCCCTCACATGGAGATAGGTGTACTACTTAGAATACCTTGGAATTTTGTGGAGGTGGGTGACAAGTGTCATGTAATGACAAAAATATGACACCTACCTATGATAGTTTATGACAACCTTTGTCAACTCTATGACATATTCTATAATAGGTTAGACAAGTTTCAAGAGGTACCTTTTTCATGGAGAAGGCAGACACCCAATTTGGGTTATGACAATTTGTAAGAGAATTTTTTCTTCATGGTTAGTTATGACAAACTCACTTATAGTTATAAGAGTTGTAAGTTTTTTATTATGATAAAAACAGGTTTTGAAGGGACCCAAAACCCTTAACAAATAGACTACAAAAGATATATCATAGAAAGACCAACAAAAGACAAACCAACCAAAAACACAACAAGGTTGAGAGACAACAAATACAACAAAAAGACACCTCAACCCAAAGAGACAACAAAAAGCCAACAAACCTTCAACAAAGAAACAAAAAAATAGACAAAGAATTTAACCCAAATTCTTCAAGGTGTCAGCAACTTCAACTTCGAGTTGTTGCATCTTATTCACAAATTCCTTTAGGTCTATAATGTCCGGAGGCACTCTTGAAACTTTCTTCTAATATTTATGATATATTTGTATGACACTTGTAAGATGTGTAACATCATTTGTCATACCTAAAGATAGTAAATTTTGGGTGCCCACTTAGGAGGTTTGAATGGGGAGTCATTTGGAGATATGCATGTTTCATTTGTATGTTTTTAGGTGATTGGAATATAGCGCCAAGTATTTTTCACAACCCCGTTGTGTATTTTCATATAGAATCTACCTCTTGAGTTGCATTTCTCTATATAAGGTGGTCTTGGAGAGCATTATGTATGTTTTGTTTTGCAAGTGAAGTGTTATGTTACCAGAATTAATCCAAATTGTGGGTTGCCAATTGTAGAGTCCTATTAAAGAATTAGTGTATTGTTATTGAATTATAATTGTTTTTTAAATAATATAAAGTATCGTGCTTTTTAAAGTGTGGGTTTTTTCTCCCAAAAGTGTTTTCCATGCAATATATCTTGTTTTCATTATTTTATATCTTTATGCATGTTCATTATCTCCTAAATATATTTCTATTTTTGTAATATTTAAGATTTATAATAGATCTTGCACTATCTCCCCCACTATATTATTGTTAGGAAGCATTTTCTACACCTTAGCTTCCTTTCAATTGGTATCAGAGTTTGGCTAGTTTTGGTCCCATTGTTGGGTAGTGAGTTTTTTTATGTTGACTCTCAGTTTGAGTGGGATCTTTTGTAAAGTATTTTTAAATTCTTGTTGCGGGAAGAATATTTCGAGAACATCCATAGAAGTTGATATGGAGAAATTTAATGGTAGTAACTTCAAATAGTGGAAGCTAAAAATGGAGGATATTCTTATTGATCAAGATTTGTGGTCTACAATATCTAAAACAAAACCTCAAACTACAACACAAGATGTTTGGGATATGATGGATTAAAAAGTTAATGGTCTCATAAGGATCTATTTAGAAGACTCCATTCTATTAAATGTCAGTGAAGAGAAGACTGAGAAAGATCTTTGGAAAAAGCTTGAAGATGTTTATTGGGATACATCCCTAGTAAATGAGATTTTCTTGAGAAAGAAAATATATTATTTGAAGATGGAAGATTGAGGATTCATTGTTGATCATCTCAATGCATTCAACGTGACCATTTCTCAGTTGGGTTCTATTGATGACAAGATCAAGGAGGAGGATTGTTGCATGCTTATATTGTGTTCTTTGTTTGACTCATGGGACCACCTTGTTATGGCTATTTAGAGTAAAACCACCAAGTTCAAGATGGATGAGGTGGTACCATCGCTTAATTTATGAAGAGATATGGAGGAAGACTATTGAGTCAACTAAGGAGGCCCTTATGGTTCATAATGGGTCAAAATAGATAGGCAAGAAGAAGGACAAGAAATATGAAAGAGGTAGATCTAAATCCTATGGGAGATTTAAGTCTCCTAGAAATTCTAAGGAGAAACATTAGAACTATTACAAAACTAGTCATTTATGTAAATAATGTGAGGAGGATAAAAACAAGAAGAAGAAAAAGAGATCCTCTGATTCAAATTCACACAAATCCTCTCAGGATGATGGTGAAGAATTTAATACAACCTTGACAAAACATGCATTGAAAGATGTGTGATTGATATATTCAGTTTCATCTTGTCACATGACCTCACATCGGGGTTGGTTTTCAAAGTATGAAGAATATGATGGTGGGAAGGTGTATCTCGGTGATAACTCTCATCTAAAGGTTGTTAGTCATGGAAGAGTCAAGATTAGATTCCTTGATGGAAAAGTGAAGGGGATTGTGTTGGAGTTTTGTCATTTATGAAGGAGAATGTTGTATAGGCTACTAATTATCATTGATGCCAACATACTTTTATTGACTTGCATTGTTGTTTCTTTGGTATTTTGGCGACTTTGTTCATCATGTTTTGCTCTATGTTTCTCTATAATTGCAGATATGGGTTTGTGGTTTGGATAATATACTCATGAATATCATACATACCTATATTCTAGATTGTACATGTTATGGATCTTCAAAAGGTGAGATACACGGTTCGGTAGTTCACTCTATCAGTTGCTTTGTTTCTCTAGAACATAACAAATTTTCTAGACATCTACATTTCATCAGTTGATTGTTTTTTATCTTGTGGTTTTGGGACATGATTAAGCATTGTGGATAATGCGTGTATTCTAGTTAGCATTATTTTTTGTTATCTTTGGCTAACCTATGTAAATGAAACATATGAAGTATATTGTGATAGTGTGTAAGGTATTTTCTTTGTAAGGCATGTAGGGCTAACTTGAGATATGGATCAATGTGTGTGTGTGTGTGTGTGGGTGTGTGTATGTGTGTGTGTGGGTGTGTGTGTGTGTGTGATGTATTCATTTAATGAGAGATATAAAAAAATAGGGAAATATAGAGAGATACTGAGATAGAAGTGCAACATAGTGATCAGATGTGATATGTAATTAAAGGAGATAACTGAAAAGAGAATGAAGTGTGTGAAGTCTGTCTACTAACCTTAATTGGAACTGTATTCCATGCATATGTGAGATGCAACTATAATAGTTCATTTTGTCTATTTGTTCTCTTCTGGATAGTAAGCCCTTTGGCAGTGAGCCTTTATCTTTCCAATAGTGAGCCTTGTAGTGAGCATTTGTAATTTTCTATAACTAGTTATATTATATTGAGAGTCAACCCTCTTTGTGCTTTTTCCCTAATGGGTTTCCATGGAAAAATCTGGTGTTCTCTTGTGTATGTTGTTGTGGATGATATCTCTACTTTTTGTTGTTCATTTGATCACTCATTTCTTTTTGTTGCAAATTAATTGATGTAATTATACAAAATAATAATAAGACCATTTTAGGATTTACAAAATACCGATTCACCCCCCCTCTGAATATTCCAGTTGTTCAACAATTGGTATCAAAGCATTGGTTCCTTGTTCTAGCTTAACTACTTGAGGGAGATCTTGTTGGTTGAATAGATGTCTCCTGAATTAAGTGTTGAAGAAATTCTTATGGATGGAGAATTTCAAAAACTACTTTCGAAGATCTTGAAAATATGGAAAGTGAAAATAAAGATTTGAAAGAAAATATCAAATAAGCAAATGAATGCATCAGAAAACTGAGGGAATAGATCAAGAAGATCAAATAAAGATATATAAAGAGGTCAATAAGGAATTGAAGCAAGCAAATAAAATAATTGTCGATATAAAGTTACAAGTTGAGGAAAGTAAGAAAACCAAGGAATGTCTGAATGACTTAATCAAACATAAGACTCAAGAATGTGCAAGAATATAACATGAACTTGTAACCCTGGGATCTGAAGATAAATTCAAAGAAAGTACTAAGAAACTTGATGAAATGATGGATATGCAGAAACCTCTAGAAGATAAAAGTGGATTAGGTTTTGAATCTAGTGAATGTTCAATTTGAAGGACTGGAGATAAAGGCAAGATGAAGAAGGTTGAATCTGAACAACACACTGAAGAAGTAAACAAAGGAAGACAACCTTAGAATCAAAGAAGTTCTACAAAGAAACCAATGATCCTACAATATAATGCTCAAAGGTACTCTTCATTCAATGACTATTGTTTCTCCTATAATAAATTTTGATATAAAGCTTTATAATGTAGAAATAGATTGAATCAAAATGTTCAATGTTTTAATTGCAAGAGATTTGGTCATAAGGCTAGTAATTGCATAAATCAAATTAATATGGATGGAAGAAAGAGATTCTCTTATGGTTATTTTCAGTTATGCAATGATTTTGGGCACAAGGCTAATCAATGCAAATCAAGAATAACTACAAGAAATTCAGAACAAAGGAATAGATCAAGTGTTTTAGTTGGAATAAAGTTGGACACATTACTAAAACATGCAAAAGCAAGAATATGAAGAAAGACAATTCAGTAAAAAGGAATGAACTAATAAAGAATATTGATGTAGAAGAGGTGAGTAGTGAAATGAAAAATATTTGGAGAAAGAAGGAAGTAGATTTGATAGAAAGTGGTGTTGCATCTGGCTCTAGTGCAAAATCTCCTCTGAAAAATAGTCTGGAAGATTTGGCCCAGGGGAAGCTATAATGAAGATCCTTTTCCCTCACTGAAAAGGTTGATGTTGTTGTCACAACATGTTGATATGTTGGGTAAATTGATGTACTTAAACTCTTTGTAAAGATTGCTACAAAAAATATTGCTATGCGATAGAATGCAAAGGTTCAGAAAGTGATTGTTCACATAGGCATAGTTGTTTAGCAACTTCTTGGTGATATGACAATTTTGGCGATAAAACCCTAGGTTATTTGACAAAGTACTTAAAGTTCTTTTTTGTTGTTTATTTTGGCAATTTGAGGAGCGAAAAGAAGTATTCGCGCGGAATTGCTATTATCAGAGCTAAGGTATTTAAAAATTCTATCTCATGGATTCCAGCAAGTTTGTTAGTTGTGAAGATGAATCCCGACCTAGATTCAAGAAATTTATGAAAGAACCGATAATAGCTGTTTCAATTGGTGCATTTTCGTCACTACTGGCTAGGGTGGTATGTCTTGAAGATTTCTATAAGTTTATTGATGTACAGATTGAGGAATATCACAATGTGAAAATAAAGAATTTTGAAGATTCTCTTTCTAGAGAAAATTTAAAGTCGATCATTGAGTTAGGGTTGAAGGGCTTGGATATTTGGAGTGAATTTTTAATTATAATTGATGAAAAATCGGTCAAGATTATGCTAAGAAAAATTGATGATGACTACATTTGGCTGGACATACTTTATCATATTACAAAGGAAGCTTTAAAGGTTGTTACTAGTCTTTGTTCAAATGGAACCGTAAGAAACAAAGAAGTTGAAGCATTGACAGGAGTGACTGCAGATCAAAGAGTTCTAGAGATTGACACCATTACAGACCCTCTAGTAAGATATGTTGCTATGGGTATTACTTATAAGATTTAATTTTAGAATAAAGAAGGTTCTACATCTATTATTGCAATATATGTTTCTTATCATATGGCTAAGACAAAAATGATCTAAGATTTATGTGAGCTATTGAGACAACAAGTGTTGAGAAATATTAAGTTGACTATAAATGATGGTTATCCCTTTCATTTCGGATCATTGATTGTATTCCTAGTTTTTTAAATTTTAAATTAATTACCAATGAAGGAGAATGTTGTTTGGATGAGAACTTACCCGTAGGAAAGCAAATCAAAAGATATTTGGATAATCTAAATGACAAAGAAAGCGTGCGAAAAGAATATTTCTATGAACATTGGAAGAACTTGATTTAAAAATTTAAGATCCCAAAAAGATATGTTGCGATGTATAGAGATGGTATTACTTTCTTGGTTGATACTGATCATTGTTTCATGGAAGCTATGTTGCCCTGAAAGTTCCAGTTAATAGAATTTGGATATGAAATTAGTGTTGAAGAATGTGTGATGTATGCAAGTGAGCTTCTTAAACTTCAAGTTGATCTCATTGAAGATAAGTTTGGGAGATATGAAGAACTTATTGGATCAGATCTTAGTGAACAAGTGTCTCTAGAAGGATCCTCCTCTGGTAAGAAGAGAAGCAAAAAATTAACTGAGATCCTATCTCTGATTTCAAAGACGAGGAAGTCAGACAAAAAAGAAAAGACTGGGATCATTAGCATTGATGATGTTGAGATTGTTGAAGTTGATGTAAAGCAGAAGGAGCTAATTGTTACACAAGAATAAATGCATAAGGAACGCTCTGGTTCTTTGGATGAATATCCCTTTGAAGTTGTTAAAGTGATGAAAATTCTTGAGGAACCTGATGGAATAAAGAAAATTGGAGATGCATGGTTATCACAACCATTGTATGACAAGTATAGGATTAAAGAAGCTTTGACTATTTACTTTCTTCAGAACAACATTGTTCTTGGTTCTATTGAAAATTTGCTTCCGGATGTTTTGTTTGAACAATTGAGTGAACAATTAGCCTTGAAAGCCACTAAAAAAGGCCAACCAGATCTTGAAGATGAGGTGCATAGAGCTATGAGCATAAAATGTGTTGTTGTAGAGAAGAAATTGAGTAAATGAATAAAGGACATGAGGAAATGTATGAGTGATATTGCTAATGTTTACAAATATTGTGTCAGGTGGCCTATTGCCACAAGAAATCACAAAGCAAAGATTGACTCCTTGGAGTCTGAGATGAACATATTTGAAAAATCCTTCAATATTTTCAAAGATAAAGATGGTGCAATAAGGAATAAGATTAATTAATTCCAATTGGAATTATCCTTGGTGCAAAGATAGAGAAATGATTTTGTTAGGAAGTTCTGGATTGTCAAAGAAATTGTTGAAACTAGAATGGATCACTTTATTCATCTACTAGAAGATGCAGAGAAGACTGACTTGAATTTGTTTGTCCCAGATGATTTGATTGGTGCTATTGATCTGCTTGTGCAGTGCAATTGTCAGTGCAGAATATTGATGTCTACTATAAGCTTTTGGAATTCCGTTCTCCCGTAACTCAAAGAAAAATTTAAGGATATTTTTCCCCAAAAAAGGTAATTGAGACTTTCTTTTTGAATTGCATTATTGTTAAGGGGAAGATGTGTGAAGATATCATTTTGATACCCTTTGTCATTGATGACAAAGGGGGAGAGAATGTGAAGTGGGGAGAGAATTATAAGTAGGAAGAAGATGTGAAGTTTGGATAATATTGGTAAGTAAAAAGGGGGAGAAATGGTGACAAAAGGGAGAGTACGTAATGTTTTAAAAAAATAATTTTGTAGAGCAATATTTTGAAGTGAGTAACCTTTTTTTGCCTGTTGCCATCAATGACAAAGGGGGAGACTGTTGGAGTTTTGTCATTTATGAGGGAGAATGTTGTATAGGCCATTGGTTGTAATTGATGTCAACATACTTCTATTGAATTGCATTGTTGTTGCTCTAGTATTCTAGTGACTATGTCCATCATGTTTTGCTTCGCGTTGCTTTGCAGTTACAAATATGGGTTTGCAGTTTGGGAAACCTATACTCATGAATATCAGATGTACTTATATTCCAAATTGTACGTGTTATGGCTCTTTGGAAGGTGAGATACATGGTTCGGTAGTTCAATCTATCAGCTACTCTGTTTCTCTAGAATGTAACGGTTTGTCTAGACATCCACATTTTTGATATGCATGCACAGTTCAATGCAACATGCTTCTAAGGAGTCCAAGAAAGCAAAATATGAAACCCTTAAGTATATCATGAAACCAAATAATATCTCAATTTTTCATAAATATGGAAATAAAATGAAATTCCTTCAATAGGTATATAAAATGACATATTACATCTCACATGTAAAAGTGCCTAATCTAGGTATTAGCACATGAAATGACATATATAAATAGTACAACATATTCTCTCATGCCATATAGTCATCACCATACAAATAGTGATATACAAATACAAGTATGATATATAAAAAAAATCAATTAAGTGTCCAACCACTACTAACCCACACGGTCATCTACAAATCTAAGAGATAAGAGCACGGCTCAAACACTTTTTCACCCAACCACAAGGCTTATGCTTCCCCTAAATTATTCCTAACACAAAGAATACTCAGCCCTACATGAAACTCATAGCAACCTGGAAATGATAGGCAAAAGGGAACCCTAATGCAACCTGACATATCTACATGTATTTCTAACATGAACATGCAATGTACTACTATCATGATGTGGCAACGAAACATATCAATATAACTTTTCTTTACAACATTTATCTATTTCAATGAACACGTGGCTTTGGCCAAAGCACTTGAATCTTTATGCATATTGATTTTTTTATATAACTTTGATCCAATATCTATTTCAAATGCATACATTATCTGAATTCATAATTTTTTAAACCATAACCATGCTATTTTTTAACAGGGATAAAGAGATTTCAATCATACAAAGAAAGATGCAAGTATTTACAATCTTATGAAAGTATATATATGGGTATATATGAGTGTGTATATGTATATATATGGGTGTATACTACTCTATGTGTGATCATTTCAAAAGGAAGACCAATTTAATGATTTCATTCTCATAAACAAAATTTGATTTCATATTTCAATTATGATGAAATCTTAGTAAGATCATTCTTGACAACAGATATACACTCACATCACTTATTTGTTATGAAATGTATATGTATATTGCTACATATACATGTATATCCACACACACAACTATTAATGAAACTACTCATATTATTACTTATTATGTGTAATTTATTCTAAAGTGCTTTTGATATTCTCAAATATAGACTTATATTCAAGGAATGTAATTTTAGTGGATTCGTCTATCCTTGTTCTACTAATTATTCTCTATCTTAAATGAGGGTAATTCAAGCATATATGAGGAAGTATATAATATGCAAGAGAATTTTTTTGATCTATAAGTAGAGGATCCCTTTTTTCAAAAGTCGAGTATCTATTCATTTTATATAGATTTTCTATCATAGAAGATAAGTATAGAATCTACTTAGAAGATGAATATAAAATGAGATATACATTTATATATATGTATGTGCCTACGTAAGGTTGTTTTCGTGATGAAATACAATGTTCAGAGGAATGATATAATTGAATCTAATTTAATAAAAATCTATCAATTGTATGTGGCCAAAAATTATCTAGATTGATACATGTAAGTAAACATTCTCACCTATAAATCAAATTATATTAGTCGATCTAAAAGAGAGGTTGATTTCAAACTTAACTCAACACTAAGAATCTCTTTAGGATTTTCATGGATGACCATTCTAAATAGGAGGAGACAGTGATAGGTTCAAGGTGATGGGAGATCTAATTCTGCATAAAGAGAGGATATATTTAGTTCCAAAATCAAATATGAACGAAAATATTTTAAGATCCTTTAAACACAACACTCCAGTGGTTGGGCATCCATGGTATTTCAAAATATATAAATGGGTTGAAGAGAGATTCCCATGGAAAGGAGTGAAAGGGGACATGATCAAACACATTAAGGAATGATTGTCTTGTTAGTAGAACAAGGCCAAACAAGTCTATCCTACCAAAGTACTTCATCTATTGAGCATCCTTGAGTAGACATATGAAAGTATATACATGGAATTTGTCGTTGGGTTACCTAAAGTAAATGAGAAAGACAATTATTTTATTGTAGTAGATAGATTTACTATGTGCATTTTTATGCCATATCCCTTGATTTTGAGGCTTCCAAAATTGTTGATTTATTCTTCAAAGATGTATTCAAATTACATGCTTTGTCCAAGATAATTGTTAGTGATAGGGACAAAATAGGGGTTTGAGTCACTTTTGGCAAGAATTGTTTCATTTGGTAGGAAAAAAATTCAACCCTAACACTGAGTAACCATCCCAAAATGGATGGGAACTAATATTGTTAAAAAATAGATCAAAGGGCACCTAAGAAATAATATTTTAGGAAATAAAATAGCTTGGGTTAAGTGGCTATATTTGGGAGAATATTGATATAACATCTCCCACCATAAATCCATAGTTATGTTGCTTTTTATGGCTTTATATAGATATAATGCTTTAACTTTTGTGGATCTTGCAATCATAGAAAATATGGTACCTAGAGAAATAAATATATGATCAATAAAAGTTAAAAAATATTGATTTATCTTAAGGAAAATATTAAACATACTAAAAATCAATAGAAGCTCTATACAAATCAATAATGTATTGAAAGAGAGCTTGAAGTTGGAGACATGGTTTACTTCAAGCTATAACCCTATAGACATACTTCATTAAAGATGAAAGGAGAAAAAAATTTGAAGCCCCATATGTTATGGCCCCTATCATATCATAAGAAAGGTTGGATAAGTAGCCTATGAGCTAGAGCCACCCAAGACCAATAGAATTCACAACATCTTCCATGTTACTTACCTCAAAAAGGTGTTAGGACACAATATTAGACCTTACAAAGACTTGCCACCTTTTGATGGCAAAGGAAGACTCATTATGATACTAGAGGTTATGTTGGATACTCAATAAATAAAGTTGAGGAATATAACCAATATAAAGTAATTGGTGCAATGCATGGACTTTACGATTGAATATGCTATATGGAAAGGAGATAGCATCTTAAAGCATCTAAACTTTAATTTATTGAGAGCAAGCAATTTCAGGTAGAGAGTACTATAATGTCCCCTTTTCCCATATTATTTTCTCTATTTCCTATGGGTTTGGGCAAATAAATTAAATGAAAATTACTTTGTAATACTTAGGTGTTTCCTATTTTGTGAGCATTAATATTTTTGGGCCTTTTGTGTTATGTAATCAAGATTTATTTCTTTAAGTAGTTAACCAAGAGTTTGTGAGTGGAGTTATTTAGAGGAAAATGATGAGTTTGAAATTATGTTTTGCGGGGAAAGTGATTGCTCAATTACCTACTTTTACTAAAGTCAAAGATTACTAAGGATATCCACGATTTATGAAAGTGTTCCCTCAAATAGATCGAACATCTTGTTCGTTTGCCATTAGATATTGGAGGATTGAAGCCCCCTAATTTCCATAGTCGATCAATAGACAAACCCCTATACAACATTGATAAATTCTATTGTATAAGTACACTTGATCTTTAACAACTTACAATTTAGGTGGCTTATATAGAATTTGATTATTTCAATGTTAGGAAGCTCTCTTAGCGCTTAGGGTTTTTAGTCTATTATATCTCCCTTAGCACCCATTGTTGTTAATATATTTTATTTTTTAATAACAATATTTTTGTGATTATTTTCACAAATCTAGTAAAGATTAAATTAGTTAAAATTTAAACTCATATTGAATTAATAAAGAGTAGATGATTATTGCGGATGATGTGTTAATTGTTCACTTTAAAAGAGGATTCTTATCCATTTCTATATGTTCTTTGAGAATAATACTTGTTGTATTAGATATGATCTTGTAATAAATCTAGACATTTATGTTGATTGAAATTGAATTAAGTAGAAATCTCCTCTTAGGGATATTACATTTACCTCTAATAAATATCCCTCTATTGTGTCAATGGGCATGCACTTGATCTCGATGGTGGAGCCTCCAAGTGTCCATGTTGCCTCAAGGGCCCTCTATAGGATGAAACTCATCTCTTAATGCCCATTATACTCATCCTCACCATTAGGTTCATCTTTTGGTATGACACATCACAATGGTATTATAGTCAATGTCTCAAGGTCAAGCCCTATAGGTTATGGTGGGAAACCCCAATGGATGTTCCTCCATTATGTCAATGTGCATGCACCTAATCTAGATGGTGGGGATTCCATGTGTCAATTATTCCTTGAAATTCTTCTTGAAATTGAAACACGTCCCTTAATTCCCATGGTGCTCACCATCACCACTAGTTTAGTCTTTTGGTGTAATGGCACATCACAATATAATTAATTTTAATCACCATAAACTAATTTATCATTAAAGTTATTGTTTAGATGACAATATTGATTTTTCATATTAGTATTAACATATAATTAAAACTAATTAAATTAAATTAGTTTAACTACTCATAGAACAATGATGATTAACTAGGAAATTATGAATAGTAGAAACAATTCTCATTACTAATTAGCATGTATGAAAATGACAAGAAACTAATCATAATCTTATATTTTTACTATCAACACATAATTTTGAAATAATTACATAAATAGGGTACAGTGGGTCTTACTAGGGTTGTAGAAATAAATAGGCCTTACAACCTCATTATTTAACCAAGATATTTGTTGATATTCTAATTATCAATAAAAAAATATAGCATTTTGTAGTTTTGTGTTAAAATATTAGTTTTATTTGAGATTTTCACTCTACAAACAAATTTATGCGTTAAGGCTATTTCTTAACTAGGAGATCCATCCCTAATTATATCAAAAGCTCACAAAGAAAAATTGTGTCATTGAACTAAAAATGTGCTCAACTTTTTTACATGTAAAAATCCACGATTCACACTATCCAACATATTATCAAGTGGGAAGAAATTTTTGTCCCTCTATAGTCTTAACCATGTTGAAATATAGTGTATCAAGAATAGAGTTTTCTAGTTATTGTCAAAATATCACTCTTAGTGGCATCCTTACATGAATAAATAGGTTGGAGTTGCTAAGGATGTGACAATAAATATTACAAAGTATCTAAAATAGACATATAAGTGAGGTTTCAACACCAACTTACAATACTCTAGGTTAGATATGGAAATATCAAAATGACCATATTTGCAACAAGCTTCATCATTTGACATGTAACATATAGGCTAGGCTAGTTGAACCACAAAACTAATTTGGTTGTAGGTGATCCTTGTTTACTATGGGGTGGATTGAGAACTCTTACATGTCAACAAAGCTCTATATTTGTAACCCCCTTTCATATTTTTGTGTGTCTCAATCAAGAGCTTTGAATGGTGCATCTTAATGCAAAACAAAACTCAAAATAAAGCCTAGAAGACCCAAAACTCTATAAATTGGTATGAAACTTGATAAGTTTTGGTACAAAATGATTTTATTATGTTAGCCACTATGGACAAGGTCCAAGAAATTACATGCGAGAGGGTTGGTCAAGTGAGGATCCCATCCCTATTGATTACCATTCTAAGAGGGGTATAAAAATGTTGCATCGTTTCCCAAGCTAGTAGCTTAGCCAATTTTTGTGCCCCTACTTGCTCTATTTGCTACCTATCACCACCACTTGACCCATCCATTACCTATGCCATTGCCACACCACTTAGATCACCACCAAAGATCTACCTTAGTAGTAAATGGTGTGCTGCTTTTTAATACATAAAGGGTTTTTTTTCTTTGAACATATCTTAAACATATGGTTTGAATTTAACAAACAAATAGACATGAGAAATCTAGTTCCATGTACTTTGCAATCAATTGCTTGGTTTTTATTGATTTTACTTTACATACATGTTATTTTAGTTTGAATTTAACTTTTCTATTTTGTCTTATACTTTAGATATTTTACAAAATATGGGGCCCTTTTTTATGCTGAGGGTTCCAATTTTGTATGTTTTGATCAAGTTAATTACACATAAGGCATCTCTTATATGAGATGGACCACCTATTGTTTGAAATCTATGATTCAAAATTAAGGAAAAATAGTGCAAGACGATTCAAATAATCTTGCCCGTTCAATTTCCTCGTTCAAATTCCTCTGCAACTGGCTGGGATAAGTGACACTAGTGCTGCATGGCTTAGTTTCTAATGTCTTCTTTGCCGATTCATTCCACCTTGTCTTGGTTGTTGCCATCACCCTTACTATTCTCAAGTACGTATGCTCCTCTACCAGCTGACCATACCCACTAATTTTTGGCTACTTGACGATTACAGTATCCAAAATCTCATTCGCAACCTTTATCTATTTAAATATAATTTTGACTTCAAAACTTTGATTTCCTAAAATAGAAAATTAGCTCACCTACTTACTAAACCATTTTTTAAATGATTCATTGCAAACCAAGTGTTGTCAATAAAAAATGCATCCCTGTAAATCAAAGCAAATTCCATAAAGAAAAAGATGAACATCTGAAAAAATCAAAGCAAATTTATTGATTCAACATTTCTAAAAAGGTATTCCATATGCATATAGCCAAAATCTAAAACTGTGACTATTATATACAAATCAATTTTTAATTGATTCTTTGTTTTACTTTGTTATCCTCCTTTGTATCTTATAAAACTTATGCACTTTTAAAGAAATCCAAAATCTAAAACTGTGACTATTATATACAAATCAATTTTTAATTGATTCTTTGTTTTACTTTGTTATCCCCTTTATATCTTATAAAACTTATGCTTATGACTAGTCGGGTCATAACTCATTATAATCTTAATTTATGTTAGAAAGTATCTTGCATTATCATTGACATATTTATTTGTTTGCAGAATTTAATGTCCCTCCCTTTTCTAGAAAATTGAAAAACAAACAATTCAAAATCTATGTATGCTTTTATGAGCTGAAATAATGAAACTAAAATTAATATTACATAGGTCACAAGTTCTGTGATTGGATCACCTGCATTTTTACTTAAGTAATCTGCCCTCTTTTGTGTTCTCAAGAAAAATTGAACACTTACTTTCAGTTCTTATTCTTTTTGTTTTCATTGATGGTCATCTAGAGCTTATAGATTTTTAATTGAAAATACATAAAAATGCAAATACCTGATACTTCTCTAACCAAATGATCGGTATGGCAGCTTCGGGAATGCATTGTTGTGGCAAGTGGCAATCTCCTAATTTTTTTGTAATGATATGTCATTGATTTTTTTCAAATATAAAAGCAAGAATTAATAATTAATAGTTTTCAAACGATCATTAACAAATTATTAATTAATAGTTTTCAATCAATCATTAACAAATTATTAATATATAATTATTTTTTTATATTTTGATATTTCTAAGATATTGAATGAATTCCATACTATAATTATATACTTCAATAATTCTAACACATAGCTTTTAGAGGAAACGAATTAAGCTCATTGCCAATAAAATTTTATTTATTACGGCTTGTTTTTTCCACATATTTCTCTTTAGTACCTTTTATTTTTATTATTTTTAAAGTTT
Source organism: Cryptomeria japonica (assembly GCF_030272615.1). Classification (NCBI taxonomy): domain Eukaryota; kingdom Viridiplantae; phylum Streptophyta; class Pinopsida; order Cupressales; family Cupressaceae; genus Cryptomeria; species Cryptomeria japonica. The sequence continues at coordinate 281,764,702 of NC_081408.1, read as the reverse complement.
AATTCTATCTTCTATTTATATTTGGATAGGGGATCGCTACACATATCCCATCCAAAAATGCAATATTAATTTTACAAACACCATTATCTACCGCTACTTTCAGTTTTTACTTTATATAAATGTATATATTATTTTACATATATTCAATATATAGATATAATATTATATATTATAAAAAGATTATTTGTTTATATATAATAGATGTATCATATAATAATTTTAATAATTTATTTTCATATATAAACCGAATTCAATGAATTAATAAATTAAGATTTTGTTTTTATTTTTTAATAAATTTCATTTCATATTTTGTTTTTAAGTTTCTTTTAAGTTGATTTTTTTTATTAATATGTTGAGCTATTAATTATTATTATTTTTTATTTTTAAGTTTGTTTTTATTTGTAATTTTTAATATTATAATACAATTTTGTCTTTAATAATTTTAAAATAATTTTTTAAAAATATTTTATTTAGAATAGATTTTAATGTTTAATTTAAAAATATTTTTTATTTGTTAATATTGAATTCATCTTTCAATTAGCATTAATGTTGTTTGTAGCATATTTTAAATATTTTTTAGATACATATTTAAAAAATATTTCAATCCTAATAAATTAAAATTTAGTTGTATTTTTTATTTAATTATTTTTGAATTTAAAATTTGTATTAATATTAATTTGTTTAAAATTATTATTTTTATTAATATTTGTTTTTTTATATATTTTGGTGTTGTATTTGATTTATTTTGTTTCAATAATACTTATTTTAATCATCTTTTTAATAAAATTACAACTAATAATTAAAATTTATTAGAATTAATTTAATTGATCATTATTTGTCTTATTAAAATTTTAATTTTTGTAGAATAGTTATATTTTGAATTTTTATCTCTTCATCATCTCTCTATATCTTTTTCGGTCACACTCTTTTTTTTTCCTCCCCCCCCCCCCTCTCTCTCTCCTTCTCTTTATTACCTCCTTTACCTCTCACTCTTGCTTTCTCTATCTCTATCTTCTCATCTCTCTCTTATTGACTCCATCTCTCCTACTCTCTCTCTATATTCCTCTACCTCTCTTTATATATTACTTCTTATATTTTTATCTTTTTCCTTCTCAATCTCCCTATTCTCATTGTCTTCTTTCTATCTTTGTTTCTTCCTCTCCCTCTTACTCTCTCCTTTGTTTGTCTCTCTTTCTATATTTATCTTTCCCTCTCTCACCCTTGATATTAATAATTTCCTATTAATTGAACTTATGTTTTGCACAAATGTATGCAATAGTAACAACACATTTTTTCTTAATTGACCTTCCACACCTTTTCGGCGTACCCATTGCACACCAAAGTGCAATTGCTAATTTATATATACAAAGATTACCATTATAAAATCACAGTTTTTTTAATTTATGCTTTTATAATCACCTTAAACAAATTGAACTATAAGTTTTGGCAAAAAGGTTATTGGAAATAGCTCGGGTGGCTTCATCTCTTTCTTCCTCTATGAACTTGTCCTTAAAATAGGCACACTTAATCACAAGATAGCACACATAAAAAATGACAATCATGTCCTTGGATCGATTGATAACAATGGTGATTTTGACACTATTTATTTCTTCTCATATATTGAGTGCCCATACACTTTGGACAAGAATTTTGGAGATGTCTAGAGACCCACATCACTCTCCATTCATAGATGATCATGTTATGGACAACATTGTGCCCCTTATAAATTGTGATAACCTATCATATGATAATGATATAGAAGATAAACTTGATTATTTGATAGGTCTTGATAGTTGCAATAATATTGGGGCTTATCTTGATGCTCCTTCTCCTCCTATAGAGATGTCCATTGATTATTTGACTTTAATGAATCCTTATATAGACGCAAAGGTTTTTTCTTCTTTAAGTCACTACCTTGAGGATAAAGACTCTTGCTTTTCAACATTGGCAAATTATTATCCAAGTGTCCATATTCATGCGTCTTGTGCAAACACATCATCATGAGATGGCTTGTATAGTTGGATGACATACATTGAAATCACACCTCCATTTGTTGCCTTGAATGATTCTTCACCATATGTACACCATAATCTCTTAGATTTGATACATAGGGATAAGTACTTGATAGATATTGCAAGTTTTTGGGTGAGTACCATCTTGTAGACTTGGAGGACATGCTAGAAGACATCCATATCCTCTTTGATGACAATCACTTCATTGTTATTGTCACAACATCTTCATCTTTGGATCTCATTCTTCAATAATTTGTACAATTCCTAGTTTTTCACCTTCTTCATTTATTAGGCTTGTACCTAACTTGGTTGCACACCATTCTTTCACATCAGCATGAAAATACTTGAGTAGAGTTTAGAGATAACAAAAATATCATACATCATTATATTTCTTCCTTTGTGGAAAATATCCTACATCTATACTTGGTTTGTTTCTTTCTAAGGTTCAATGTTCTTAGATCTTTATCATTATCCTTTTTTTGAGCATCCACCATCATTGTAGGAAATTACACATTGTGGGAGGCTATGTATTCTCTATCGTTGTCTCTGTTTCTGCCTCTGTCTTTATCTCTGCCTCTATCTCCATCTTTGTCTCTATCTTTGTCTATTTGTTCGTTCATCCGTCCATCCGTCCATCCATCCATCCGTTCGTCTGTCCGTCAGTCAGTCAATCTCTCTCTCTCTCTCCTCGCCACACCCCTTATATGGTTGAGGGTTGTGTTGAATTCTTCTTACTTCTTTCACTTGTATATGCTTGTTTCCATCTCTTCTCTTTTGGAGAGGGGCTTCTTTTATGAATTTTTTTCCTTTACTTTATTTGTGAGAGATTTATTTTTACATGGGTACCTAATTTGGCTTTGTAGTTGAGACCCATCCTTACATCTTTGAATGTCTTGTCATACACCCTAAGTTGTAGTTAAGGGGGTTTGTTGGTGTGAGCATGACATATTACCTAACTAGTTTCACACTTACATACTTAAACTTACTCGAGTCATTTAATTTTTGTGTCTCATATCACAAGATTAAGATATTTTTTATGATCTTATAGTGTCACAGGGTTTCGTCCCTTTCTTTAAATTCTTTGGCTTCATATAATTTCTATTGCTTCTCTCTCACTTGGAAGGTTGTTTTGTTTGTAGTCAGTCCTTAAGTCTCATAGGATAGTTCACAAACTCTTAGAATGAAATATAAGATTACGAAGGAGAATAATTGTGAGGAGAAAGTCATAAATTTATAAAAATGACATACACCTTGAAGGTTTGTGAGATATCAAAGGCTTTAATTTGGGCTTGGTGGTGGGGGCTTTAGCCCTCGCCCTCACCTTATACTATTTAATTAAGAGAGGAATAAGCTTACTACTTGATAATTGATGAAGTTTATGGTTGTGTGTAATGCCTTGTGATCTCAAGATCAACAAAATATCAGGTATTGTTAGATTCCATCCACACATTGTGATGTTGATCTCGAAGATGCCACAAAGGTTGATGAGGAGGAGACATAAGAGGAACCTATTGGGGTTCCATTAGATGAGGTAGTATTAGGGACAATGACACATTTTCTATGTTTTTGTCATTTTGTAGTTTAAACTTACAACCTTTAAGCATTTTGTTGTAATTTTTATATAATATACATACACAATGACAATGAAAACCATTAATTTTTGCTGATTATTTTGTCAACTCTTATGTGAATTTTCAATTCAATTTTAATGTTGTCTACTAAATTTCTACAACATATATAATGAATGATTTATTAATATTATCATATGAATATTTAAAATTTAATATATTTTTAAATTTTTCCTATTTTTTAATGACTATCCCCTAAAAAATACATTCCAAAAAATCTATTCATGACCAAAATTTGTTTGATAGTTGTTCTTTTAACCTCTACCATTGATATATATATATGATCTAATATTCTTTTGATTTTACAATTGTATTTTGTAATAATGAATCCTTACTCTTAATTCAATTAATAAAAATACTCTCACTAAACAAATGCTTTTCAATGTAAAAATATCATTTACTTATATACAGCTACAATTTGTAGGAAAAATTTGACGGTCTGCCAAAATTCTCTGATTTCATGTTATATATAATTTATTTTAGGCCCTACTCAAAATCTATTATTTTTTCATTAGATAATTCCCACTTCTTTTGAACAAATTTACTTATAAGAAGCTCAAATTAGGCTCAAATTTTACTGCCTTGTTCAATTTACGGACACTATAAATGGACTCAAGCTCTCTAAAATGAATCTGCACCTTACATATACGGTTTACTTTAGTTTTCCTTTAGCGGACGCCCTTTTTAAAAAGAGAAAGGAATATATACGGCCGCACGGGCATCAAATTTAACTCGCGAGATGAACAATCCGCAACTGTAGAAAAGGCGGCTAGGGTATAAATTAAGTCGGTCTATAAAAAACCATACAGAATCGCAAGCGAGAAGTTTGATTGCATAATGCTATTTCACTTTCCAAGCCTACGGATTTTTTCTCCGATTGTTCTTTGTTGTTTGACTGCAGGCCGAGTAAGGTAAGCGAAATCCCAGTTCCATTAGATTTTTCATTTATGGCATTGGAGATGTTTGCTATTATTTTTCTTTTTATCTAAAACTGATAAAAACTTAACTCTAAGAACGTTTTTGTACTCAAACCCTAAAGCCCTGTATCTTATGTGTAACTATATTTTCTGAACGAGTGGCTCTAGTCTTTTTGAAAATTCCTGTCGAAATTGTATGCGAGGATTACCCTGTTTTTAACCTTTGTGTGTGTCTCAGAGCAGTTTTATTTATTTATCAAATTTTTGATATGATTTTTAGTTGTTTACGGTTTAATGTGAGCCTTGTATTTCCCCATGTTTGTAATTGTTCAGTTTTTTGTTAATGGTTAAGTTTTGGTCACGGGATTTAGTGGTTTAAATATGCTTCAGCTTTTTTTGCATCAGATGTAATGGAAGCTTAGTATTTTCACCTCGTGTTTGTAGTAGATGGGTTCTTTCAACAGGTTAAGTCTACCGTTTTGGATGTGTATTAGGGACGATTTAATACTCTTGGCTATGCAGCCATTAGACTGCACATTTTATCGTATTTATTAATTAGCTGAAAATAAAAAAGCCGTTGTTTTTTAATTAATTAATATGGTCAAATGCGCCCCATTTGATTCCGTAATTAGATGAGCATCCAGCTTTTCTGGAATTAGGTAGCTATAAGGAAGGTTTGGAATTTTTATTTGCCTTTGCAGGCCTTACATTTGCTTTTGGTGACATTGATAAAGGTTAAGAAGTGTACTTTTCTTTTGTTAATCTGAGAAGATCCAGCTCTGTAAAAAGTTGAACACACAAGGTTTTAAGATTTTTTTTGTATTTCTAACCAGCTGTCATGATCTTGCAAAAAAAAGGAGAACCTAGGAATGTTTTACTCCATTTTTTTATTGTTTGCAAAATCAAGATTTTGATTTCTTTCTAAATATTTGGTGAGATTAAGCGGTGATTTCAATAATGGGAAGGATAAGGGCAGGTCCCCATGCTGCTGCTTAGCTTATTTTCCAAAGCTTAGGGCATTGTCCTCATGCTGCTGCTTAGCTTATTTTGGCTAGCAGCAGCTGCTCAATTTTTTTAGGATTAATTTGTGGAGCAGGTGGCCCCATGGAAAGTAAAATGGCTACTTAATTTTATGCAATCATCTTAAATCATTTTTGCAAAGGAAAATATTAGTGATATTTTTGCAAATAAATATTGTAGGCAAAATTGTAGGCAAATAGAAAGGAGAGGGAAAAAATATGGTGAAGCCACATGTCAGTTTTTCAATAAGCAGCCACTGCTTATTTCTAGCCCCCACTTTTTTTTAAAGCTTATTTTCTACTTTTAAGCAGCTGTTGCTCCACTAAAATAGGGGAAGATTCCAATTTATCCTTTTTGCCTAATTAAAATTTTACATGGGAACACTCCGACGGCTTAAATTTAAGCAGAAAATGTTGATAAGCAGTCGCATGGGGACATGGGGTTATTTTCAATTTTTAAGCAGCAGCTGCTCCACTAAAATAGGAAAAGATTTCAATTTATCCTTTTCCCTTAATCAAAATTTTACATGAGAATACCTTAGCTGTTTAAATTTAAGCAGAAAATGCTCATAAACAGCCGCATGGGACATGGGGTAAGCCTGATCTACTTGTCAACGTTTGTAAGCTAGGGTGAATGCCAAATTTGCCCCGCAATGGTTACATATCCACTGGATCTATTGGCTGTTTCACTGTGGTGAGAGGGATTTGAACTAAGTAAAGTTCTAATGATTTCTTCTAGATCTATTACACTACAACTATAGAATCTAGATTTCAGTACAGATGTTACGTGTTATTTAAAATTTTAAATGTTTACGATGTGTTTTGACAGATTTTTTAATTTCTTTCGTCTGACCACTTTAATTGCTTTTGGTGATTTTGATTTAGGTTTACAACTGCAATATTATCTAACTTTGAAAAACCATAAGTATTTACAGTATCTAGAATTATGCTATCATTCTTAACAAGAGTGATAATCTCTATCTTCATGTTTATGTTTGCTTTATAGAGTATATATTTTAGTACAAAGCAACACGCATAACAGTTTCTACTTATTCTATTGCAACCAGCAGCAGCAATTTTACCATTTATAGCAAGGGAATTTTTTGCTGATTTTTTTCTTTGGTTTAAATGCGTTGAGATATCTCTGCTAATTTTGACTCAATCAAATATTTGACACTTGCAGGGGCGAATAGCTGAATTTTAGCTTCAAATAGTGAAGTTGGTATCATCTAATTTCTGGGCACTACGATTTTTGTACTGATTGTTAAACAATGTCTAGCAAGAAGGAAGAAACTGCACAAGCAGCAGCTGATCGGATAAAGGCTGCTGCATTGAGTGCAGCCAAGGGTCTTAGCCGAGCCCAGGCTGAACGAGCAGCAGCTGCTGCAGCAAGGAATGTAAATGCATATGGACAGAAGGAAGAAGGGCCCAGCCGATGGCAGGAGCGCAAGGAAGCAAAGCGCCAAATGTATTTGATGAGTACTGAAAAGGCTGTGAAATTGGGTGTCAGGAAGGATTTGAAGCCCACTGCTCCATCAGGAGGTGCCGCTCAACGCTGCCAGAAATGTTTTCAACCTGGTCATTGGACATACGAATGCAAGAATGAGAGAGTGTATATTTCTCGTCCATCCCGGACCCAGCAGCTTAAGAATCCCAAACTTAAAATGAGATTATCAGTTTCGTATGAACTGGACAACCCCGATAATCCTCAGAATGCCTTGGGTCTGAAGCATGGTTTGTCTGAGAATCTAGCATCTGAAAAAGTGGAGAGGAAAAGAAAGAGCAAGAAGAAAAAAACAAATAAAAGAAAGAGACATTCTTCAGATGATACCAGTGAAGCATCTGAAAGTTCAAGTGATAGCGGTATATCTACTGAAGACTCAGACTCTCAGACAGATACATCTAATTCACATTCGGGTGTCAGTGAGAGTGAGTCATCTGAGACATCTTCTGAATCAGACTCAGAAGAAGAGCGAAGGACGAGAAAACATAGGAAGAGGAGACATCAACGGTCAAGTTCCTCTGATTCTGATTCAGAAGACTCGCGCAGGAAGAGAAAGTCTCATCAGAAGAGGCATCATGGTAGACGATGATGTCACCGTGTAAGTGTTTTGCTTTATAGTTCTATCCACTTGGGCTTCAATGATAGATGATTTTGAGAGTCAATAAGATAATTTTGTAACTAATTTGGATAACAATGTTTTTGATTGGGTTGCTAATAATTGTTTTTAATCTGTGTAATCTATAGCTAGAAGTCAGACACAAAAAAACTTTTCTTACATTGTGTGAATTGAATTGCATTTCTCTTAGGCATGGTGACTGTGCCAACTGTTTTTTCTCATTTCTTTAAAGCATCACTTCAAAACAATATCAAAGATGGCATTATGTCATTCATTGTGTGACATGATAGGCGGTGCTTGTAATTTTTATGCCTTTATTACACAGATTTATATTCTTTAGTTATGCCTTAGATTGTAATCAGATTTGACATAATTCAGTAAAACCAGAAATGAAGAAAGTAGATCAGAACAAACACAAATACCTTGAGAAACCTCCACGGAGGAAAAACCCAGCATTAAAGACCCTTAGGTCAGATTATATATTCTCTTGATAGCAAAAGTACAATACTTAGCTCCTGTTACAAATCTGAATCCTTCATGAATGACAGATCTGCACTCCTTCAAGTCTGTACTAAAATTGCTGTTGTCCTCTAGAACTAATTCGCCTAAGTCTGGACAATTTCGCACCTCTCAGGAGAAAGTTCGCACTTCTTCAGGTAGAGGTAATTCGCTGACTGATTAAATGTGTTTTGACTTGCAAGTTGTCTTGTTTTTATATGCACCTTTAACCTTGTTTTATTTGAAAGTCGGCCTCATTAATTTGGGCACCAATATTGTTGTAGCGTGTGGTATTTAGGATAGGGCTGGGCACGTTACTCTTTAGGATAGGGCCCAGTCCTAAGTGGGTTCGGATGTTGCCTTAAAGCAATCCGAACCCATACCTTATCCTAATTACAAACAACACTCCCTCTTAATTAGGGAAGAAGAGAATACATAGTCTGAACCTTTATAGTTCCATCTAGCACACAAGCATAGAATGGATCTAGCACACAAGCATAGAATTACATCTTCCACCTAACACACAAGCATAGGATGGTTCTAGCACACAAGCATAGAACGTGTAATACACAAGTGGGTCTTTACATAATTACAATTATCCATCTAGCACACAAGCATAGATTTGGATATAATTTATTCTTGCACACAAGCAAAGAATGATTCAAAGTGCTGCAGAAGAGTCACTGAGATTGAGAAACTAGTTATGCTGAATATTGACGTAAGAACGTAAGAAACTAGTTATGCTGAATATTTGATTAGAAATCAATTATGATTCTGTTCGGCTATACTGTATATACTGGGCCATTAGAACATTTTTGCCATAGTTTGAGTAGCACCTTCCCTCGTATGAAATCAATCTTCTTCACGATTTAAGAAATTCATTAATTGATGCTTTTTCAATCTGAATTACATTATTTATTTTTTCAATTTATTTGTACTCTGTTGTACCCAGTCACTATTTCAGAATCCGATTTGTGTAGTTGGCTTAAATAATTGGTATATGGAATGGTGTGTATTCATGTGTCACTCTTTGTACCACGTGTAGTTTGGGACGAATATACATTCAGTACATATGAAATCGTGTCACTTTACCATTCACCCTTCGAATTTGGGATCTCTCCTTTCTCTACAACTTGTTACCCACATCCATATACTCATCTTTTAAACTTTGTTGAAAAAATGTTTTTACCATACATGGTGTAAGAATAATCGTTACTGTCTAGACATAAATCTGTAAATAATCCAATAAACATTCAGTTACAGTTGGATTATTGACAATATGTAAATGGAACTTTATTGCAGGGGAAAGACAGCATGAGGGAGATATCCGGAGTGGAATTTTTTTACATAGTTCAAGGATGTACGTAATATTTACAACCTCCACCTATACAAGTTGCATGACTAGGTATCACTAACAATTCTTGCCATGGTTGAATTTGTTTTGCTAGTTCGACCAAGATTGAATTTATGGAACATTGTGCAGCTAATAGTTTCAGTTGGAGTCAAGATTGAATTATCTTCTTATGAGATATTCATTGTCCCACGGTTGATTCATCTGCCCATCCTCTCGTGACCTATCATTTTTAGTAGTTCAACTAGGGATGAATTTCTCACTAATTAATGATTTGAGTTCCATATGGGACAAAATAGCAGAATTGAAGATTCATTTCTGATAGCTTCTGTTAAATGACTCTTCTTCCATTTCATCTCATCTTCCATCTCGTCTTAGGAAAACTGCCTAATTGCCTCACGGTCAATTCATATCCTCTCGTATAGGTTGACCCACTACCTTTATAAGGACATGTGAAGGTTCAAAAAGCTTAGAATATCTCAAATTCTCAAAATCATTATTTGGTAAATCTATTCTAAGGTGATGGTAGTTGAAGGTTGTAGTTAATTGCGATGGATTTTCAGACTAGATCATGCTTGGTCATTGTGTCCACTATGTGCAATCATTACGATACTTGAATAGTGGTCTTTGGGACCCTCATAAATGGAGCAAAGTATTATAATGCACACGTTGCTTCAATGTATGAGCAATCTTGCATCAACCAAATTTTTTTCTTTTTATTGTTGTCTTACATATCAATACTTTTCTTTTCTAGTCATTTCTTTTCTAGTCATTTTGGTGTATTGCAGTTGTAATTTTTGATCTAGTAGCCAATAGTAGCCAATAAAAAACCTAGGTGAATAGAATACAATCTTTTGTGTGGTACTACATTTTACTCAGGGACTTTGGTTTCTTCCAAAGTACCAATCAATCATTACATGGATGTTGGCGTGCTTGTTTCACATTCCTTGATCATGTAGTAGGTCACAAGCTAAGTCAACTTAAGGAGGTCTACATGTTATGCACTAATATGTAAAGCCTTGCATCAGAGAACAATCACTTGAGGGGGTCTATTGGCCCTAAGAACGTTGTGTTTAGGACCACATTGGTTTGTAACATAAATTTAATCTTGGTTGACCAAGAACCTTATATACCCAAAGATGTACCTTTTAAAGTGTTTTATTTTATTTGTGGGAGCACAAGGGAGATCCGGGGACCAAGTTGTGTCTAAATAACTCAAAGTAGAGCAAAAGGGTAGAGATTAGCCCAAGGAAGCCAATTTTGGTGGTTGCACTTATGTGAAGGTTTTGACATTATATTTTAATGTAAGATTGAAGTCTAGAATTCTATACACCCATTGTGGCATACATTGTCAATGTAAGTTTGATTATTCAACATATATAAATTGAATTCAGTTTATTGTCATAATAATATGTTTATTTTAATTATTGTTGGGCATGGCTTATTTGTATTTGTGTTTTGGCTACATGGTTGAACAACTGCTAATTATAACCTCCATTGTGATTGTGTTAGATGCTATCAGAGAGGAGAATAGCTCAAGTGTTGAAAATTAGTAGTGTAAAAGATGTTCTCTATGTTAAAATAATATTAATATCTTTTATAATGGTCATCTTCTATTTTTAGTGGTCATCTTCTATTTTTAGTTGTCAACTCATTTAGCTTTTTAGTTAATTAGCTTTTAAGCTTTATTTAGCATTTAGCTTTTTCTTTTTAGTTAATTAGCCTTTAAGCTTTATTTGGCTTTCACACTTAATTTAGCGTTTAGTTCTTTAATCTTTTACTTCAACGTTATGTTCTAATTATAGAACATCATCTTGTAACCTCTATATATACGTGTGTATATCGTTCAATGTAATTATCCGATTATTGAATCATTCATTCAATTTATTTTTCATGGTATCAAAGTGGGTCGATGGGATTCTTTAAAGTTTGACGAATTTTTTAATAAAAATCATAGCCTTCTTTTTGGAATATTTGTCATTTTTTTTTTTTTTTAATTTATAAAAGAAAACGATTTTACTTTTTTGAACGCTTTTTGAGGATTTTGAGGAGTTTTTGCTAGGCAACAGTTCTTGTTTTTTTAGGGTTCTAGAGATTTTCGGGCCTGCAACTTAGAGATTTTCGGGCCTGCAACTTGGAGATTTTAGATGTTTAATGTAATGTAAGCATGCATGGGTTTTCTCCTTTCTTCTTTGTAATTGGGTATTGATAATGCTTTGTTGCTAGGACCCAAATCTCTCCTTAATATGATTTTAAAGAATCAATATAGAAAAAAAATCAAGGAGCATGCAAAAAAATATCGGGGGGAAGAATATGCAAATGACACATATTCATTGCATTTAAAATGGCATATTCCAAATCTTTCTGTCAATCTTCTTTTTGTGTATCAAATGACACATATTCATTAAAAAATGACACATTCCAAATCTTTCTGTCAATCTTCTTTCTATGTATCAAATGACACATAAGAATATGCAAATGACACATTCATTGCATTTAAATTGCACATTCCAAATCTTTCTGTCAATCTTCTTTCTGTGTATCAAATGACACATATTCATTGCATTTAACAAGATGTGCATTTAATTGTAGAAATTTTTTTATAGGATATCTGCAATTTTTGACTAGGATTTTGACCCTTTAGTTCAAGTCGAAATTTTATTCTGGTTGCAGATTATTGGTGGGTTTTTTGAGACCTCAACTGGGTCATCGTCAAATTTTTTTGGGTGCATCGTTTTTTGTGCCTTGATTTTTGAGCCGTTGGATTTGCATTTTGATTTCAGATTCTTCGTGGGTTTTTCGAGAGCTTTTTTGGATGCCTCGTTTTTTCGTATGTGCTTTCTGATTTCAGATTCTTGGTGGGTTTTTTTGAGAGCTTTTTTGGATGCCTCGTTTTTTCGTATCTGCTTTCTGATTTCAGATTCTTGGTGGGTTTTTTCGAGAGCTTTTTTGGATGCCTCAGTTTGGAGCGTATTTCTGTAGATTCATATCTTTCTGTCTTCAAATGATTAGTTTCTGTATTCAGAAACCATGTACCTGTCTGTTCGAATATGTACAACTGCATTTTCAAAGTATCCTAGAGGTGCTCATGCAGTGGTTTCTATGATTTTGTACAATCCTGTTACAGTGTAGATTCATTTGCAATTTGCTATTCATTCTTTTTTAGATGCATGGATCATAGACTCTAGAGCTTCACACCATATGGCAGCCACAAAAGATGTTCTTTCTTATTTGAAACCATATTTTGGTTCACCTATTCGCTTGGGAGATGGATCTTCTGTAGCAACAACTAGAGAATAGGGAAGGTTGAGATGAGAATTGGAAGTTTTGAGAATGTCTTGCACATTCCAAATCTTTCTGTCAATCTTCTTTCTGTGTATCAAATGACACATTCATTGCATTTAACAAGATGTGCATTTAATTGTAGAATTTTTTTTATAGGGTTTCTGCAATTTTGAGAATAGGGAAGGTTGAGATGGGAATTGGAAGTTTTGAGAATGTCTTGCACATTCCAAATCTTTTTGTCAATCTTCTTTCTGTGTATCAAATGACACATATTCATTGCATTTAATTGCAGAATTTTTTTTTATAGGGTTTCTGCAATTTTTGACTAGGGTTTTGACGCTTCAATTCAAGTCGAAATCTTTCTGTCAATCTTCTGTAGCATCAATTGGAATAGGGAAGGTTGAGATGGGAATTGGAAGTTTTGAGAATGTCTCGCACATTCCAAATTTTTCTGTCAATCTTCTTTCTGCATATCAAATGACACATATTCATTGCATTTAACAAGATGTGCATTTAATTGCAGAAATTTTTTTATAGGGTTTCTGCAATTTTTGACTAGGGTTTTGACCCTTCAGTTCAAGTCGAAATTTTATTCTAGTTGCAGATTCTTGGTGGGTTTTTTGAGACCTCAATTGGGTCGTCGTCAAATTTTTCTGGGTGCATCATTTTTTGCGCTGTCGGATTTGCATTCTGATTTTGGATTCTTGGTGGGTTTTTCGAGAGCTTTTTGGGATGCCTCGTTTTTCGTATTTGCTTTCTGATTTCAGATTCTTGGTGGGTTTTTCGAGAGCTTTTCTGGATGCCTCAGTTTGGAGTGTATTTCTGTAGATTCATATCTTCGTGTCTTCAGATGATCAGTTTCTATATTCATGCTCCTTGATTTTTTTTTCTATATTGATTCTTTAAAATTGTACTAAGGAGAGATTTGGGTCCTAGCAACAAAGCTTTATCAGGTACCCAATTACAAAGAAGAAAGGAGAAAACCCTGTACTTGTCTGTTTGAATATGTACAATTGCATTTTCAAAGTATCCCAGAGGTACTCATGCAATGGTTTCTATGATTCTGTACAATCATGTTGCAGTGTGGATTCATTTGCAGTTTGCAGCTTTCTTCTTTAATTTGAATAACCTTAGGAGTGTTTCTCAATTGGGTTTTCTCCTATCTTCTTTGTAATTGGGTTCCTGATCAAGCTTTGTTGCCAGGACCCATATCTCTCCTTAGTTAGACTTAAGGGGGGGTGTTAGCGCACAAAACGTTTAGTCCTGCACCGTATTTTATGGACAAGAGACGGTGCATATGTGTTGTGCATGTAAGGCTCACTAAGGAGCCTATTTGATTTTTTTTCTATATTGATTCTTTAAAATTGTACGTGCTTTGCAAGCATCGCATGATGAAGATCTGAAAAATTTGGGGCTTTGTAAACAAAAAAAAATTAACTTTAGAAAGTTTATATGGGGGTTTCGCTTAATGCATTTAGTATGGGTTTCTTTCAATAAGTTTCCTGAATAAAATATAAGATTAAAGTTGCTATACACTCTTCCTCTAATTGACAGCCAAAAATGTTCTTTTGTTTTAAATTATTGTCTACATGAGATTCCGATGTTGCAACTTTGTTTGCTCCTAGAGATTCTTTCTAGCAAGGTTCCTCACTACATGAGATTCCAGAGTCGCATCCCCGAGTGCTTCTAGAGTTTTTTTTCTAGTGGGACATTATTGAGCAATGGATATACAATGGCATCATCCCAACAGGAGGTCATCTTTGCAGTTCTTCAGCTTGGAGCACATTTCTGCAGATTCATATCATCTTGTCTTCAGATGATCAGTTTCTATATTCAGAGACCGTGTACCTGTTTGTTCATCCCATTTGAGCAATGCATAATATGTACAACTGCATTTTCAAAGTATCCCAGAGGTACTCATGCAGTGGTTTTTATGATTCTGTACAATCCTGTTGCAGTGTGGATTCATTTGCAGTTTGTAGCTTTCTTCTATAGTTTGAATAATGGTTAGGAGTTTTTCTCAATTGGGTTTTCTCCTTTCTTCTTTGTAATTGGGTACCTGATAAAGCTTTTTTGCTAGGATCCAAATCTCTCCTTAGTTAGGCTTAAGGGAGGGTGTTAGCGCATAACTTCTGTTTGCTCCTAGAGATTCTTTCTAGCAGGATTCCTAACTACATGAGATTCCAGAGTTGCATCTTCAAGTGCTTCCAAAGTGTCTTTCTAGTGGGACATTATTGAGCAATGAATATACCATGGCATCATCCCAACCGTAGGTCATCTTTGCAGTTCCTCAGTTTGGAGCGTATTTTCGTAGATTCATATCTTCGTGTCTTCAGATGATCAGTTTTTGTATTCAGAAACCATGTACCTTTCTGTTCGAATATGTATCTTCGAGTGCTTCCAAAGTGTCTTTCTAGTGGGACATTATTGAGCAATGAATATACAATGGCATCATCCCAACCGTAGGTCATCTTTGCAGTTCCTCAGTTTGGAGCGTATTTTCGTAGATTCATATCTTCGTGTCTTCAGATGATCAGTTTTTGTATTCAGAAACCATGTACCTTTCTCTTCGAATATGTACAACTACATTTTCAAAGTATCCCAAAGGTACTCATGCAATGGTTTCTATGATTCTGTACAATCCTGTTGCAGTGTGGATTCATTTGCAGTTTGCTATTCATTCTTCTTCAGATGCATGGATCATAGACTTTGGAGCTTCACACCATATGGCAGCCACAAAAGATGTTCTCTCTTCTTTGAAACCATATTCTGGTTCACCTATTCACTTGGGAGATGGATCTTCTGTAGCAGCAACTGGAATAGGGAAGGTTGAGATGGGAATTGGAAGTTTTGAGAATGTCTTGCACATTCCAAATCTTTCTGCCAATCGTCTTTCTGTGTATTAAATGACACATTCATTGCATTTAACAAGACGTGCATTTAATTGCAGAAATTTTTTTATAGGGTTTCTGCAATTTTTGACTAGGGTTTTGACCCTTCTGTTCAAGTCAAAATTTTATTCTGGTTGCAAATTCTTGGTGGGTTTTTTAAGACCTCAATTGGGTCGTCGTCAGATTTTTATGGGTGCATCGTTTTTTTGAGCCTCGATTTTTGAGCCGTTGGATCTGCATTCTGATTTCAGATTCTTGGTGGTTTTTTCGAGAGCTTTTCTGGATGCCTTGTTTTTCATGTCTCAAATTTTGTGCCAATGAATTTGCTTTGGAATTTAAAAAGAGTCTAGCGATTTCTGCTAATTTTGTGGATGTCGGGAATTTTGGTGTCTTCTGGGCCCTGTTTATGTTGTACATCCGACCTAGGGTTTCTGCTCCTATTTTATTTGTGACAGATAATGATGTTTAAGGAAAAAAATTCGAAACCCTGCGAACAATTTTTGAGGAAAAGAATGTGAAAACCAAGAATTTTGAGGTTACAAATCATCGTTTTTGTGGAAAAAAAGGGTAAAACCTAGATAATTATAATCTTATGCGAATATCGCGGATTACAGATGAGATAATTTTTGTTGGTTTTTATGATTTTTTCCTCAAAAATCATCTCTAATACGCGAAGTTCGTGTGGGATTTGTGATTCGCAAAGTTCTCTATTTGATCAATTTTTCTCCTGAAAAATCGAACTTTGTTGCAGTCAGTTTGGGTCGCACCTGCTAGGGCGAACATCTGCAACCGTGGTATCTTGCAGTCAGTTATGGAGTTGGTACTCTTCTGCAAAAGGGTTTGCTGATTTTTTCCTCAAAATCATTGTTTCAGGCTTCAGTAATTCGTGTGTGCTAGATCTCTAATTCGCGTGTGAAGGCTACCTTCGCTTGGATGGATTTTGGTACTCTTGGTCATTTACATTCTGCAATTCCTGCGAGGGTCTCCGTAGCAACAAAGTGTTCTTTGCATCTGTGATCATGACACCTGCAGTGTTTTCTGTAGGGTATTGAGTACGATGACCATTAGGGAGGGTGTTAAAATAATATTAATATCTTCTATAATGGTCATCTTCTATTTTTAGTGGTCATCTATTTTAGTTGTCGACTCATTTAGCTTTTTAGTTAATTAGCTTTTAAGCTTTATTTAGTATTTAGCTTTTTTATTTAGTTAATTAGTTTTTAAGCTTAATTTGGCCTTCACGCTTAATTTAGCGTTTAGCTCTTTAATCTTTTACTTCAACATTATGTTCTAATTATAGAACATCGTCTTGTAACTTCTATATATACGTGTGTATATCGTTCAATGCAATTATCCGATTATTGAATCATTCATTCAATTTATTTTTCACTCTAGTGCTAAGGCTATTAGATAGAATATATCAAGGCATTGAGTGAGGAAGTAGTCATCTTCTAGCATTGTTGTGTTGGGTAGAAGATGGTAGAGATCATTGAGGTTATGAAGATTGTTGATATATTGCTTAATTAAAGCAAGGAAGTTTGTAAATATATTGTTGAACTTGAGGTAGTCAATCAAAGATTTGTGAAAGAATAGAACTAAGAAGTTGGAACAAATAGTTTACTAATTGAGAGACAATTTGCAAGAGTAAATAAGTGTCGATAGTGAGGCAATCTAATAGAAGTATATAAAATCAAATATAAGGGGTGGGATTTGAAAAACATTTGAAAGAATAAGTGAATAGATTGCCAAATTGTGAGGCTTTGCACTAAGGAAATGCATTTGTGGAAGGTGGGTGGGTGAAATCCCAAAATTTGAAGCAATATGCAAGTAAATTTTGTAATTTAGTTTTTTTTATCATGAAGATTAGATGAGTAAATCTAATTAAGGGTGTGTGGAAAGATGCCTAGAGAGAAAATGGAGAAAGTTTAGGAAGATGAGAATTCAAATAAAGGAAAGCGATTGTTGCAAAGTACAATAATACAAAGTGCTACAACACAAAGCCAAAAGGCATGAGGTTTTTTGCCATTAAGAAGAGAGAGGGAACAATTGTCTTGTGAGCAACTAGGAAATGTTGTAATTTAGTTTTTCTATCATGAAGATTAGATGAATAAATCTATCAGAGAAAGGGTGTGTGGAAGGATGCCTAGAGAGAATGGAGAAAGTTACACATGATAAAAAATGTAGTAGGAATATTAGATAATATAAAGTAGAGATCTATAACATACGAGTAAAGGAAATCATAGATGAATGATAGTATTGCTAAAGACGAAATATGAGAATTCAAAGAAAGTAAAGTGATAGTTACGAAGTACAATAGTACAAAGTGCTACAACACAACCAAAAGGCATGAGGTTTGCCATTATGAAGAGAAAGGGAACAATTGTCTTCTGAGCAACTAGGAAATTTTCAAAAGAAGATGAAAATTAGAGAAGATGTAGGTAATATTGAAGAAGAGATATTTGGTTTGAAAAATATGTTTTTAATGTGATTAATAGTCAATAAGGAGGAAGGTAGTAGCTATGAAATTTGTTTACATGATACACAAATATATGGAAGTTGTGGTGGATGTGCTAGAGGAATGTGAAAGACCAGATGATTGGGGAGATCAATATGGTTTAGTAGAATGAACATAGCAATTGTAAAAGTTTTTAGTAGTACAAGTAGAGAAAATATGGTTTGTGAATAGTCAGTAGTACTCATGGAGATGGTAAGATAAGTGTTTAGGATTGGAAGTGTGTGGATGGATAGGAATGAGGTAGATGAAGATAGGAAATTTGTGGAAGCTAGAGTTATAAGCAGGTAGGTAAAACAAACTTGGAGATTAGAAGGCTGATGAGAGCGAACATAAAGCAAATATTGACAGAACACCTATTAAAGATGTCATGACCTTAGAGATTGACCGTATAAGTGTTTACCTAGGAAGTGGTAATAAATATGTTCAAGATGGAACTAGTGAAGATAGAAGACCTATGGAGAACCCAATGATGATGATCAATGAAATAGGAGAAGAATGCAACAATATAGGAAGTGATATTTAGATTATTAAAGGTGAGGGAGATGAAGAAAAAAATGATTGTAGTAATGTAGGTAAAGGATGGTAAGTTATGAGAAGTCTAAAGTTAACAAAGAAGACAATTTCAAAAGGAATAGTTGTTGATGGGAAATGAAGGAAATGGAGAAGAAGATGGTTGCACATGTAGTGGAGTGATTATGGGAAGAAATGTTTGAAGAACATAGAGGAGGATTGGAAATCTGTGTACATGGACATGATAGATAAAGATAACTATAATTTGTTGACAAACATAAAATTTAAACAAGATTGTAAATGTTCAAAACAATTTGTGAGAAGTGTAACAAAAGGTATGAAGAATGAATTTCTTGAAGGAATGGTAGAGGTAGTTGTTGATGAAGAGGAAACAAAGTGGGGAAACAAAGTGAAAATAATAATCAATAAATGCATATTAATAGACAGATGGAAAGATGGTTTTCAACAAAGTATATTGAAACTTGGTCATGAAATTTAGACAAAATAATAGTGATAGGGTTTAGTGTAACACAATTGAAGGATGATGAATTAAAGAGTAAAATGAAAGTAGTGTATAGGGTCACGTAAGGTAACCTAGAAAGAAAGAAGAGGTTAGAGTTGCATTAGATATCACATTATTTACATAGAGAGAATAATTATGTAGTATAGAGTGAATGATAATCTTGGAACATATTCCAATTGTGTAGGTTATATGTTTTTGAATGATGAGTGATCATGTAGTATAGGATATTTGTGCCATTGAATAAGACAAAGCAATACAGTTATAGGATAATGCTTATGTTTTATGTGGATGACTTATTCATTATCAGTGATCTAAACTCTTTGATTGATAACTATGATGCTGGTGTATGCATTTCATGCTGTGCAGAAGTTCTTAAGTTTACTTAGGGATAAACTTAGGGATATGTCATATGCTAAATGCATGGTTGTATATTAACTAACAGGTTAGGTATATTATTCTTTGTACTTGAGTGTTTATTCCTACTCTTTTTCCTGATTGGGTCATCTATCCTTGTTGTTTGTACATTACTCTTTCGAATTCTACTTTATAAGCATAATGTCTGTACATTTGTAAACATCTCATTTTTATCATTGCATTGTGTACATTGATTGATGAAATAGCTTGTGGTTGTTTCTCAATGTTTGGTGGAGATTTGTGGTTTGGTTTGCAACACATGGTCCTTCGTGTGTTAAGATGGTATTAGAGTGACTATGACTACAACCCGTTCCTGCTTAGTGAGTTTTCATCGGGTTTGAGGTCCATTGTTTTTGTTGTTGTCATTTGGCAAAACCAATTTTTGTCATCCAATATGTTTGCAAAGATTGATTTGTGTGGGTACCACATTGGGGAGATCAACTTATTTATCTACCATTCTTTCTTGTGCATAAGATATGATCACTGTTTGAAGGGATGTGTTTTTTTCTTGTCTGGTGGGTATGTTGTGCTTTATGACTTGCCTATTCTCTTTATTAGCCGTATTTTGCATTTGAAGTTCCCTCAGGGATTGGATATTGGTCCAAATCCTCTTACATGTGGACATTGTGTAGAGGAGGCAAAGTCGAGTATTTTTAATTTTTTGCGTACGAGTTTACTCACTACTATCTCCTATTCTATTGGACTGTTTTTCATTACCATCGTAAGCTTCTTTGTATTGTTCCAGATTTGGTAGTGATAGATTGTTTTCCACAGTTTAGGAGGTGCTTTTGTGTTGGCTCCATTTGTTCCAGGTAACGTTCCTGGAGGTTTTGGGACTGCATTATTGTTTGGTCGATGTGCAAAGAGATTGCTTGCAAAGATCAATAACTGACATTTGTTTTTTCTTTCGTTGCCCACGTGGATAGATCTTCCATAGGTTTGTCATTGCAACATTTTTTTTGTCTTTGTGATTAGGTGCGATTGTCTTCACAGGTGGTTCAAGGCTTATTCTCTTTCCTTTTGCAGGGACTTTGGAAAGTCAAATGTTGCTGCAAAATATTTCATGTGCTCACCTAAGTTGGGGTTTGGAGCTGCACATGGGTGGGCCCAATCGATGGTTGGCTTGATTTTGGATTCCTTTATCCTACATTGAGGAAGATTTGAGACTTCTTGAGCTTTAAATAGTCCAATGACTACTCCATATGTAAAGGAGGTAAAGCCGTGGAGTATCTTTTCTCCTTTGCGTACAAACTTATCCATTGTTGTCTCCTATTCTATTGGACCATTTTTCATTACAATTGCAGGCTTCTTTGTATCGTTCCAGATTTGGTTGTGACAAGTGGTTTTCCACAGTTTCGTAGGTGCTTTTGTGTTGGCTCGATTTGTTCTAGCTATCATTCTTGTAGGTTTTGGGATTGCATTATGGTTCGGCCGATGTGCAAAGAGATTGGTTCCAAAGATTGATAACTGTCATTTGTTTTTCCTTCGTTGCCCACGTGGATAGATTTTTCAGAGTTTGACATCATTGTTTGGAATTGTAATGTCTTTTTGGCTTTGTGATTAGGTGCAATTTGTCTTCACAGGTGGTTTGAGGCTCATTCTCTTTCTTTTTGCGCGGACTTTGGAAAGTCAAATGTTGCTGCAAAATATTTCATATGCTTGCCTAAGTTAGGGTTTGGAGTTCCGTAAACATGGGTCCATTCGATGGTTGGATTGGTTTTGGATTCTTTTATCCTACATTGAGGAGGATTTGAGTCTTCTTAAACTTTGAATAGTCCAACGACTACTCCATATGTTGTAAGCTTAGGTTCACGTGCTTGTCCTTTGGTCTCTCGTGGAGGTGGATGCGAGTTTTCTTGGTTGTGGCCTTGTTGTGATTTGTGATGCGTGGTGCTTGGTTGTTTGATGTAGTGTTGTGGAGTTTGATTGATGCTTTGGTGCTTGGTTGTTTGATGTGTGGCCTTCTAGAGTTGGATTGATTGCCTTAAAGGGCTTAAAATTTTGCCAAAATGTTGTTTGGTGGTCACATGAAGAGCAACTAAGGGCTATTGTGATGCCTAAAATGGGCCTTTTTCAAACTTGCATAACTTTTGCATATAGAGTTTGTTTTCGACGAACGAGATATCATCGAAAAACTACTTCGACAAACGAGATATCATCGAAAAGCTACTTCGACGAACTATTCTCTGGTGGAGGTAGTTTTTGAATATTTTGCCATTTTATGCCCAATTTAATAGCTTGAAGTTGCAAGTTGTTATTGTTTCTCTCTTGGCAAAATTGGTATTTTGGGAATTGCATATTGTGCTGTGCCCATTATGGGGGGTTTATAGTGCTTTTTAGTCTTTTGTGTGTGCCCTTATAAATCATGTTGGACTCAAGGATTGAGCCTCTCACACCACATAATTATCACACATGGAAACTAAAGATGACCCAATTATTGCAATCTCAGGGTCCTTGGGTAAAAGTTGGATGCCACTTGACCTGAGTTCACCGAGGAATTTGACAAGTTTTCTCATCTAAACAAAATGGATGAGGCGAAAGGTCTCATAGGACTTCATGTGTCAAATAACCTATTGGTTCATATTGTTGAGTGTGACACACCTAAAGAGGTGTGGGATAAGCTTGGAAAGTTGTATGGTAAGATTAATTAGTTCAAGATGTAGCTTGAAGTTGATCTCACCGATCTCTCCAAATGCATTTCACACTATTCAAGGTTACATTGCACAATTCAAACTGATTATGTCACAATTGAAAGGATGTGGTCAAATACCCTGTTTAAGTGTTTGCCTCTACCTTCTATTCTACCATGGATGCTATGGGAGAAGACCATACAATGCCTTCTTTTGAGGTGTTTTATGATCATTTGACTAGGGAGTAGACGAAGTTGATTCAAATGGATGCTCTTTCTAAGAGTCATGCTTTGATGGCTCAATCTTCCAAGGGCAAGGGTAAGAACAAGAAGAAGAAGCCCACAACAGATTCGTCTACAACTAGTGAGCTTCCTTGCAAGCCTAAGGGCGAAGTATGTTTAGAAGTCTACCCCTCCTAACTCAAGAGAATCATCTTTAAAGTTTAAGGAGGATAATTGCTATTTTTGTGGCAAACCATGGCATAGTGATACACGTTTCATGAGGCTAGCAACATTGGAGGAAGCTACGAGGAAGCACAATATTGCCATGCCTAAGTCTTTGTCCTTGGGAAAAGGGCAAACTGTTTTAGCTAGGGCTTTTTCCTCTACGAGTTCCAGTTGGATTTTTTTATTTTGGTGCTTCTCATCACGATTCATACTACTGATCTTCTTCATTCTCCTTATGAGAGTCCTACTTCACATATTGTTGTTGGGAACTCTTCTCAAATTCTAGAATTGGGGATTGACTCAGGTCCAATGGAGGATGGCATCATTCAGGATGTTCTTGTTTTTGATATTTCATAGAATCAGGTTTCCATGTATCAAATTTTTCATCATGGTGATGGAAGACTTGTTGAGTTCTCTCCTACATATGTGACTGTTCGAGAGATGCAAGATCCTGAGAAGCTGATTGCTACATGCATAGTTGATCATGCAACCTATTTGTATAGGTTTGATGGATTTGAGTCTTCATCAAGATCATGCCTTATTGCTCATGAATATTCTACAAGCAAGCTTTGGTATGGATGGTTTGGGCACCTGAATTACAAATATCTTCAACATATGAGCACATAGAACTTGGTTATTGGTTTACATAAGATATCTTGTTTAGATGGAGTGTGCCAGGGTTGTGCTCTTGCCAAACATCATAGGGATCCATTTCCTAAGGGTATGACCACACGAGCTTCGTGTCCCCTTGAGCTGGAGCATAGTGATCTCATGTCATTCCTCACTCTTTCATTTTTAGGGTCCAAGTATGTGCTTACCTTCATTGGTGACTTTTCTAGGCGCACATGGGTGTACTTTTTGATGTACAAGGATGACGTTATGGAATATTTCATAACCTTCCTTGTATTTGTGGAGAAGCAGTGAAGACATTCCCTTAAAAAGATTTGCACAGATAATGAAGGGGAGGGGGGGAGTATTAATCAGACATTTAGGAATTTCGTCATGCTCGAGGTATTCTTCATTAGCACATAGTGCTATACACTCCTCAACAAAATGGTGTGGTCGAGTGGAAGAATAGAGCCTTTAGTTAGAAGGCCAATTGTATGCTGCTCGCAATACCAGTCCCGAACTTGATTGAACTAGGAACGATAGAGAGCAAAGATACCGAACTTGAACTTTATTGACCAAGAAGTGGATCTTACTGATCTAGAACTTGATTGAACTAGACAGAGTGAGTGAAGATAAAATTGATCTTGAACTTGATGGATGAAGACACGATGAGCGAAGATGAAATCGATTTTGAACTTGATGGATCAAGACAAGATGAGCAAATATAAACTTTCCAACTTGATTTGATGCGATGAAACTGAACACCTGCTTAGATTGAGTATGTGATCAAAGATACTCTTTAAACTTTTGATTGAGTTTAAACGAATAATCAGTTTTATGAAAAGCGATGAAACTGATTAACGGTAAGAGATTGATTCAGATGAAGACAAATATCAAATTGATTTGAAGCGATGGAACTCATATGCCCTTAGCAATTGATTCGATTCAGATGATCGAGAGATCTCAACTTGATATGAAGCAATGAAGCCGAGATACCCCTTAGCAATAAGAATTTGATTTTCTTTAGTTGAAAGAGATTTTTGCTCGACTTTTTATGAAGATTTGAAAATTTTCTCGACTTTGAAGATGTGAGGTCATAAGGTCACGAGTATGCCCCGTCGGGAGCGAAATCGAAAGATAGCGAGGGTACACAATGATAGACAATTTTTGGCGATGATAATGACTTGAGCCCAAAAAATGAGTCAGAGGAATATGTGAAGATTTAGTGTTGATTAATTAGAAATTGAGCGCAAAGTTGTTTTGTAGAATAAAATTGAGATTCAACGTTGATTCATGAGAAATTGAGCGCAAATTTGAAGAAAAAATGAGCTTATGATGAAAGCGCTAAGTGGTCCAAATTTTGTGAAATTGAGTAGCAAAATGATCTCGAATTTCGATTTCAGTCTCGAAAATGGAATCAGGACTGACAAATTAGCTAAGAGTACAATTTTGATGTCCATCAGGGCAAGTTGAAAAATTAGGGTTTTGGCTATATAAGGGGTGGAAGTGTCATTTTCAATTCATTTTAACCCTCCCAAGTTTGAAAATTCAAAAAACCTTCTGTGAAGAAAAATGGTGGTTCCCACATAGGAGCATCGATTCCAGCACCAAAGATGACACAATCGACCTCGGAACTATGAGCCAACGGTAACTGATCGATCTTAAGCCTCTTAATCATTTGTTTTTTGAATTTTTTTGTTGATTTTTTGAATTTTTAGGCATGTAAAAGTCGGGTTTTGTCGATTTGTCGAGCGAGATGACATCCTGTGTCGTATGACAAACTGCTTGAAATTGTTTTGTCGTTTAAATCCATTAGTTTTGTCGTTTCACACCTACCCTTGTATCGTACGAGCTTGTTCAAAATAGACCATTTTGTCGTTTCAGAGTCTTTTATTGTCCTATATCCAGTCTTGACTTGTACGAGTTTCTGCCTCTACTATGTTATGTAGTTTGAAAAACAATGAGCATTTTTAAGGGTGCAAACTTTGAAATTTGATTTTGCAATTGACTGTTTTGGATTTGCGTGATGTTTTACTTGTCTTATAGCATGATTTGAAATGTTTTCTGGTGATCTGTTGTTTGATTCTTGCAGGTTCGACTACCTCACGTTCTTTTCAGATGTGTCTATCCACCGACTTTGACATTAGTTTGTGAGTTATCTGATATTGATAGAGCACATATTGATTTGTGTGGATTGACTCACCTTTTACAAATGCCAGATATTCGTGTGAATCACGGGATGCTCATTGCACTTGTAGAGAGATTCCATTCTGAGCCTTACACGTTTCCTTTGCCAGTTGGGGAGATGACTATCACTCCCGAGGATGCATATAGGATTCTTTGGATTCCATTCGCCAGGGATAAGGTGGATTATGATTCAGCACAACGTCTTGACCTACTAGCTTTGAGGTAGGTATTTCATGATGCAGACATTCTAACACGATCTATCAGTTGGGATGACATGATGGCCAGGTACAGTGAGCAGATTCCAATGACATGCATCCTAGCAAGATTCATCGGTTGTTTCCTTATGCTGGACAGGGGACAACAAAGTTTCTTATACGACTAGGGTAGGATGCTAGAGAGGCTTGTGGAGCACCCTCAGAGATTAGGATGGGGTTCTTGTATTCTGGCGCACATGTATCGTGAGATGCATGAGGTGGTTTACCGGGAGGGGAAGAGTATGGTTGCAGGGGTTTTGATATTACAGGTATGGGCCTGAGAGCACCTCCCAGTTTGCAGACCGATTGTGGATGACGCTAGAGATCCACAACAACCCATCGTATATGACTGGAGAGTTGTGCACAAAGACCTATTTATGACTCGTCCTTTCATTGGCAGATCAGTGACGGTGGTTGAGCGGTTTGTGGTTACTCGAGTGATGAGGCAGTATGGTAGACATCAGGGGATTTCGTAGGAGTTTATTGCATACGCACGTTATGCAAAGGAGGAGAGACGGGCATGCAGGAGTTGACAGGATTACAGTGGCTCAAGTGAGACTATTTAGAGGATATTGCAGATGCGGGGGTATTGCCCCAGTACAGGGATTGGTTCCAACAACATCCATTCCCTAGATTCATAGATCCGACAGAGCAGGTATCTCTGAAAGAGGAGGTTGAAGAGGATGCCCCTGCACAGACACATGGACATGGACAAAGAGTCGTGGCTCCGAGGCGAGCATGTGGTGATCCTAGTGCTAGTAGCAGCAGGGTACCAGTTGGTGGTAGGCAGCAACAGAGAGGAGAGGGTGGATCCTTAGGGGCTATTGGTGTCAGATTGAGTGGAGTTAGGACAATGAAGGGTGGAGGTGAGGAGGAGCGAGTAGCTCCTAGGCAGTTGAGACAAGAGAGATGAGCAGGGGGGAGTCAGAGGTGGAGATAGAGGCAGAGAGCCTGCGAGGGAGCAGGGGGCGGATGCAGCGCGGTCGATGAGAGCACGTTTGGCAGGTCTGCAGTCACAATTGACAGCGGCACAGACACAGCTGGCGGAGTGAGACCGACAACTAGCAGAGCTTAAGGCTGAGCGCGATTGTCAGGTCGCAAAGATGAGGGCAGAGCGAGACGCTTTGCAGCAGGAGGTTCTCCATCAAACCAGTCAGACAACCTATTATGTTGCAGCTTATAGCGTAGCAGTTCCTGTAGCGCAGCAGGTTGTACCCTACTCGCAGTACATGACACGGTTTGAGGGAGCTCAGGCACCTCATCAGCAGGCTCCACCTCGACCACCTGGCAATGAGGGAGAGGCAGAGAGCTAGATTTTTTTTTTTTGTGTAGGTCTTAGATTTTTTGTTATATATCCCATTTTTTGTAGCCCTTACAATTCTTGCTCCGATGGGAGTTTGTATATGTCAGTTGATATTATTTTGTACCATGAGACACTATCATTATATAGACGAGACTTTGATTTGATTTCCTCGGACTTGTGTCAATCGATTATGAGATGTCTTTCTATATGCTTTATTCTATATGTATGTATATCTAATCAGTATGGATGTAATGCAAATGAATATGGATGTTTATTTTTGTTTATTTTCATATGCAAATAAATGATGAAAATGAGTAATGAGTAATGCAATTTTTTTTTTCTATGCAATAAGATGAATGTAAATGAATGAATGAATCTATATAAAATGCTTATGTATGCGGCTAACATCTCAATACACAAATACTCGATCAGAGAAATGATGAAAAAGAGACCACTTAGCTAAGAAATGATGATGCTTCCAACTCTCATTCATAAGATAAAGAGATCATTGTTACCATACCGAAATCACTCTAAATTCACAAAATACATAATGAAATGCAACCTAAACCTAGTCACTAGATTTGGAATGCTTAATATTCATCACTGAGAGTTTACAAATATAACAAGCAGATTAGAGTTCCTTTCTTTTCATGTGCAATATTAATTATCTTTTCCGTAATGACCCTTTTTTTCTTTCATATCTTTGGACAGATTTCGCACGGACCCGAATCACATGATAAAGAAATTCCCTCAAAATAGACAAAGAAATGATGTGACCCTCCCTGTAGCATACAAATAAGTGGAGTTGAGGTATGTGTGGCGATTTCATCTTAATGTGAAGGCACTTATCACAAACACCCAACTGATTAGATGTTTTCAGATTCATCATAATCATTCCTAGAAGTAGAAAACAAAGAAAATATTATGCCCCCAATCCTTGCTCCTCTTAGTCAAGATAGACTTCCTCGAGTTACTTACAGGGATAATAATCCAAAACCAATATAAAAGATAACACATTTTGAAAAATTTCATTCATAGTCCAAACTGTTTAGTGATTGTTTTCAGTAATGTTGTTTTGCTTGTGTACTTAGTGATAAAACTTTTCAGTAGTTAGGAGACAGGTGACTGAGTCGAAATGGATGACTAGGTTTCACGGACGTAAAGTTGACTTGGTTGATACTGCTTAGGACATGTAATGTGCTCTGTCGATTAACCTAAGACTAGGACATTAATCAGTTTCAAGCCATGAGGGTTCCAATGAACCAAGATGTCACAAAAGTGACTGAAATATGTACAAACGAAAGTAATCATGCATGAAAGCGGGAAATGCCAACGTTGCATTGATAGATGGAGCGCTTGAGTACAAGAGGCACCTGTTTGCCAGGTTTTCATGTGTTTGACAAAGATCCTTTTTTTTTTACCAAGGTGCCTGTTTACTAGGTTTTCACTAAGGCATTTTCTCTTTTTTTCTTTTATTTTTTATTTATTTTTATCTCTTTTTTATTTTTTATTATTTTTCAAGACTTTTTAGCTGTATAGGTTGTTGGAGCAGATAATACTAGGTGAAGAACTTTTTTCAAGTGGATGGTGTTAATTGGTTCACAGAGCTGTTCTCCTTCCGATGTTGAGAGCTGATAGGCACTAGAGCCAAAGACTGCAATAACGATGTAGGGACCCAACCAGTTGGGTTCAAACTTCCCTTTATTGTCTTGAAACTGTTGATTTTTATGATTTTTTTTTAGAAGTAGGTCACCAACCTGGAATTCTCGTTGTCGAACCTTCTTGTTATATCCTCTGGACATTCTCTTTTGATACACTCTGAGATGATCAAACGCCACTTGCCAACATTCATCCAACAATTCAAATTCTTGCAATCTAGATATTTTGTAGTCTTCATCAGTAACAAGACCTTGCAAAGAAACTCTTAGAGATGGTCTTTCCACTTCAATAGACAATACTGCTTCAGACCCATACACCAAAGAAAAGGTGTAGCCCCAGTAGGTGTTCTAATACTTGTTTTATAAGCCCATAACGCAGGATTGAAGTGTAGATGCTAATCCCTCCTAGATTTATTCACTGTTCTGTGTAAGATAGTCAGTAGGTTTTTGTTAGATGCTTCAGCTTGTCCATTACCTTGAGGGTAATATATGGATGACCAGTGCTATTTAATTTTGAATTTGTCACAGAGGTCGTCTAGATCTTTATTCTTGAATTATCCTCCATTGTCAATCATGATGGACGAAGGTATCCGATACCTACAGATGATATAGTTAAGGATGAACAGAGCTACTTGTTTACCGGTTGCTTTGATGAGCGGGACCGCTTCTACCCACTTAGTGAAATACTCAGTGGCAGTTATGATAAACTTGTGTCCGTTGGATGATGCAGGATATATTTGACCAATGAGATCGAACACCCATTACTAAAAAAACCAATGTGTAATGAAGGGTATGCGATCCCTTGCTGGAGTATGTATGAGGTTTCCATGTAGCTGACACTTCTCACAAGTTTTAGAAAACTGTATAGCATCTTTCTCCATGTCAGACCAGGAGTAGCCAACGTGTAGTAGTTTCTGAGCTAAAGTAAGACCATTCAAATGAGATCCCTAAATACCTTCATGGACTTTCGATAATGCACATTGGGACTCTTCAATTTCTAGACACCTAAACAAAGTACTATACAACCCTTGCCTAAATAGATCGTTAGCGATGATGACGTACCGTGAAGCGTTTCGGGTTAGGTTCCTTTTCTTATTACGAGTAAGGTTTTCAAGGATAATTTGGCCACGCAAATAAGAGTAAATGTGGTTGTAGCGGGATGAGTCGTGTCCGATAATAGAACAGACTATCTGAGACTCAGGAGAATCATATGCAGGGTAATGTAACTCTTCCACCAGGAATTCAAAGTGAAAATTAGATTCTGGTAACTTTGGTATGGATGCCAAGGTGACCATAGCATCTGCTGCTCTATTTGCGGATCTGAGAATCTGTTGGAATGATACAAAAGTAAAATATTTCTTGAGATCATCCACCATTCTCTTATAAGGCATCAGTTTCTCATCTCGAGTCTGATATGTATCATTGATTTGATTGATGATTAGTTGAGAGTCTCCATAGATGTGTAATTCCAGAACCTTCTATTTAATAGACAGGTTGATCCCATTTACCAAAGCTTCATACTCTGCAATGTTGTTTGTACAAGGGAAAATAATCTTATAAGCCTTCGGGATTGAATACTTTTGAGGAGTAATAAATAGTATTCCAGCACCGAAACCATGTTGAGTGAAAGACCCATCAAAGAACATCTTCCGGGATTGTTGAGTAAGGTGCATTATTGATTCAATTGAAAATTCAATATGCAGCGGTTGAGTGTCTTCAAGTGGAGCATCAACAAGTTGATCTGCAATCACTTGTCCTTTGATGGCTTTGCGGTCTACATATTCAAGAACAAACTTTGTAAGAACCATGACCCATTTAGCCAATCTTCCTGTAAGTGTTGCTTTGTTGAGAAGATATTTGAGCGGATCAATCTTTAGCTACTAGCTTGATGGAATGTGCTAACATTTAGTGTCTCAATTTTTGTGATGCAAAAACCAATGCTAAGCATGCTTTTTCTATTATAGTATAGTTCATTTCATAAGACACCGATGTTCTGCTAATGTAATATATAGCTCTCTCTTTTTTATTTTCATCCTGTTGTGCCAGAAGTGCCCCCAATGATGAATTAGTAGTTGATATGTATAAGATCAATGGTTTACCTTGAATTGGTGGCATCAATATTGGTGGATTGGACATGTATTCTTTGATTTGCTGAAGGTGTTTTTCACATTCCCGATCCCAGTTGTGTATTACTCCTTTCCTCAATACTTTTGTGAAAGGTTGAGCCTTATCTGCTAGCTGAGAAATAAAGCGTCTAATTGACTAGAGACATCCTTGTAGATTTCTCATTTCACTGATATTCTTTGGAGGTGGCATTTCCATTATAGCTTGGATTTTCTCAGGACCAACCTCGATTCCCTTCTTTGAAATGATGTAGCCAAGCAATTTCCCTAACGTTACCCCGAATGCACACTTTTTTGGATTTAACCGTAGTTTAAATTTTTCCATTATGTCTAGTATAAGACTTAGCTCTTGAATATGCGTGGATATCTTCATAGTCTTTACTAAAGTGTCATCAACATAATCTTCCATATTCTTATGCATCATATCATGAAAGATAGTAGTTACCGCTCTTTGGTAAGTTGCCCCTACATTCTTTAGCCCAAATGACATGACGTTCCAACAGAAGGCTCCCCATGCACAGGCGAAAGCTGTGTTTTCTTGATCCCCAGGAGCTATTTTGATCTGATTATAGCCGGAGAATCCGTCCATTAGTGAGTACATCTCATACCCAACAGTCATATCGACTATCATATCAATGTTTGACAATGGAAAGTCATCCTTTAGACAAGCTTTGTTGAGATCTTTGAAGTCTGTGCAAACCCTAATAGATTTGTCTGCCTTTGACACAGGTACTATGTTTGAAATCCATTTCGCATAGTCTACAGCTCTGATAAATCTAGCTCTTAACAGTTTTTCTAGCTCAGCCTTGACTAGCAGTGCCACGTGAGGGTGCATCTTACGGAGTTTTTGGTTGACTAGTTTAACTCCCAATGTGATAGAAAGATGGTGCATGATAAGATCAGGATCCATTGTTGGCATATTAGAGTATGTCCATGCAAAATTGATCTTCTTTTCTGAAAATAGATGATTGAAATCTTTCAATTCTTTAGTTGATAGGGATTGAGCTAAGTGAATGATGTGTGGTGTCTCTTGACTCCCAATGTTCACTGGCTGAGTTGGCTTAATCACTATAGAAGACCTTTCCTGAAAATGACTTGGCAGTATATCAAGTATCTCACCTTTAGGCGCCTCAAAGAGGTTTTCACCCTTAGGTACGTCCTTTATTTTCTCTTTTTTAGATTTTGACACCACCACAATGTGGTTTTCGCCATCAGATATTTGATTTTTATTTTTATTTATTTTTGCGACTAAGATACTTGATGTCTGTTTTAGTCACGTTCTCACTCTGTTCGTTGGTGGAAGAGTCCATGGGTTCAACTGCATTGAGGTAATAGGCTAGCGTATTGTCATTGGCAAAAGTAGGTACATTCGTAGGTTGGTCTTGTAGACTACAGTCAATTAATTCAGGATGTACCAAAGATAGAGTTTGGACAGGTTCGAGGGAGTTCACGGTATTGTCATCACAACTACGAATCGAAAAGTTGAGTTCTAGAAGACTACCTTGCATAAATGTCTCGAGACTAGGAAGAGTCAGAACATGATTATTAAAGTGCACGTTAATATTTAGTTGACCTAATCCAATATACCTACTTGTAGCATCGTTCTCTACACCAGACTGGACTTCATATCGTGGTTCGACAGTAACAAGATCAGTAGATATATTCTCATCATTTACATCAGAGGATTCAGAGTTTGATGCTGAGTAGATATTGTCATAAGTTAGACTGTTGTTAGAGCCATCGAATGAAGTGTTCGAGTTTTCTTCAAGTGATTGAGTGAATGTATGTATGGTATCAACACCTACATTTTTAATGTTGCAAGTTCTCTCAAGATTTGGTTCATTTATCATTTGTATCTGACATACCTGATGACATAACCTTGATGGTTTTGTGAGTCGCTGTCGTCTACTCCATTGAGCTTCCTCTGGACTAATGACTGGTTCTGCTTTTGTAGTTTCCAATTATTCTTGTGTAGTCCCATACCTGATTTGTTCTGTCTTATTAGAGGGGTATATAATAGATGAAATTTTTTCTTGTATTCTTCCTTCTTTCAACCCTTGTTCATAGTCTTCTTGTCTTTTTAGTTTGATTTCTTGTATCTCCTTTTCTAGCTTTAAGCGCATCAGCTCTTGAGTGTCATCTGTGATATCACTGGACTCTTCTGGAGTTTCTGTAATGGATGTATCAGAGAGGTAGTCTGGACCCCATTCATACTTGTTTGAGTCAGTTTCTGAATCGTCTACTTGTTGCCTACCAGTGTATGTGACTGAAACTTTCAATGGTGCAAACAATTCTCTGATTTTTTCTACTTCGTATCATATCTTTTGGAACTTCAACTCCTTGTATTGTTGTAGCTAACACCATCGAAACTTGAGTACTGACTGTTTCTTCTCTCTTGATTGCTAGTTCCTCTTTTTCTTTTCCACACTCTGCTTGAGTTTGTTGAGTGTTGACAACCTGTGATGTTGAAAGCGATATCCTTTTCTTCCACTTAGACTTAAAAGCATGTTTTTGGTCTAATGTCTTTTTTGGATTGTATCCCAGTCTTGCCTTATCATTTGTAGATTTTGTTTGCAATTGAATCGGTTCAATAATACCCTCTTGATGTTTGCCTAGGGGACCAGTACTTAAATACCCCATGCGTTGGATCATTTTGTAGTCGGGACCATATTGGGTTGGGAAGTCTCACAATACCGTATTTCTTCGTTTTGACTATCTTCCTTAAAAATCCACTTAAGAACAACATCCTCTTCTATTTCATCTGCCAGGGAATTAGAAGATTGTACAAAAAGACCATCATATATGATATTCGGAGTTAAAGTTTGTGTTCTCGCAACTTTTGATGGTTTGCCCAATTGTTTCGGTGATGGAGGGAGAGAGACTAATGAAATTACTGGTTCTATCATGTAGCCATCCATGCCAGTATTTGTAATCTTCAATTTCTTTTCTAAGTCCTTCATCAGAGCTTCTGGACTTTCATCTGTAGAGGCTGCTCTATTATGAGGCACAAAGGTATCAACACCTTTTGTCAATGCATTACAGGGGAGATTTGTATCAACAGGAATATCGACTTCAACTCCGTTATAAGGAAATTTTAAGCATTAATGGTATGTAGATGGAACTACCTTCATTTCGTGAATCCACAACCTGCCTAGTAAGATATTGTATGACAGAGGAAGATCAAGTACCTAAAAAATAACATCTCTTTTTATAGGTCCCACCCTAATTGGTAATAATACCAGACCTTTAGAGGTCTTTTCTTCTTCATCATAGGCTTTAATTGTTATTTTCTTGGCCGGATCAATGACATTTTCAGAACCTCGCGCCTCCATCTATCAAAACACGTTTAACTCTGTTTATGGATCATGACTTCAATGTGGAATAACTGGTTATGTGGATGATTTAGCGAGTTGTCATTTTCTTCAGAGAAGGTCAGATAGTGAGGTGAAGTCAGATGACCCACCATAGATTGAAACCGATCAATATCTAAATCTTTTGGAACATTAGTGGTGATCAACGCTTTGTCTAGGATCTCTTTGTAAGCAGAAGAGATTTTTAGTAATTCAAAAATGGAAATTTGAGCATTTGTCGTTTTCAGTTGTTCAACAATGCTATATCTAGAGAATGGTGATGAAGTTAGTTGTTTAAATTTATCAAATGTTATTTCTTTTTGTTTGTTTGATGAGGTTAGTAGGTTTGATGTTGTTTGAGCGGATGTTGAAGAACTAGCTCCTTAGAGAGTGAATTTCTTTTGAGAACGGGTCATAGCATTTGCATTTTGTGATTTATATTGTTTGTCTTTTATTATAATGACATTGCAATATTCAGGTTGGGAAGACTCAGTCATGTTGATGACGTTGTTATTACTGGGATAAGTGTAATTTACTTTGGCACCTCCTTTTGTCTTTGAGGATTCACCTTGTTCATAAATAGGTAAAGGATCTTTTAATGCTTTGTGATCAGTATTTGTCAGGTGATTTCCGACAATAATTTTACCAGCGTCTATGAGATCTTGAATCTCATGCTTGAGCTTCATGCAGTTGTTTGTGTTATGACCTTTGTTTCGATGGTAGTCACAATATTCATTTTCTCTCCACCATTTTGCTTTGACTTCGGGATCATATGGCCTAGAATTATTTGGTAACTTTATCAGATCGTTTGCCAATAAAGTTTTGAAAGTGGATTCATATGATTCTTCTAGAGGAGTGAATTCGCATCTAGGTTTCGAAAGCTAAGGTTTCTCTTTGAACCACTCTTTTACTTTCTTTGGAGGATTTTCTGCTGCGGTTTCAGCTGCTTTGAGTGCTTGTGTGCCACTAGCCAAGTTAAATGTCGTGGGTTTCTAGTTGGTTTTAACAATGTCTACCACTTCGTCATTAACAAGGTTCTTGTTGTTGTCTTTGCCATATTTCCAATACTTGTTCTTTTCTTTAGAGCTAGATCGTGGTTGTGTTTCTTTCCAAGGTGAGATATCTCTTTTCTTTATAAGCACATCTTCCATTCGGATAGCATTATCTACCATTTTGTTAAATGATGGGTGCACTTGCACTTGGATACTATATTTCAATTCAGGGACCAGATTGTTGATGAATATATCCATTTTCTCAGAATCTGGAATAGGTTGTGAATATCTAGAGAACATCTTTCTCCAACGATGGACGAAAGTGAGAAAAGGCTCCCCTATTTTCTGTTTAATATTGCAAAGCTTGATCATAGTAACAGGGTGTCAAATGTTATAGGAATATTGTTGTAGAAACAGTTGGATTAATTCTTCAAAAGTTTTTATTCCCATAGGTATGCTTGAGAACCATTCCATAGCTTGGCCCCCTAAACTTCTCGGGAAAAGGTGCATGAGATACGTTTGGTCGTGCATGAACTCCATACATAAAGCACAAAATTCTTTGACATGGTCTTGGGGATCTGAGGTACCATCATATCTGTCAAATTTTGGGATCTTAACTCGTGAAGGAAATGGAGGCATGTATAGGTTTTTGTCAAATGGAAATGGGCATATTGTCTCCAGAGAGTATTGTTTTGGGGATTTATCCTTGTTTTTTCAGTTCTGTGATCTCAGTCTGCAAGGCTTGTAATTGTCCATGTACCATTATTATAGGTGATTCTTCCTTTTTAGTGACGAGAGTCTGAACGTCATAACCAATAGGAAGTTTAGCGCCTTGTTTTGCTAGTTCTAGAAAATAGTCTTCTTTTTCTTTAGCCATGATAACCTTCATCATTTTTCGAAAATCTTTATCCTTTTGACATCTATGAATATCAGTTTTTGGAGGTTCAGAGTCTTCAGATTCACTTGATGAGGAATCATATTCGGTACCATGAATATTGAGGTTGTTTTCGACATTTTGTTCTGTTCCAGGTATAGTGGGAGATAAAGGTTGATCAAAAACTAGTATATTTGATGATGAAGGTTTATCAGTGAGCGGGTTTTTTACGTAAAATGGGTTATCTTGATATGAAAAGGATTGCCCTTTGACTTTGGCATCTTTCTTACGAGAACTTTTGGTTTGAATACGCATTTTTATTGACTGATGTGACCTAAAGTTGTTTGTGATGCAAAAGTCGATCAAATTCAGAGTTAGTTGTTCAGTTAACGTATTAATTGAGAGAAACAACTATGATTTAGTCTGGTTTCAGGAAAGATCTATCCTGTGTAAGACGTTTATCTAAGTTGATTCAAGATAAGTGACTAAGTCTCAGTTTGGTTTCAGGAACGATCTATCCTGTATAAGACGTTATCTAAGTGACTTAAGATTGATAAGTAGTTGATTAAACTCGCTGAAAGATGATTGACAAAATCGTGCAACACAAATGACAGAGGTTCACTGTTTTGATCTGTTTATGCTCAGGATGATGATAACCAATTTAATGCTCGTTGTAGACTGTTTTAGGCAAGTTTGACTGTTCTAGATTGACAAAATTAGAGATTCGTATGACAGGTTTTATAGGACCATACGACAATTTAATAGCTTCAAGACGATGACAATAGTTTTTCATACGAGTTGCTGCCTAAAACCGTACGACAGATGGGTATGTCTGAAATGACAAATTGATCAATGCAATGGTTTATCATACGAGACAGGGTGTAGGCTCAAATGAAAGTTCCCTAAACAGGACGACAGATAATAAGGTCTTAGACGACACATAATGCAGGCTTAAATGACAGACTGTTAGGATTGATGAATCTCGTACAAAAATATGTATGTAGCAGGACGATAAATCAGAAGACTCGTACCACTGTTTACTGGACAGAGGCAAAAGTTCGAGTTTTCAATGATTGAGTTTGACCAGTTTTGAGGCGGACTGAATTTTCACTAACTGATGATGACTAGTTTAGAGGTAGACTGAGTTTCGACTAGGATAGACTAGTTTTGACACAGACAGAGTTTCAACTAGGATAGACTAGTTTTGACACGAACAGAGTTTTGATCACTGAGTTTGTTTCTTGCTTTCTCCCGTTTTGGTATTTCAGTTTCAGTTTCAGGGACGAAAACACAATAAACACACAATATGTATAATGACTCCAATCATAGCATGCAAACCCTACGAAAATTGGTGAGAGAAAAAAACCTTTTCTTGTTGACTTAGGTACACACCCAATAGCTAATCAGAATACGACCGTTGAGTCTCACGCAATGGATTCTCAACGCCGTATTAGCCGACTCCAAATGCGAATGGGGGCACGATATGACAAGTGTCTTGGGAGAGTTACTATCTCTCTTGCACAAAGATTATCCCCCCTTTTGGAGGTGAACTGGGTAGCTTCTAATTTTAATTGGAACTAGTAAGAGATCCGTTCGACGTGTCGAGGTATAAACTCAATTAAGAGGTCTCCCAACCTTGAAAACCAAAGTTTAATATACTCGAGGGTACAAAGGAGAGCTATTCCTGAGCACTGCTGTTGACTTGATTTTCATCAAATCACGTTTGTTTTATAGTGGGTTGGAGTACTTGGCGTTTAGCCGTTCCCACTTGGGTCGTTCCCCTCTCACCGATCGTAATGGCTATAGAGTTATTAGCACCTCGGGAGGGCAGAGTCGCTAAAGATATACAAATCTCAAACTTAAAGAAAACGCCTAAGGGTCTGGATTTCTGATTGTCTATAAAGACAAGAGCATACTCTCCCACCTCTCAGAATTTTCTTAAAACATGAAATACAAATTTGTTCTTTAACTAGATAGCAAGTTAGGTGTTAGAATTTTCTTAAAAAATGAATTTAATAAATACACAATGTTTGCTCAAATCTCCTCAAGGAACCTGCAAAGACAACGAATCAATAGTCATATTGTTGTTGTGTGACAAGCATATTCTTCGACATGAGTTTTGCAAAAATTGATTAGGTTGTAAAAATTTCTCAGATAGACAGATAACAAGCCAGGGTCAACGTCAGTATAATCAAAATTGAATAGAGCCTGAAGAATGATTTTTTAAAATTTTTTTAACCACAAAATATAGATCCGTACGACAATTTTCACCGACTCGTACGATAATTCGTATAGGATCGTACGATAATTGCAGTTTGTCGTCCGACACTGGGGGAAAACTCGTACGATAATTTGCAGAAACTGTACGGACGAAAATAAAAAAAAATAATAAAAAAGTTAGTCTTCGAGGCCAAAAAAATGTAGTCTTCTGCCCCACGGTGGGCGCTAGAAATGTGTGTAAAAAAGTGAAATAAGTCTGTAAGCTGCAAGACTTAACACTTCAATTAAGTCATTACATGTATGGTTAGATAGATATAAGCATGAATATGAAAACCATAACAAATCGACTAATTGCCTTTTAAAATATACGAGTATAAGATTGCTCTCAGATTTGTATAAGCAATACCAGTGACTAGACTACAACAAGACGAAGGATTTAATCTATATGAGCATGATATTAAGCTAAATGAATGCAAGATGGATGAATAATTCAAGCAATATGGAGTAAACTAAATATGCAAAAAGCTAAACTAAGATGCAATAATTTCAAAAAACAAGCACAATATCTTCAATGACTCCAGATAAAAAAGTGTAATAATAAATCTCCAGGGTGTTATGAATGAGAGATGAAGGCTGAATTTATAGAGAATTAGAAGAGAGACCAAGAAAGAGCACAATTTAGGATAATTGAAATAATTGAGAAATCAGATTCAGTTAACCTTGAGATAGATTCCAATTAAAGTTTAATTGAAATGCATTAAGTTTGAGTTGCATTGGTGATAGAATTAATTAATTCCATGCACTTATGATAAAAATAGGCAATTCTTTGATTTATTCAAGAAAAGAGTATTTTCAATGCAACTGAACTTCTTTTCTCAAAAGCTTTGAGTTCCAATTTAAGAGAATGATTAAATTCTTTTTAAATGTTTTTTTAATTTCAAGTTCTCAATTTAGAAGAGAGAAATGATATCTCAAGTTTGATTTCTCTCTCAATTCAATTTTTTAATTTTATTTTCAATTTAACTCTTGCTTTGTGATTAATTCTTCTTTTGTAATAAATTTATTCCTTTTTGCATGATTAAATGGCAAATTTATTAATTAATTAAATATGCTAATAATATATTTAATAAATTAA
This sequence comes from Cryptomeria japonica, assembly GCF_030272615.1. Taxonomy (NCBI): domain Eukaryota; kingdom Viridiplantae; phylum Streptophyta; class Pinopsida; order Cupressales; family Cupressaceae; genus Cryptomeria; species Cryptomeria japonica. Next base: position 281,725,238 of record NC_081408.1, on the reverse strand, counting down.
ATAGGATAATTGATCAAACTGATTTTCTTCGAATGATTTAATTAATTAATTAAATATTTAATTAATATAGATTAATTGATTTGTCATGTGACATTTGATGATTAAAGAATTAATTAATGTGCTCAAGATTGATTTAAATGCCTTTGTTTAGGACCTTGGTGATGTTGTCGAGATTAAGGGACCATGGTTTAGATGACCATTTTTAGGGTATTACAATTATAGGTCAATGGCTCCAACGTTTTGGGTAGAGGTGGTCAATTGTGCCAACTACATTTAGAACTGTATGCCTCACAAGTTAGTGCAAAATATGACTCCTGAAGAGGCTTGGTATCATGTCAAGCCCAAGGTTTCCTACTTCAAATTATTTGGCAGTGATGCATGGACATTCATTCCAGATGGTAGGTGTAAGACAATGGAGAAGAAGAGTCAATGATTCATATTTATTGGCTATTTTGAGGATGTGAAGGGTTATCAGTTGTTTGATCTCGACACTCGAGATGTATTTTTTTGTTGTGATGTTCAGTTTGACGAGTCTTTCATTCCAAACTAATCTCCATCACATGGTTCTCACTCCCTTCTTCCTAGTTCTTCTTTCAAGGATGTTTTGCGCAAGAGGATGATGATGATGATGATACTCCTGCAAATGTTATTGTTGATGATTGTATTTATGATGAGGATGGTATTGATCTTGTTGTTGACATTGCTCCATCTCCTCGTTCTCCACTTGCACCCAATTGACCTCTATGGACTCATACATTTCTTGAGGATGTTGGTCCTCTCATTGGTGATCCCAATGCTACACTCTACACTTGTTATCACACTTCAGGTATCAATGTTTTGAGTCATGTAGTTTCTACTAATCCTCAAAATTTCTTTGATGCTTTAGGTGCTTCAAAATGAGAGTGCTATGATAGAAGAGAATTCTTCTTTGATGAAGAATCATGCTTGGGATTTGGTTACTCTTCCTAAGGGAAGAAAGTTGGTTCAATGCAAGTGGATGTATCATACCAAATTTGCAGCTAATGGTTCTATTGATAAGTATAAGTCTAGTCTAATGGCTAAGGGCTTTTCTTAGGTTGAGGGTATTGACTATGTTGAGACTTTTGCTCTTGTAGCCAAGATGGATTCTTTTCATCTTGTACTTTCTATTACTACATCTCAAGGTTGGTTAGTATATTAGATGGAGGTGAAGAGTGCTTTCCTGCATGGTGATCTTCAGGATAAGATCTATATGGAGCAACCACTAGGCTTTGTGCAGGATTCTTTACTTGTTTGCAGGCTATGTCGTTCATTATATGGTCTCAAAGCTCCTAGAGCTTAGTATGAGAAGATGGACAATTTCTTGCTTGCTTTCAGATTCACTAGATGTCACTCTGATCCTACAATTTACATTCATAGACATGGGGGGAGTTCTTCTCATTCATATTGTCTATGTTGATTACTTGATTCTCATTGGGAGTTCTCCTACCATGCTTGAGGATACTCAACGAGCTTTAATGGAGTGTTTTGATATGATCGACCTTGGTTTGTTGCATTACTTGCTTGGTCTCCAGGGTAATTAGTCTTTTGTCGGTATTTTCATCTTTCAACAAAAGTATGCTCTTGATTTGCTTCATAGATTCGGGATGGTTGATTACAAGCCCACCACTACTTCTTTTTAGTCAAGTGTTGTGTTGTCTAGTAGTTGCACTACTCCAGAAGTTGATGCTATCTTGTATTGATAGTGGATTGGCAACCTTTTGTACTTGACACAGTCATTCTGATATTTCCTTTGTAGTTGGTCTTGTCTTTTGTTTCTCTCAAGATCTCCATGAGAGTCATTGGAAGGCAACTAAGCACATCTTAAGGTACATTTCGGGAACTACACAGTTTGGCATTCACTACACATCAGGTGCTACTGAGATTGTGGGCTTCACCAATTCAGATTGGGTTGGTGATGTTGATGATTGAAAGTCTACTTCTAGCTTTGTCGTTTGTCTTGGTTTTGGTCCAGTTGTTTAGTCTTGCAAGAAGCAAACTGCTATTACATTATCATCAATTGAGGCTGAGTATCCAGGAGTAGTTTTGGCTAGTTAGGAGGTTCTTTGGCTTCGACAGTTGATGGCTGAGTTTGGCTTTCTTGCTAATCATCCCACTACCCTTTGGTGTCATAATCAGAGTGCGATACATATTTCTTGCAACTTGGTGGATCGTCAACACACTAAGCATATTGAGATCCACATGCACTTCATTCAACAACTCATTTAGGATGGTGTTCTTTCTTTGGAGTATTTTTTGAACACCACGTTGCATGCATATTCACTAAACCTTTGACATCTCCTCGCTATCTCTTGTTGCGATTGATGTTATGGGTGAAGGAATTAGTCCTTTGGGGGTCTTCAAGAGTCCTTCCTTTCATTTTTTGTTTTTAACATTTGTTTGTTCTCTCTTTCGGACAAGAGTTTTTTAATAGGGTTTTTCTCCTTTTCTTCGGCTGTGAGGGATTTGCATTTCATTGCATTGTAGTTGTACATGAGTACCTAATATGGTGATGTGGATGAGACCTATAATGCTTCTCATATTGCATTTTTATTTGTTGATTGCAACTCTTGCTTATTTATCCCTAAGTTGCACTTAAGTGGGTGTTGGTGTATGCATTTCATGTTGTGCACAAGTTCTCAAGTTTACTTATGGATAGGTAATCGTCTAGATGCATAGCTATATATTAGCTAATAGGTTAGGTATATTATTCTTTGTGCTTGAGTGGTTATACCTACTCTTTTTCCTAACTAGGATATTCGTCCTTGTTGTTTGTACACTGCTCTCAATTTTTTCTTTATAAGCATTGGGTTTGTACATCTGTAAACATCTCATTCTCATAAATGTTGGTGTTGGTGTATGCATTTCATGTTGTGCACAAGTTCTTAAGTTTACTTAGGGATAGGTAATCTTCTAGATGCATAGTTGTATATTAGCCATCAGGTTAGGTATATTATTCTTTGTGCTTGAGTGGTTATACCTACTCTTTTTCCTGATTGGGACATCTATTCTCGTTGTTTTTACACTACTCTCTTGAAAGTTGCTTTATAAGCATGGGGTTTGTACATTTCTAAACATCTCATTCTCATCAATGCATCGTGTACATTGACTAGTGAAATAGATTGTGTTTGCTTCTCACTGTTGGTGGAGGTTTGTGGTTTGGCTTGCAACATAGGCTTCTGGGTGCATCAACATATAAAATCATGTTAGATTAATCTTCCTTGTTGTGCCGAGAGGCATCTACAATGACATCAAAATGTCTGTAAACAAAAATCCATTTTTGAAACAATTTGACATGCAAATGACAGGTATGAAATATGCCATGTTTCAACTTTTGTGGAGGTGTTATTTTATTTCTCCAAATAAAATAGAACCCTCGCCACTTGTCTCCAGCTAGATTCACAACTTTTGCATGTAAGACTTTAATGGATTTGTATTCTTGGTGTTTTAGTATTTTAGAAGAACATTTATTTTATAGATGGTTCTCTTCTATTATAAGATATCTCTCGACATATTTTACATATATTTTTTAAATATAAGTATACTAGTATAAATAAGAATTTGATTCAATCCACTTTCATGATTAGACTAGTTATTACCAATGTTGCAAGCATTGTTTCAAAATTTATGGAAGATCCATATCATGATCTCTAGAAAATGTAAAAAATAATTATAAGGTATACTAAATCTATGTATAAATATGGTATTCATTATGTGTATAAAAATGCATACTTTTTTGGTTATTGTGATTTTGACTATGTTGGTGTTTCTATTCGTGGAAAATATACTTCTAACTATATCTTCAAGCTTGGTCTTGATGTTATCACTTGGAGTAAAGAAACAAAATATTGTTGTTCTCATTTATAAAATTCAAATATAAAAGTACAATAAAATAAATAAACAACATGATGTAACTTAGTAGATGATTGGATGAGCTAGTTTTGGGCACTATTAGAAGTACACATTGTTATGTGATAACTAAGGTTAATATAAATTTTGCTAAAAAATATGTCTAGTATTGAGAAAAAAACACGTCTATGAACTCTTCATTTATGAAAATGTTTTAAATGATGATATTAAATTTTTATAAAGTGGATGATCAAGTAACATATTTTTTATAGACTTCTATGCAATACGTTTCTTAGAATACTAGGACTTAAGGAGTTTCTTTTGATGGAAAGTGTGCATGGAAATTACACCTCTAATAGAAAAAATGATGTGTCTCTTCCTATATGTACCTCCTTTATCCACTTTAAAGAATTACAAAAATAATTATGTATGGTTATTATAGTAAGAACTTGGGGTCACTAGCCAATAATGACATAATTTGATGGTTAAATTGTGGCTTATGGTTCTTTGCACCAAGGTTCAAACCCTAATAGGGTGTTTTTTTTGTGTGTTCATCTTGGGGGTTGGGTCCTTCGTGTGTAGCCTCAATGGTTCATAGCTCTAGTCAAAAGCATTTACCTGTATTTGAAAAAAAATCTTGAGGGTATTATGTTTAATGAATTTTTCTATTTTTTATTTTTTTAAATGATCCAAAAATATATGCTCATCTCTTTTACATCATTCAAAATAAAAGCAAAGGATATTATCGTTAGATATGTGATACCATGAAATGCTAGTCAAATAAGTCATTCGGAAGGTGTTCATTTTTTTTTTTTCATGGAGCTTGTGGCATTTATCCTTAATAACATTAATGGGAGTATTAGAACATATTATTTATTAGCTATCCATAAGTGGTCATATAAGTATTTAAAGGTTTGGCCTTACAATTTAATAATATGGCCTTGAGAAAATTCTTTAGGTGTGCCTTCTAGATTTTACCTTTATAATTAATTAATTAATTAATTAAATGACCAAATAGTTATAAGATGAAAGGTCAACAATTCCTTGGTTTCGTAATCATATGATGATTGTAGACCACATTGTACATTAATAATTATTATGTATGTGAGTAATTTGTAGAGCATGAGAGGAATGTACTATAATTTTTTTGTAGAATCTTATAAAGTGAAGGAGATATAAGGAAATTAAGGTTCTTTTATATATATATATATATATATATATATTGTAAAGCGGAAAATCGAACCCTAGGTGTTCCCCCACTCCAAGGAGAGAGAAAGGAGGTCACTAGGATTGACGGTTTTCACTTAGGAGAGACTTTACATTCAAAAGAGGGGTTGAAACTCACAAGATCCAATCCCACACAATGCTAGATTGAATTCTAAATGAGTTTCAAGGGTTGAGACAACAAGGATACCCTCTTTTGTAAAGAATGTAGATAGAAGGATTGAACTAGGAGTGTATGTAAAAGTAGGAAAGATTCGCTTGTAGACAGAGATAGAGACACGGGATGAAGCTACGGACCTGAAATTAGCAGTAAAATGTCGAGACGATGCTGTCCTGCAAGTTTGAGTGAAAGTTGACGGGACGATGGCGCTCAGAGTGCACACGGTCCTCCGAAAAATCCGCGAAACGAAGGGGGATCTGTTCGTCTCTGCACAAGGATTCCAGATCTTCAATTACAGCCGCGTACTTGCAACCTACACACAGAAAAGAGAGGACGATTGGGGGGTTAGGGATTAGGGGTTTGCTTTTAGGTCAAACCCCGGTTTTGGAATTAACCAAGAAATGAGAATGCTTTAAATGTAAATGTTTGTAATGTAATCAAGTACTGATACCTTCTTGTAAGAATGTTTGTATTCTTACATGCGAAGGTGTAATGATGTTGTATGTTGTATGTTGTATGTTGTATGTTGTAGGTGATCTCCTCTTCAATGGTTGAATCCTTATCTTGAATGCAACACCTAGCCTTGAATGGAGACCTAGAATGCTCAATTGCTTGAAGGAATGCTTGAACGTTTGAATGTTTGAATGTTTGCCTATCACTTCCGCCTCTTGCACACGTATGTTTTTCCTCCTCTTTTTCTGGGAGGGGAAATGTAGTTTATATACTTGTCAATTAGGGTTAGGAGACTGATTTTTTTCGACCTTAGGCCGACCTAGGAGCATTATTTTCCAAATTGCAAACTTGAAGATCCGATGCCCAACAAGAGACTGGGCCCAAAATAGGGCCAGGGACCAGGGCGCTGGGCGTGGTCCCACCTCCCGGGACAACAGGGTGCAAGGAGGATTAGGCCAAGGTGCAGAAAGATGCAGTTTTTGATGTGGTAAACAGGTTTTGGGGTCTCCATTCAGGGTCAATGTTGCGCCGCCATCGTGAAGACCCAAATGCAGTCGGAATTACAAGTGTCGCAATTTTACGATGCTACATTTAGCTCCCACTTTAGCGGGAGTATAAGCGTACGCCCATACTTCCGGTAAAGTACAAGGAAACAACATTGAAAGACTTTCACCACGTCAAGGAGGCAAGATACACCAAGCCCCCAGTGGACTAAGGATCTTACGACTTCGATTGACAAAGTAAAAGGGAAGATCACGAGGGAGAACCATGACTGACAGTAGTAAGGTTCTCTCACTATGAGTCATGCAAGAATAATACCAAAAATATTCAAGGCAAAGCTAACTTCGCCAAGAAATTTTTAAGAATCTTGAAGAGATATGGACAAAGTATATGCCCCCTACGTTAAAGCGATCACACATGCCTCATCGGGGGTGATTGCTTTAAGGTAGTGATACACATAAGAAATGAGAAGGGAAAGGAGCATGTTATCACAAAGATTTAGCCCCCAAGTGTGAGATAAACCCAAGGATAATAGACACAAAACACAAATCACGATGTGACTTCGCTTTCCTTGGGGTCAGTATGTTGTATGATAATTCATGTATATCATATGTATGTATGCATAATTGTTCTTCATTCCCCAATCAAGGAAGGTCACCTAGAAGAAGGGAACACATGTGTCTTTTGAGTCAACATGAGAGAGACCAAAAGAGATCTCAATGCTTTGCATCGTCCTCAAGTAGACAACACTAAGGACAACAAATAGAAGAATGAGAATAACACATAGAAGAAGTAACAAAAGAGATCAAGAGAGGAGAAGAGAGTCTGCTGTGCTAATGAACTAGTCTAGCACGTCATCCACCCCCCGATCTTGCTGATCAATATTTCGAGAAGGCAGGAAACACGCTAGAGGAGGAACATCCAACACAGCAGATGGAGCTATCACAAGATCCAAACAAGGGCTATGTTTATGTTCCAAGCCACGTTGTTCTTGTCTAGGAGCTAAGATAAGTGCTTTAGAAAATTCGTTAGATAAATGGTTATCAATATCAACATATTCATATTCACTATCAGAAGCAAGAGAAGTAACATTTTCATCATGAATAACATTTTCATCTATACCATCATCAAGATTTATAAAAGTAGGATCTTTAACTCGCACAGGATCAAAACCATCATGTATCTTATGCTTAGGAGATTTTGGCTCAATTTTCGGCTGAGGAGAAAATGGAATAATACTAGCCGAAGGTGTTTTTGGGGATTGTAAAGTTTGAGAAGCAGCTGCACGAGCTCTAAGACGACGCTTTCGTCAGCGTTCACGCGCAGAACGATTTCGTCTAGTCTTAGTAGGAAGTTGAGAAGATTGAGGAGGAGGAATGTTCTCATCCTTATCACTTGGGTGTTTAGGTTGTGGTCTCTTAGGTTGGATAATAGGAGAAGAGGAAGGTCTCTTCTCTTTATAAGAGGAAGGAGGAGGAACTGCTCCATATAAAGGAGGAATATTTGGTTTAGGAAGGAGACCAAGTCCATCATGACGATGAGGTATAGGTCTACTTTTAGAAATTTTATTAGACATAGACATAGTCACATCCATAGGAATGGGTTGGGAATCTTCTTGAGGAAAGACATTAGTTTTATCCTTCAAAGGAAGAACTTCCTTCTCAAGAACGATAGGAATATCAAGTTTGGGTGTTCGAGGTTCACTTAGAGATAGGATCATATCTTTTTTCCACTTTTGATAATATTTGAAAAGATGATCACTTCGCGGTGGAAGAGATTGGAATTGTTTAGGCCAAAAATAATCAATAGGAACGCTAGAAGTTCTTTCAGCTGGTTTAAAGAGACTATGATTAACAGTAACAACCTCACCATTATGGGCAAATTTCAAACACTTGTGAATAGGAGAAGCAATAGCTTTCATGGAAGATAGCCAAGGATAGCCTAGCTTCACACGAAATTGTTTGGATGATGGAATAATAGCAAAACTCACATCAAGGGATTTGTTATGGACCTCAATAGGTAATGTAATAGAACCAATTGCAGGAGAAGAAAATGCATCAAATAATTTCACAACCACATTTGTTTTGTCATAGATCACTTGATTCAATTGCAAAGTAAAAAGAAATTCTTTAGTAATAACATTAACCATGCAAGAAGGATCAATAAGCACTCCACGACAAGTGTATTCTTGACTTTTGCAACTATATATAAAGGACCATCAGGTGCCCTGATAGTTTCACTGGAATCAAATGTGATGGAAGGTTCTTGAGGGATTTTTTGCTGCTCTACAAAGTTAATCACGTTCGGAGTCATAGACACAAGACCATCAGGTGAGAAAGAGGAACCATTAGTCTCAATCACATTAGAGGTATGAGAAGGTAATGGATCAGTAAAAATCTCAAGATTTTGGTTAGGAAGAGCTACAGATGTGTTGCCTTTATCATTCACACCTGAAACATAGATAGTATTATTATCAATCAAATCTTGAATTTTACCCTTTAAAGCAAAACATTTTTCAGTATCATGCCCAGGTTGACGATGAAATTGACAAAAAGATTTGTTATCAAAATAGGGTGAATTAATCTTTGTAGGATCTATTTGCTTTATAGGAGGGAGAGTAAGCACATTTTGTTCCAATAACTTATTCATAATACTAAGCAATGATTCATTCAAAGGAGTAAACTCTCTTTCTTTCTTGAAAAACTTAGAAATAGGAGGCACACGTGATGCTGCATTCACATTGTTGTTGGTGATGTTTTCATTGAACTTAACGAACCCTTTGTTCGGTTTAAACTTCCCAAATGGTTGTTGACTACTATCACCCTTATCACTCGGAGCCATAGGATTTGCTTGTTCCATTTGACTCACAATCAGTTGATAATTGTGAAGAGTTGCACACAACTGTTGGAAAGAAGTAAACTCAGAAAACAGAAGTTTTTCTCTAATATCTTTTTGTAAATTAGAAATAAAGATTCTTTGAATACCATTGTCAGGTACTGTAAAAGAAATTTGAGCACACAAATGTTTATATCTACCAATGAAATGAGTCACTTTTTCTTTAACACCTTGTTTACAATGCATTAAATCAATCAAAGTAACTTTAGGACTTATATTGTTTTGAAATTGTTGAATAAAAGCATTTGCAAGTTGTTGGAAAGAAGTAATAGAATAGGAAGGCAACGAGCAATACCATTGTAGAGCCTTATCTCTTAATGTTCTAGTAAACAGTTTTGCAAGCAACCTTTGGTCATGAGCAAAATCGGTACATATTGTTTGAAAGGTCTTAACATGTGTTAGAGGATCACCTTTACTATTATAAAGCTCCAACTGTGGGATTTCAACATGCTTAGGGGGGATAGCTCGAACAATGTCAAGAGAAAGTGGGCTCGCAACATCAAATGTGGGCACACTAAACTTAGATTGATTCATAGAGGCAATTTGTTGCTGTAAAGAAGAGACAATTTGCGCAAGATTGTTAATGGTCGCTTCAGTCGAAGAGTTCATATTAGACATGTTAGATTGTGATGGAGGTATTATGTTATTGAAAGAAGGTATTGATTGAGAGTAAGGTGGCGGGACACTATGATAGTTAGTCATAGGAGATGATTGGAAAGAAGGAACACTACCAGGAGGAAGGGAATGGTTGAATGAATTGCCCCCTTGCGTCATGTTCATTTGTGGAGATGTAATAGGGACACTCATTGAAGGAATGAATGAAGAAGTCGGATTGAATGAAGGAAGAGGGTTGATTGAAGAAGAAGGATTGCCCCCATGACTGGTGATCATAGGTGGAATGTTTTGTATTGAAGTAGTCATTATGTTTGATGTAAAAGTAGGTATACTAGCAATAGAAGTTGTCAAAGGGATAGAATGATTGACTTGAGTAGGAGGTTGTGTATAACCTAAAGTTTCGGCACAACTCTTCATAGGCATCACATTCGAATCCACAATGTGTGCAATATTACACAAAATATCAATTCCATTCTTATCACTTTGAACCATACGTTTTAGACCCTCAATTAATGAAAGAGCTTGACTATCAGGGTATTCTTGAGACATCCATTGCTGAAAATCATCAAATTGGTTATCCAATTTCGAAAGTTGTTCTACAGAAACCTCATGGAGAGCTTCTTCATCATTAAGAGGATTAGAGGAATTACCCATGTCCTCATTTAAAAGGCCATTCAAATTAGGTTCCATCTCCTCGGTAATTAAACCTAGGAAAGACTTAATTCTAAGGCTTCGTCTAACGAGAATAGTGTAAGTAGGGCTTATTGTTGTAAAACTCATGCACTAGAGAGAGAAGATTTTGAATTTTGAAAATAAAGTTGGCAGAATTGAACAATGAGATAATGATTATCCAATTTGAACTTTGTGAAAGAAGAGGTAAACATAACTTCCAAGAAAGGTAGGCACAATTGAAAAATTAGGGCCAAGTGGGGTAGCTCTTAATTTTAATTGTTATCTTGAAAATTGAAATCTTGAATTTTGAATTTATTTTCAAATTTAGATGTAGCAAATTTCAATAAAATGAGCCAATCTCCTAGATTTAAGCTGTTAAATGCAATCATGACAATCTCCCGAAATTTCGAAAAAAATGTTGGGGATCGTGGTGAACGGAGTGCACACGGTCTTTGCAACTTTTTTCGAAATTTTCAGGGATGAAGGTTATGATGATTTTAAAGCTAATCTGAAAAAATTGAGTGATTTTACGATCTGTAGATAGGCCAAATTAATGTTGCAATCTCAAAATTGAATCCTACCAAGATTGTTGAAAAATGCAAAATTTGAATTTTGAAAAAGAGAGGGAAACTGAAATTTTGAATTTTATGATTTTAGAGGGAATACTAAAAGCAATGCAAGCTTTGAAATTTAAAAGTTGACTCAATTTCATGGAAAATTCAATTTTGAAAGCGGAAATCAAAGTTGTTGCAATTAAACACTTAACTTCAAAAGTCACAAATTGCAAAAATTTGAATAAAGCACTGAAACATTGAATGAATGCCAACACACTTTTCAGATTTAGGACAGTAAGAAACACAATTTTAACACAAAATTTCAATTTCAACAATTTTTGAATGATTAGAAGCCTTAATCCAAGCAATCACTAGACCAACTTTGACTTTAATTTTGAAAGTGTTAGAATTGATGAAATCAGCCAAGATTCTGGATTCTAGCAGAAAAATACAGTAAGAGCTCCCGAAATTTCAGAAAAAATGTCGGGGACAATGGCGCTCGGGGTGCACTCAGTCCTCACAACTTTTTTCAAAATTTTTAGGGATGAAAGATATTATGATTTTGTTGCGGAATCCAAAGTTACAGTCGATGTGGAGGTGTTCTGATCAGTGAAATCATCGGTCAAAGTTTGAATCAAGAGGGTTAAAAAATTAGGGTTTTGACACTTAACCACTTAATTTTCAGAATTAAGGCACAAATATGAATTGATAATTTGCAATAGAAGGGTAGATCTGAAACAAGCATTAACAATTAGACATTTCACAAGCTCAATTACTAAAAAGAAAATTTAGGGTTTTTATGCAATTAACCTCTAAAATTTGCAAAAGATCAAACATGGAAATGTAATTAAGGAAGCAAAATTTTTCAGATCTAACCATGAATAATCAGAATTAGGATGTTCACGTTGGGTTCACCAAAATGTAAAGCGAAAAATCGAACCCTAGGTGTTCCCCCACTCCAAGGAGAGAGAAAGGAGGTCACTAGGATTGATGGTTTTCACTTAGGAGAGACTTTACATTCAAAAGAGGGGTTGAAACTCACAAGATCCAATCCCACACAATGCAAGATTGAATTCTAAATGAGTTTCAAGGGTTGAGACAACAAGGATACCCTCTTTTGTAAAGAATGTAGATAGAAGGATTGAACTAGGAGTGTATGTAAAAGTAGGAAAGATTCGCTTGTAGACGGAGTTAGAGACACGGGATGAAGCTATGGACCTGAAATTAGCAGTAAAATGTCGAGACGATGCTGTCCTGCAAGTTTGAGCGAAAGTTGACGGGACGATGGCGCCCGGAGTGCACACGGTCCTCCGAAAAATCCGCGAAATGAAGGGGATCTGTTTGTCTCTGCACAAGGATTCCAGATCTTCAATTACAGCCACGTACCTGCAACCTACACACAGAAAAGAGAGGACAATTGGGGGGTTAGGGATTAAGGGTTTGCTTTCAGGTCAAACCCCGGTTTTGGAATTAACCAAGAAATGAGAATGCTGTAAATGTAAATGTTTGTAATGTAATCAATTACTGATACCTTCTTGTAAGAATGTTTGTATTCTTACATGCGAAGGTGTAATGATGTTGTATGTTGTATGTTGTATGTTGTAGGTGATCTCCTCTTCAATGGTTGAATCCTTGTCTTGAATGCAACACCTAGCCTTGAATGGAGACCTAGAATGCTCAATTGCTTGAAGGAATGCTTGAACGTTTGAATGTTTGAATGTTTGAATGTTTGCCTATCGCTTCCGCCTCTTGCACACATATGTTTTTTCTCCTCTTTTTCTGGGAGGGGAAATGTAGTTTATATACTTGTCAATTAGGGTTAGGAGACTGATTTTTTCCGACCTTAGGCCGACCTAGGAGCATTATTTTCCAAATTGCAAACCTGAAGACTCGATGCCCAACAAGAGACTGGGCCCAAAATAGGGCCAGGGACTAGGGCGCTGGGTGCCATGGTCCTGAGGGACCAGGGCGCTAGGCGCCATGGTCCTGAAGGACCAAGGCGCTGGGCGCCATCGTCCCACCTCCCGGGACAGCAGGGTGCAAGGAGGATCAGGCCAAGGTGCAGAAAGATGCAGTTTTTGATGTCGTAAACAGGTTTCGGGGTCTCCATTCAGGTTCAACGTTGCGCCGCCATCGTGAAGACCCAAATGCAGTCGAAATTACAAGTGTCACAATTTTACGATGCTATATATATATATATATATATATATATATATATATATAGTGTTGGTCTATGTTTATTATTCTTTTTTGTGGATTAATTGATTAGTTTCCTAATATCTTAATCTTATAATAATAGGTTTTGGAATCAGGTAGACCATTTCTTCTAGAAAAACCTTAAGCATAAAAAACAAATACGCATATCTTCAATCTTAGGCCTCACTTGCAATAGTGATATGTTATAAAGTTTAGATTTGAAGGGGATATATTTTCAATTGAATATCTCAAGGTGCACTCGTCCATTGGGTTAAGAAAATAATAATTGTAAAACAAATTATTTAATAAAATTCTAAAATAGATTCCCATATGGGAATACACATGGATTAGTTTCATGTACAAAATCATTGATAAAATGTAGATCTTGCAAACTAACAACATTTAGTGTGCAAATTCATACGTTCAAGACTTGAAATAAGCTTAATTGTTTAATCTTAATTTGAATAAATCAATCTCTTCTACCATGTGATTTGATCATGTATCCTCTCCTTTTCTTTCATAGTATTAAGGATAAAATCATACCTTTTCACCTATAGATGTCTAGGATAGATGATGTATGCTCTCCTCTCTCACTTCAAGCAATCTTGATGATTAAAAATGATTATTTTTATTTTATTTTTTATACTTTGGTGTTTAGCAACTTGGATTTTATTACTAATTGTTGAGAAAGGCTTGTGCTCCAATTGAGTATACAATTTCAAGGTTGGAACTATCATTATTGGCTAAGTGGCCATGTGTGTTTTAACCATACTATGAAGGGAGGTGGTTTCCTCCACCTATACGAAGACCCTGGACAATACAACTTGTAGTTAAAATCATCATTTTTTGTGAAGCTCTAGTAAAAGGGAATGAGTTGAAGTGATAGGGTATTTGACCTTGCCGTCACACCGCTAAAAACACTCCCTTTTCATTGATGTATACCTTATGTAACTTTAGGTATATCGGGAACTCCCTTAGTTAAGTATGTTCAAAGCCTAAAATAAAGAACCGTCAACAACTTGTAATTTATACACAAGTAAATGGTTAGCCCTAAGAAGTTGCGTACTATGTACCTTGGAGTTTTTTTTTTTTTTTTTGGCAAAGTGGCAAGCCACAAAAATATATATATAAATAAAAAAACTGATTCAAGAGCTCAATAGGGGAAAAACCAGGAAGAAAACCCTATATCCTTGCTTTAGATACAATGGAGAAAGAAAAAAAGGAGCTATAAGGAACCACTGCAAACCTCATAGAGGCTACAATTGAGATTAGTGGAGCAGGATAAACTAAGAGAAATCCTAGAATCGGCCCCAACATCTGGTTATCCTTGATCTTGATAAAATTGTGTGAGGATGCCTGAGCACTGCAGACCTGCCAACACCAATGACCAGTGAGCATATTCGTATACCTGTAAAGTGCAGAAAAAGGAACACAACCGGTTGAATTATTCTGGAACTATAATACCGGTACAATATTATCACCACCACCAAAATTCATACCGGTTATCGAACAGACTAATCACCACCACCAAAACTGATACCGGTTACCGAAGAGACTAGCACCTGCTACTAGTGAAGATGTGAAACCGAAACATTGAGGATACCAGTTAGCAAATGGGAGTACTAGACCACAGAGGAAAAAGTCAACAAAAAATCAGTTATGTTATTGGAGCTTAAATATCGAAATGCTGATGTAACCGATTATATTATACCGAGAAAAACCGGTATGCAAACTAATTTATCAATTTACGAGAGTGCTCACAAAACCGATTATATAGAATTGAAATACAAAATGAATCCCATACCAGTACTGCAATGTCTTAATAGGCTGAATCAGAGGGCCCCAATCTAGAATAGATCATCAAAATTATATCTCCATATGCTGCAAACTCTAAGAACCCATAACCAACAATGACCAGCTGGGCCCTGAAACCGGAGTGAGTGTTAAGGATTACTTCTCCAATCCTTGCAATCTCGAAAAAAATCTATCATCGATATTGAGTGCAACGAACGCTAATATCAGACTTTCCATCGATGAACAGTGGATTTCATTGATTTGGTCAAAGGAGAGCTGAGGAGGAGGAGAAATGTTGTTCACCTGCATCGAAACTTCATCACCCACTAGCATTACTGGAGAAATAACAGATGGCTCTATTTGCCCATGGTCATCACCTAAAATTGCTAGGATGACATGCATTTTAGAGAAAATTCTTTTTTTTTTAAAATCTGAATTTAAGCTTCTCGCAGCATTGTGGGCAACAATTTGGAAGGGTCTCACATTTTGCAGGGAAAGAGACCACTTTATGCTATCAAATATTGTAGGAAATTCCTCATGTGTGAGCAAAAGCTGCCTTGAGAAAAGTCCACCAACTCTTGCTTGACCATTCCACAAATTATACTGACGGATGCCATCCAAGAGTTGATTATCGTTCAAGAAATCTGCCCGAATCGTTTTATGAACGATATTTTCCAAGGGAACCCAAGACTGCAGCAAATCCACTAAATTGGAAAGAAATATAGAACACAATTGGGAAGGAAAGAGAAACCTTTTCTCCCACGGATAAAGTATTTCTTCCCCAATAATCTGCTTGATGCTTCGTATGCAGTGTTGACAGGAGGTGTTGAAAACAATACCCAACTGATCTTCAATAATATGGTCCTCGAATGGATTTTCCCAATCAACAACTAACAGAGGCACTCTGTAGTTTCGCGAGGAGTAGTCCATAATGCAATAAAATAGGGCAGGCTACAAAAGCAAGAACATGCTGGTTATGCATGAAACCTGGTAAAAATACCGTCTGTCTTGAAATTCTCATACCCTACCAAAATCATTTCATATCTTCATCTGCTGTGAAATAATTAGGAGGAATGGGCAACATGCTTAATACTGAGATTATTAATTATTTTGCAAGATGACAGAGGATGTCACATGTATGAAATTAAACATGGAAATGATTTTGATCTCACGACATTCATAGGGAGGCCGCACCGTACTACCAACATGGAAGTTAATAGAAAAAACCAATCATGCCATACTTATAATCCACTTGCTGCAAGTATGGAAAAATTTATTAAATGCTTGCTCAACAAAGCTAGAGTAAAAACATTCAGACGAGAGGTTGATGGTAGGGTGAGTGTGTCAACTATTTAAATATTTTTCCTTTCATCATTGATAATGCTTGCAAGATGAGGAAATTTTTCTCTCTTGAAATTTGGAGATGCAAAATCCACTACCAGCTTATCACAACCCAAATTTGCTAAAACATTTGCAACTCTATTGCCTTCTCTGAATATGTGAGAAATGCAAGATTACTCAAACGAGTCTATTAATGACCATGCTTGCTTTAAAATGTAGGAAATTTTCCAATTAAATGAACATTTGAAAATGCAAGCTTTCACTATTATAGAGGAATCTCCTTCAACATGTAACCTGTGGAATCTAATTTTTTTTGCCAATGTCAATCCATATAGTAAAGCAAGAGCTTCTGTTATATTATTAGTTCCACAAGGAATGAAAGAGGATTTAGCTGCCAAGAGAAAGCCTAAATGATCTCTAATACAAACACCAATTCCCGAATCACCAAGATTTCCCCTAGATGAACCATCAAAATTTAACTTGACAAAGCCAAATGAAGGAGGTTGCCATTTAGTTAAGTTTCTGTTGATTGACTGACTTTCCCTACCAAATGTGACACAAAAAGAGTGGATAGTAAGACCTTTCCAAATTTTGCTAATGAAACCATCCCAAGATGAAAAATTAAAATTGCTACTTATATTCTTGATATGAGCATTAACCTGTCCTGAAGCATATTTCTCAATTCCTTCTAAAACCAAATGAATTGGGGATTCAATCTGTCTAAAGATTCTTTTATTTCTTTCCCACCAGATTGACCAAATGACAGTTGCCGAAATACATTTCCAGATGCTAGCAAACAAAGATTTTGTGGAAAGAGTAGGCCATGATTGAAAAAGTTCCTATAAAGTATAGGGCAGTGGCATAGATATATTTAATTTCCTCATAACGTGGAGCCAACAATGCTGAGCAAAAAGGCACCTAAGAAGTAAATGATCCATAGTTTCAGTTTCAGCTTTGCATAGGACACAAGAGAAAGAGTTAATAATGTGTAATCTTTCCAATTTATCACTTGTTAATATCCTTTTTCTTAATGCTAGCCAGGCAAAACAACTTGCTTTAGGAAGTACAACACTATTCCAGCAAAATGAATAACCTTGGTGGAGTTACAATCCAAATGCTACCTCTTGAATAATATAGGTAGTTGTTGCATCTTCTTTGTATTCCCCATTTTGTGTGAAACTTGTGTACAAAACCAACATTCAAAACCCCAAATTAGGACACACTTTATGGCACCGACAAAGATACTCCAAGGTAGAAAAAATAAAAAATTAAACACGGAAAAACCCTTTTAGTCCAAATCCATTTAATTTAGTTTTATCTTTCTGTAACGCCCACCAAAATATCCTAGAGAAAATAAAGCAAACTAATATATTAAAGGAGATAATTTAATTTTTTTTAAAAAGTAACATCTAATTCAACACATAACATCATCCATGCAATATAAATTAACATCAATTAACTCATGATCATTATGAACTTGAACATGTCACCTAAACTAATTACGCAAGCAAAATTAAACATAACAAATCATTAATACCATCTCCCTAGGGTATCTCAACGTCACTACATACTACCATCATAAGCAATAATAATCTAACCATTTCCATTACGACTCTTAACATCCTTAATTATTATTCATGCACATATGCAATACACTTAGTATTTATTATTCATTAACTATGCACATGCAATTCAATTACTTTTATCCTTCATGGTATGCAACCTACTTACTCATTTATCTAATATGATATGCCACTCTTTTCAATGCAAAACCAATTCCTTTCCTTATGTTCATTTTATGCACCAAATCCAAATGTGCCTAAACCCTTAATCATTTTTTATTAACACGATCTTTACTCTCCTACAATGATAACACATGCACATAATTTTCCTTTCTTATCTGATACTCCCATATCTACTCATGATTTTATAACTCTAGCATGATCATTTTCCTTTACATGATTTCTAAGTGCATAATGCAATAATCATAAAGTCCTTTACCAAACATTTTAAATGCTATACATGGTCCCTTGTTTCTTTTTAACACATCCATAAATATAAACAACATTATCACGTTCACAATATCATTTATCAACTACAAGTCCTACACTACAACAATCCTACTTACATGGGTTTCTTTCCACTTTTAAGCTATTATAACAATCATAACATACACGTAATGATAAACACATATAACAAATACAATTACATCATTTCCATTAACTAAACAATATTCATTACTTTGGGATACACTCTTGTCTTATTCTACTACTAGAGTCGTAACCTCATTCCACATTAACTAAAACAATCTAAATAAGTTCCTTAAGGTTAACTATTCATCTTACCAACTACCCATTCATTCTTACAATTTAGAATTAT
This sequence comes from Cryptomeria japonica, assembly GCF_030272615.1. Taxonomy (NCBI): domain Eukaryota; kingdom Viridiplantae; phylum Streptophyta; class Pinopsida; order Cupressales; family Cupressaceae; genus Cryptomeria; species Cryptomeria japonica. The sequence goes on along the minus strand of NC_081408.1, from coordinate 281,706,587 downwards.
CCATTTAGCAAGAACACCAACCTTTGAGTAAGAAGATTCATTCAATATTTGCATTTACATCCATACTCAAAGATCATCCTATTACAATGTAATTATTACAATCCATTACAACATCTAAAGATTTCATCATACTATGAGTCCTAATACTTATCTCTACTAAATGCAAGTTACATAGCTACATTTACCTTATCATCTTAGCTACCATATCAGATTTCCTATTCTATTCTATCTTAAACAAGAACGTAAATTCATATTATATGATCTTGATATCAAAACTCATGAATCCCTTTTACGAACCATTACAAGATAATCTATATCATATCTATTAACATGAATAGCATTCTTTTTCAAAGATAATTGCATTTCAATACATCACAATATCCATCTTACAAATTTAGGCCGATTTCCTAAGCATCATCTACTATATAACTACATGAACCTTTCAACAGGAGCATAAATCTCCTAATTACATAGTCTCCTATACAAATTCTACATTATGATTACATTACATAACCCATGATATTAATTACATTCATCCGCTACAATAATCAGCCATATGCTACAATAAAGAAGAATCCACATCCACGCATATGAATCCAATGAGAAGATACCAATGGTAGAATGACACGAACCACTTGACCATATGGAACCAAAGGAACCAACCCCTCATGCTAGGAGATGAAACGAGGTCCCAACGCACACTCTAGACCTAAGGTGACACTTAACAACTAAAGAGACAAAACATAACAAGGACTCTCAAGCATGAACCAATCATAAGAAATCACAATAAGAAACTCCTAGAGGCTTATAAAAACAACAAGACATAATTACAAGGGGACACATGTAGGGGTGGAGTGTGACCACATGCCGGGGTGGAGTGTGACCACATGCCATCCTCATAAACTATACAATAACACAAGACACTAGCTTGATGGACATGTGGAGCCATCTCAACCTGTGAGAGATCAAGGGATATTGACTTGTCATCGCAATGGCCTTCTCATGCTTATCGTAAAACATCCTCCCTAGGATCAAGTCATGAGGCTCACATCAATTACTCATCTTGATTAATGAATCTAACTACCCATCCCATGAGTTCATTATTATGTTATCACTTGTTTACAAAACATGGCAAACCTCCAATGTGCCTCCCGACGGTCTAGACTTCATGCATCCTTACAAGGAACCTCATGCAAGTCTATCTTCCGTGACTTCAACCATCACAAGAAAGCCCACTTCCCCTAACATGGACCCAACAATAAATAACAACAAGAGGCTCTAAATCCATATGCAAATCTGAAATCATAATCAATCGTCATGCCGCCAATAACCTTTACTCATGTGCAAGAACATACAAATGGCCACAAGAAGAATTAAAGCAAAATGAGCCTCTTGGCATAACTATACATCAAGGGCTAGCATAAGGCCATCAAATCTGTCATGAAACAGTAAATAAAACCATAGCAAGACCTACTCACTTGCTGGTTCAAGAACAGTAATACTAGTACCTCTCTAGCATGTCACATCAACATGAAAGAGAGCTTATTGAATAACAAGTGCAAATAATATCAAAATACAAAGGAAACCATAAGAGGACATCAAACCAATCCATCCAACATTGGAAATCATCAGTAAGCTCTAAAAAATGCCTCCAGTACAAGGATAGATCTAGAAAGTACATCACAAGCAAGCAAACTGAGCAAAACACAAAATAGCGACAAGAAGTTCCCAAGATCCTGTTGCACATATAAAAGACTTAGATTTGCGATAGAAAGTTCCCAAGATCCTCTCGCACATACAAAAGACTCAGATTTGCAACAGGAAGTTCCCAAGCTCCTGTCACAAATACATAAGACTCAGAAAAAAGCACGGAAAAGCCAGATTTATGATTTATGATTAAAAATCATAGAAAAATAATTAAATCTCGAAACCAAGCAAGGAAATGACGCCCAGTAAATACCTTTCAAGAGGTGAAAATGATTCGAAACAATTTAAATCAAGGCAAAAGATCTTACCAAAAACCCTACACAATCATGTAGTCAAGACTACTCCCAGAATTCTCAAAAGATCAATACCACTCAAATAGTTTGCATAAAACCTTCACATAAGCTACTAGACTACCACACAAGATCAAGACTTCATTCAATAAGCTTTACATAAAACAATCATGGGGAGGAGAGGTACTGTGAGTCCCCCTTATGATAATGCCAGACCGAGATGCACATAGGAAGCTCAAACTCACCCAGATCCTAAAATCCAGAATGAAACCTCAAACAAAGAGATTCAATCTCCAAAAAAATAAGACACAATCCATAAATATTTGCAGAACAACCAAACCCAAAAGAAGGAATGAATATACAGGCTACACATTCACAATAATGCCCAAAAATATCACCCATATTGCAAAATTAAAACTTTATAATAAAACTATACACCCATAAATTTTCTCCCATAAACTATATCAAAACTGTTAGAGTTATCTTGTATTAGCTAATAATTATTTATTTAATTATTAGTTTATTAAACTCCACGCTTAAGCTAAACTTAGACATTTAATAAATATTGTAGGTATTTACACATTATCTCTTTAGGGTTGCATATCTTTTGGGTTTCTATTATCCTTTTATAAAGATTGTATTGTACTTGTTCATTAAATTGATTTCCTTTCTGAATGATAATCTTCTTCAGAGCATTTATGCTTTTTTGCTTTATGTGCCTCCATTCTTCTCTTGTGACAGGTATTTGCATGCACATGTTCTTGAGATCTCTAAAGTTGTATTTCCTCAATTTCTTCATGGTATCAGAGGCTACATCTGTTGCTGCTTGTTCCTGATTTTTCAAAAGATTTTTTGGAGGGTTTCAATTTTTTTCAGAATTTTTTATTGGATCTGGGGTAGCTGTTTTGTTTCTGATCATTTTGGGCTCAAACAGACCTCACCGCTGAGCTTAGAACACCTCAAAACCCCCATTTCCATATAAAATTTATCAAATTTGGGTTCTGAAATTTTTTCTTTGGTTTTGCCTTTTTTTGCACGAATTTCGAGAAATCCATCAAAAAAATTATTAAAAAAAATCAGAGCAGTTTGGGCCAAAACAAACTTCACCGTTAGCTTCCGAAGGGCATTTCCATTCATTTTGATATATAATTCGACTTATTTCGGTGACAAGTGCATCTAGGCCATGATTTTTTCATTGGTATGCTTTACGAGGCACAAAAAACCGTACAGCTGTACTTGCAAATGCATCATAAATTTTTCATCAAAAAAAATAAAAATAAATAAATAATTTTTTTTTTTACCCTTTTTATGCCCAAAAAGAGGGGTTTTTTTTCTTTTGGCCATATCTTGGGCATACGGAGTCGTTTTTTAAAAAACGAATAGGCGTCGGAAAGCTGGTTCCGAGCCGGACCTCATTATGTTGGTAATTTTTTCCAATTTTTCTGTTTGACTATTTTTTTTCCAGTCAAAATGGGGTCTCTTTTTTGCACTCTGGGAGCCATAGAATGAGCATCCGAACTTCGTTTTTTGAAAACTTTATATCGTTGGGAAGCTTGTTCTGTGCACTTTCTAGCCATATGAGTTTTATTTCCAGATTCTGCTCCATGCATATTTTATTCATTTTTTTTTCTTTTCAGCACTCTCGTGGATATCTTGGTTGTTTGAGGTCCTGGGATCTATTCTCTGGGTAGGATGTCTCTATTTTGGTTCTCATTTCTATTCCAATTTTCTTATCATTGTGGCTTGTATTTATGCAAACACATTGAGATAAAGTGCCATCATGCATTGTTTACTTGGGATCTTGCATATCTTGTGCCTTGTTGTACATGCACTACTTATAAAGTGTCATGAGGGGGTTGATGTTTGCCTTTTGTTTGCCATCTACCTTTTTCCAGTGAGTGTTCCTTTCATGACATTCGCCTCATGATGTGTGTCAAGTGAGTGTTCCTTCCACGACACTATGTACTTTCTCTACACCTTCGATGTTCCTAGTTCTTTGTCATGCAGTTCTTGTTGGCCGTTCTTTTCAGTGTACCTATCCCTCTCCCTTTTCAACATTATGGGGAGGTTTGTCCTATTGGTTCTAATGCTTCCTTGGTTCGATTGATCAACTCTTCAGGCTTTGGTGTCTCATGCCATCTGTATCTTCGAGTTCAGTTGTTTGCCTTTGTTTGCGATCTGATTCGAGTAGTGCCATTTGAGGGCATTCAAGCAGATTACAATCTTCTTTACCTGGCTATGTTCTATTTTAGTGGAGGTTCTTCAGATCAATAGTTACTCTTCAACAATGTTTGCAACTATTTCCTGCTTCAATGGTGTTCTTCTTGCTTTTCCATCTCTTTTTGGAGTAGAGTTTTTTCTCGCGTGGTTTTCTCTATTTCTCTGATTCATAGAGATTTGGTTCTGATTGGGTACCTCATTAGGCCTTCTTGTCGGGACCCAAATTTGCCTTCATCATGTAGTTGCATTTTTTGTTTCATGCATTTAGTTTTTTAGCTACTCCCTAAGTTCATCTTAAGGGGGGGTGTTAGAGTTATCTTGTATTAGCTAATAATTATTTATTTAATTATTAGTCTATTAAACTCTACGCTTAAGCTAAACTTAGGCATTTAATAAATATTGTAGGTATTTAATAATTATTTTAATTATTAAATACACATTATCTCTTTAGGGTTGCATATCTTTAGGGTTTCTATTATCCTTTTATAAGGATTGTATTGTACTTGTTCATTAAATTGATTCCCTTTCTGAATGATAATCTTCTTCTTCAGAGCATTTATGCTTTTTTGCTTTATGTGCCTCCATTCTTCTCTTGTAACAGGTATTTGCATACAGGTGTTCTTGGGATCTCTGAAGTTGTATTTCCTCAACTTTTTCAAAAACTATATGAAATTGAAATAAATTTCATTTCCAAGCTTCCCAAAACAATTGCAGACATGGAGCATACAATCATGAAAACCAGAAAACGAAAAAAAATAAAGGGAAAAGAAGCTCCAACCTGCACCCTGTGTGATGGAAGGAAGCTGAAGAAGAGCCCACACACTCCAACAAGCTCTAGCAATAAAATCCCCAAATCCAAAATGCCAAACCATATTTTGTAGAGAGCCAAAAAGAGCAACCCATGAACAATCACAAGCTTGAAAATAAAAAGTCGTGAAAACCAAAAGCCCTAGCCACAAAACCAACCAATCAAAATAATCCATAAAAATAATATATCTTACCTACCCATCATATATTATATTTTATTTCCTCAATACACATACAACTAATAACATTTATCAGTAGGTAGGAAATAATAATAAACTTATTTACCCTTATATCAAGAGAAATAGCTAAAATAATATAAAATAATACTGACCAATTAACAAGAGGAATATAATAAAATAACACAGTATTATTTACCAATGCACAAATAATAATATGCATGCCCTATTAAATATTATGGGCTAATAATTAAAATAAAGCCAAATAAAACAATTGAACAATTAAATACAAATAGCCAAGGCTAATACATTAAAAGCCAAATAAATAAATATAAAATAACCAAAGGCTATTAAATAAAGCCAATAAATAATCAAAACCAATTAAATAAAATATCCAAAAGCTAATAGGTAATAAATTAAATAAATAAATACTAAATATACAATAAATCAACAATAGATAAATAAACATTAATTCTCAAATAAATAAATAGAAACCAACAATAAAATATAAATTAACATTAAAATATAAAAGCACTATTAAACAATAAATAAATAAACAATAAACATCAAATAAACAACAAACCAATAAATACCAATTAAATAATAAATCGATCAAATAATAATTAATCAAATTAAACTATAATAATAATCCACCAATAAATCGTTAATAAACTATATGAGTCAAACATTAATTAATTAAATAAATAATCACATACTCGCAAGCCACCAAAAGACCACAACTCAACTTACTAGCATGGCGAATCACACCAAAACAACTGACAACCAAGGTAGACAACTTAAGCCTACAATATATGAAGGGAACTCATGCCATCTCCGACAACTTGCCGTTGGGATTTAAAGACACACTCAAACCTGTGAAGCTAGGGTGGAGTTGATGTTTGGTACTTGCAAACCTACATCAACGCTAAACACAACTTTTATATATATCACAATGAACAAGCAAGTGCTAGAGAATCACGACGACATATCATGCTCGCAATGAGTGATATGGCATCGTCTCTACCCAAGAAAAACAGTCACACAATAACTAGACACATCATATCACCAAGTCATCACATATAGTCAGGAAGTAGGGTTAGCATAATCATAACGCTATCAAATTCATAATCCATACAATCCATCTAACATAGCAAATGCCTATAGAGACCGTTAATATAATTTCATCATATCATGATCATCAATAACAAGTATCATCATAAGCATATGAGATATGAATAGAGTCAATGCATAGTATAATACCATCGAATATTATCACAAAGTAAACTAAGCTATGCCAATAGAGTCTATGAATGTACAAGGAGAAGGATTGGTCAGGGTGGGGCACTACACTTTCAACCAAGTTCAACCCAAAAACCTTCATCATAATGATAATAAGAGCCTTGTCAGCCAGTGTAAGCATAAGAATGACCACAATAACTTATTTAAAACTGAACAAGCATGTGCCTAGGTTGATAAATTATTGTTTAAAAGAGATGGCATGCTTATACAAGTAATGAAATTAGGATCTAAACTTTCCTTAGATTATTATCTCAACAACTTAAACAACATCATTAGTATGATATATCGAACTTCTAAAAACCAAAATAAAATAAAGTAAATCTAGATGTAACTATTGTCACCCTAGGAAAACAAAAAAACAATCACAACACAATGGAAAGTAAAATTATGTTTGACCAACTACAGTAATTAAGTCAACAACAAGAAAATTAAGATCCCCATATAAATCCTTTAACATATAACCCTTTAGAATAACCACATAATATAAAATCCAATATCTATCCATAACCATCAAACTTTATCCTACCCTCATTTTTACCACTCAAACTCACATTATTTTCACAAGAGTGGCAAGATATAAAGGATGAATTCAAAGGATTAGATATAAGCTGAAGCATGAGAAAAAATGTAAATTTAAGGTGTTATTCAGCCATCTATTTGTTTGAGAAATGTTACACACCTTTTCCACAATACTCCAAACCCATTGAATGAAGAGAAAACATCAAATAATTCTACATCTTTTCAAGGGTTGGCCTATACTGACTATTACCTAATCAAGTTCTTCCCTTTCTTTCCAGTGGTTCAAGATTTGGAAAGGTTTTTACAACTTCCCAAAGGGCCCATTACAATTTTTGTAGACTTTTCTGAAAGTGTTTTTAAACAACTTGACATCTCGTTGGAGATCACAAATAGGGTTTTGAAATCAATCTAGACACATCAACACATTTGAGGAATGGGAAGAGTTCCTTAATCACAATAAATAAAAGAAAAAATTAAAAAAAGTGAAGTAACATAGTGCAAACCTCTCTGAGGCACTATTAGGCCAAAAAAATATTATATTAAGAAAATAAGAATAACTGTGTTGGTGTAAACTTCTTTGAGGTATTAATAGACGAGGAAATCAACCTTCCCCTTATGTCACCATAGTTACAAGATAATTGTCAATTACTATTTTAAGATACCATTTATGTGAATATTGGAATGGAGGAAACTACATAAATGGTTTATCTTTTAACTTCTCTTGTCCCTTTAGAATAGCCAATTCTTGTCATCCTCCTAGTTGAATTTGTAGATATTTTTCTCAATCATATGCTAACATTTTGGGATTTGATCTATTCCTTGTGATACAAATAGATAATAAACAAGAGAAGCCCAAAAAGATGTATCTGTTACTACTTATCAGATTGCCATTAGTTTTATGTCAAAGTTATACTATATACTCTAGTCGGTTATCTATTACCGAGATATTTAGTCGGTATGCACAGTCTAGTCGGTTACAGAAGAAAGCAGTCACAGAACGTAGTATACACCGAGCTGTCTACCGAGTATCTTTACATGTCTACCGAGCAACAAAGATGACACACCGGGTTGATATACATTGAGTGAAACATGTTACCAGATTCATTGAACCTGGACATGCATATGAAAACGTGTTACAAGATCGAGGCACATCTAACCGTTATCACATTGGAAATTGCACTTAAAGATTGTGTATGATTTTGAGGTCATTTAACCAATGAAATAATTTGCATGGTTATTTATTCAGTAAATCGTGTTTACAAGATCGAAGCAATGAATTGGATCACCGTCATAAGAGATCTATTTATACAACATGAGTTAAGGGTTAAAGAGGTGCGTGCATGAGTGTAAGAAGACTGTTACAGAGACACAGAGGTCACCGAGAAGGTTTTCAGAGAACAGTCAAAGAACATAGTAAACATAAGGGTTTACCGAGTTACTATATGGGTTACCAAGGTATGCTGTAAGCAATGTAATCTTATTCTGAGCACATAGAATCTGCTATAACATTCCAGATGTAAAGTTGCAGATATTTGTAATAATTTTATTGTAATATTTTGAAGTTGTAAGAGAAACCTTTAACAGGGTAAAAGACTCTAATCAAGTCTATAAATTGTAAAGCCTCTAACCAGGTGCAACATTTAGATGAAGTGTTGTAAAATCCTTTAGCAAGTTTAATCTAATAGATCTTGTTACTCCTAACAAGGTAAGCTATCAGAAATAACTAAACATGTATCTCTAACCAAGCACTCTTTATTATTGCAGTAGTGAAGTTGTGGGTGCCATCCCCACTGCAACTTTCCTCTCTAACCAAGAGTTTCTGCGTAACCAAAATATATGTGTTATGGAGTGAATCATGTATGATTGTTATCTATTTGTTTTAGATTTATATTATGTTACTGCACTATTCAATTTATGCATAACAGTAAAGTTATTAGTGAAGAAAAGTTTTTAAGTACTGATTCACCCCTCCCCTCTCAGTACATTAGCTTTCCATATTGGGCCTAACAATTGATATCAAAGCTTGAATCTTAGAAAAGGGTTTAACTACCTAAAGAGAAAGATCTTATCAATGGAATGCTATAAACAATCTCGGAGGATTGTGTATCTGCAAGAAGAGCTGGATCATGCTAATCAAGTGATTGCAGACATGCAAAGGCAAATGCAAAAATCTCTGAAAGTGAGAAGAAGATTATCTGATGATTTGTAGGACTCTCAAGAGTTAGTGGAACAAATTGAGACATCATCTTAGAAAAGTATATATGAAGAAACTGAAGAAATGATTGGAGTATTGAAAGAAAAGAACAAAGCACTGGCTGATCAACTGAAAGCAATGAAAAGAGAACATGAACATTTCAGCACACAGATGACTGAAAATCTTGATGCATTAAGGACAGCTGAGGATAAAGCAAGGGATCTACAGAGAGAGAAACAACAACTTGAATTCTTAGTATCTGATAAGAATGATGGAATCACAAGGTTAACTGGAATTTAACAAAACCTATCAGATCAACTAGGTTATGCACATCATGAAGCAATTATGAAGAATGATGAGAATCAAGCATTGAAACTTGAAGTATCAAAGTTAACCGATGAACTTGAAACAGAGAAGAAATCCAAAGAAACATTGAAGAAGAGTTACGAAGCATCAAAGATGTTGGATGAGCAACTGAATACAAGACGACCCAACAAAGATGCAGGACTCAGTTACAAAGGAAAAGTCTCTACCGAAAAAGGAATTCATACTACCGAGAGAGGAGAATCATCAAAGCAAGCTGGAAACAAGAATACCATCAAAAGAAAGAAGCCTATTTGCAACTACTGTGGAAATCAAGGTCACACTGCCAACATATGCCAAATCAGAAAAGGTAAGCAACCGAATGTCACTAAGTCCAATGGTTATTGTTACAATTGCAATAAATATGGTCACACATCTAATCAATGTAGGACAAAGTCTGTTAACAATTATCAAAAGGCAAAATTCAAAGGGTTTTGTAAAAACTGCAATAGATATGGACATAGTATCGAGAAGTGCTGGCTTAAGCAAAAGAACTATATGTGGTATGCACACCGAGCAAATGCTAGAGGTTACCAAACTCACACAGATCCTTACTGACAGTATTCTGCAGTACCATGGGATTACAATACAAGGATATGGTGTGAATGTTGTGGAAGATATGGACATATAAGTGCCAACTGTTTTATAAGGTTTGGGATGTACAATTGAAGATCATGGAGAAATCCTGGTATGACATGTTTTCATTGTCATAAAGTTGGACACTTAGCTAGAGATTGCAGAGATCAACCTAAGAAAAGACACTGAAGAAATAAAAGAAAAATTAAAGATGATTTGGAAAAGGAAGGAAATTATGTCAAATAAAGAAATCACCTTACCTACAGAGTTAGGTGCATCTATTCCAAATTAATCAGTAAAGGTATGAAGGGACTGCATTCTCTGAAGGTTAAAATCTTAACAATTCCTATTCTATTTATGTACTTAATTCAAAATCTGAATAATTAAGATGTATTAGTAAGTTTGAAATTCTATCAAAGTCTTTTGAAGCACTTTACAGGAAGTCTGTCAAGTCGGTGAATACAGGAAACCTGTCTAGTCGGTGAATGAAAGAAGTTTGGTTACTCGGTCAAAACGGAAAAAAGGAGAGTAAATCGGTTAAAGAGAAACCGAGTGTATTTAATGTTTTTGACCTAACCCGCACGGAGCCCGATAAGGTATTTTGTGTACTTAAAAGCATTTTCGTGGTCATTTTCACTTACCAAGTCTTTGAGAAAGCAGAGCAAGCAAATCTAAGGCGATCAAACCTCTTACAAAGCAAATTCAAGGTATTTACATCAATCTCAACACATCGTTAAGCTGGTTTATCGATCTTATCTAGTTTCCATTATCTGCTAAGCATAAAGCGTCAGTTGTTTGAAATCCTAAAACCCTAAGGATCTTTTGTTAGCTTTTATCTGAAATCTTCAATGGCACCCAAGATCTAAGATCCCATAGTTGTCAAGAATGTAGAAAAGCCCTCACTAAAATACTCTTTGACTCCCAAGGTCGCTTCTGAAACGGATGACAAAACCGCCTTTTCACTCATCCCGGACAGAGTGTTACTAGTCGAGGATGTGAGATTCTTCACCAAATGTCGTGTTGAAGAACTCGGTCATGTTGAAATCAAAGAAACCTATGATGAGCTGTGTACCGATGGTAAATTGAACAACAAGTATGAGCACATCAAAATCAAAGGATTAACTGAAGCCCTAACCTATCCCCGTGTGTTCAAACCCCAGTGGGTCAAGTTTGTTCTGAGCAGAGTTCACGATGATTTCATGTGGCTAGAAGAGCAACCATTTAAGATTACTAAGGAATTCATTCATCTGATTACTGGTTACCCTATCTATGATCATGCCCGAGCCTAGAAGATGATATCAGAGAAGGAATTGATCAGTTTAATCGGATTAGAATCTGATTGTAGAGGATTGAAACTAAACAATGTCACATATGAAGAATTAAAATTTTCCATTAGAGTAATGGGTTACTGTTTCTTCCAATCGGCAAGGGAAAACAGTGTTCCCTGTGCAGCAGTAGACCTGGCCTACAAAATTGTGAAAAAGGGAATGAAAATTGACCTATGTGAGGTATTGTTGAAGAACCTATTTGAAAATCTGAACACCATCAGGAAGCCGAAGAAGAACAACTCGGCTAATACTCTAAATTTTGGATCATTACTGGTATGCATGTTTTTCTATTTAGAAAAATTCTTTCCATCAGTCGGTAAAGTTGCTTGGGAATTACACCGACCAATCACCCATCAGATTAATGACTTCATTAAGAAGTTAGGTGATAATTTCAATGATATTATGGATGATTACTTTAGTAAATTTCAAGAGAAAATGCATAACAAATATAGGATTCCACCCCAGCTAGTAGAGAAATACAAAAATGATATATATTTTGAAGTTGACACCGATTACTATTATCTGAATGCCGTGGAACCAATGACTCAATCTTTGTCACCAATGGGTTACGAGATTGATTTTGACATCACAAAACAACAAATTAATGCATTTCTTACATTGCCTAGACATGCTACTGAGCTGAGGTATGGTACCTATGAGGAAGTAAAGGAAAAGGTAAAGATGAACATTGTAGTACCCAAAGCTACAAGAAAGGCAACAAAAATGATTAAGGCATTATCAGAGAAATTCAGAGAAGACTCTTCCTCTACACCTGTGAAAGGCACCATTGCCATTACTGAAGAGGAATCTAAAGCCCAAGAGGTAGCTATAACACTGAGCACTGAATTGCCTAAGGGTAAAGTGTTGAAGAGAAAGAAATAGGACACATCAAAGGCCTCACCAACTCCACCTCCAGTAAAGCGACCTAACACTAGAGCATCTGCAGCCTCACCGAGCAAGAAAACAAAAAGTGTTACTGCTCCCAAGGTAACAAAGACATACAAGAAATCTACTCGGAGACTCATTTTGGCAAAAGAGTCTAGTGATACTGAATTAGAGGATGCAAGCAAATTCCAGATTGTCAAGAGCAAGAAGGTAAATATACATAGTGTTGAAAACTTCTGTGCTAATCTGAAAGAATATGGTGGATTTGGAGGATTTAGATATGTCAAGTATGAAACCAGGAAGAATGATGAAAAGAGACAAATTGAAGAAGCTGTCATCTACACACTTCTAAAGTTCCGGTTAGCTCCATTGGAACTAGCTAAGTCACTTCCAAATGAACTGTATCTGCATATTGATAATAGGTGGAAGTATGCAATGGACTCAGAGAAACAAATCAGAGAGAGAAGTCTGGTTCATTTATTTCCTGACATGTCAGTCGCTGAAATAAAGGAACATCTGACAACCTACAATTCAAATTTTCTTGTCAAACAAAGATCCTTAAAACTGATGAATGGGCTATATATTGAAGTGGAAAATGAGACAAAAGCAAAGTGGTAGGAAATATTCAAAATCAAGGATGCCAGTGAGCAAGCTACAGTTGAAATCGTTGATGTCACTGAGCATGATCCTGAAGTCACCGAGCAAGGTCCTGATGCTATTGAACAAGACCTTGCTGATACCATTCAAATAGATGAAGATGTCATGGATTTAGAGGCACCGGAATAGGAAATGATAGAAGGCACTACATATGCAAAACTTGTATCTAGTGAATCAGTCTTCGAACAAGTTCAGCTTTATCCACCGATCAAGCAACCTGTCTCAACCGAAACTCCTCAGGATATAGATCAAGGCACTGAAGGTCACAAGTCTACAATACAGACATCTCAAGCACCTTCTAACACTGAGACTGTTGCAACTGAGACAAAGAGTACTGAGACACCGAAGGACTCTATCGAGGCTAAAGAAACCGATCAAAGTGTTGCCTCTACCGAGCAACCTACCGAGGGTCATCAAGCCTGACAAGCCCTTGTCTTAGTTCCATCGGTGAAAGGTAAAGAAAGGAAAATGAAAAAGCATAGTTTTAAAGTTGATTTCTCAAAACCAATAGTGTTTCCCAATGTAGACATATCAAAATTGAAAGGGCAAGCACTCATTGATTTCGGTGAACTGTGCAAAACAAAGGCTGAACAAGAGAAGCAAATGGCCATTCAAAAGAAAAATAAAGTACTTTAGAAGGTAAAAACACTCCTAATAGATATGCTACCTGAAGCTACAGTATCAACTGATGTAGCCATCCACATTCAACTGGATGAACTCCTCACAAAGATAGAGACATCTGGAGTAGATGCATCAGAGTATTTGAGCAAGCTGAAAGACAAAGAGCTCACTGCAAAAATGATAGAAGATGTACAAAAAGCTATAGCTATTGGCAAAGTTAAACTTGTCAAATTTATTGCTGAGTTGACCCCTCAACTCAAGCACATTCATTATTTATTTCAGAAACTCTGCACATTTTCTTTATTCATTAAAGACATTAAGAATAAAATAGAGGCAATTGAGAAAGAGATCACCGATCTCTCAAGCAAGTTGACCACCGAGCCAAATTCAGTTCAGAATTTTTATACAAGGTTACAACAACTCATGGCTCAACAATTGGACTTAAGAAATGAAGAACACAAGATCAGGATGGACATAATGACCCTTCAGACATTATTCCTTCCACATCTTTCATCGGTCCAAGAACAGATCAACCGAGTCACATACTTATCTACTACTCAAGAGGGAATCACTCTAGATGGCTTAATATCACTATTGGCTGATATTCAAGCGCATAATTCTTTAATGGACAGTGTGAAGGATGCACTCTCTATCGCTCTCACTGACGCCCAGACCAAGTACAAATCCATTTTTGATTAGTTACCACCCCGAATGGTAATTAAGTTTTTGATGTTTGTCAAAAAGGGGGAGAAATATGATACAGTCTTGGGGGAGTAATATAGAGTGATACAGTATTGAGAGAATGGTATAGTATTCAGAGTATAATATATAGGGGGAGTATACCGAGCAGAGTAAGCAGAGTATCCAAGAGCAGTAAACCGAACAGTGTACATGACAGTAAGCAAAGTACATAATAGATCACCAAGCATGCAAAATCAGAGTTTCGTATAGTATATCGATAAGGTGAGTATATCTGATATATTATATTATTGACTATTGTATATACTGTTAGTATAGTCAAATTTTGCAAGTATATAGATTTTTGAGTTATAAATTTGAAAGTAGTTTTTGTCAAACATCTCAACTAATGTCAAAAGGGGAGATTGTTACTACTTATCAGATTGCCATTAGTTTTATGTCAAAGTTATACTATATACTCTAGTCGGTTATCTATTACCGAGATATTAAGTCGGTATGCACAGTCTAGTCGGTTACAGAAGAAAGCAGTCACAGAACGCAGTATACACCGAGCTGTCTACCGATTATCTTTACATGTCTATCGAGCAGCAAAGATGACACACCGAGTGAAACGTGTTACCAGATTCATTGAACCTGGACATGCATATGAAAATGTGTTACAAGATCGAGGCACATCTAACCATTATCACATTGGAAATTGCACTTAAAGATTGTGTATGATTTTGAGGTCATTTAACCAATGAAATAATTTGCATGGTTATTCATTCAATAAATCATGTTTACAAGATCGAAGCAATGAATTGGATCACTGTCATAAGAGATCTATTTATACAGCATGAGTTAAGAGTTAAAGAGGTGTGTGCATGAGTGTAAGAAAACTGTTACAGAGACACAGAGGTCACCGAGAAGGTTTTCAGAGAACAGTCAAAGAATAGAGTAAACATAAGGGTTTACCGAGTTACTATATGGGTTACTGAGGTATGCTATAAGTAAGGTAATCTTATTCTGAGCACATAGAATCTACTATAACATTCCAGATGTAAAGTTGCAGATATTTGTAATAATTTTATTGTAATATTTTGAAGTTGTAAGAGAAACCTTTAACAGGGTAAAAGACTCTAATCAAGTCTATAAATTGTAAAGCCTCTAACCAGTTGCAACATTTAGATGAAGTGTTGTAAAATCCTTTAGCAAGGTAGATCTAATAGATCTTGTTACTCCTAACAGTGTAAGCTATCAGAAATAGCTAAACATGTAGCTCTAACAGAGAACTCTTTATTATTGCAGTAGTGAAGTTGTGGGTGCCATCCCCACCGCAGTTTTTCTCTTTAACCAAGAGTTTCTGTGTAACCAAAATGTATGTGTTATGGAGTGAATCATGTATGATTGTTATCTATTTATTTTAGCTTTATATTATGTTGCTGCACTATTCGGTTTATGCATAACAGTAAAGTTATTATTGAAGAAAAGTTTTGAAGTACTGATTCACCCCTCCCCTCTCAGTACATTAGCTTTCCATATTGGGCCTAACAGTATCCTAAGGTGGTCTTTTTGGTCGAAGAACTTAAAAAGATTTTGGAGGTTGGGTATGTGTGACCAATCAACTACTCTCAATGGATATCCAACAATGTTCTTATTATTAGGAAACCAACAAGTATTTAAGTGCACATAGATTTTGGAGACATTGATAAGGCCTTTTTAAAAGATCAATCAAAAAATAAGGCGTGCAATGTTATCTCTTATGGATTATACTTAATACAAATTTCACCCAAGGATTTTCACAAAACAACATTTGCTACATGCTAGGCTACTTTTTATTACCAAGTTATGCCTTTACCCAATATTCACATGATCTCTAAATTAAAAAATAAGGCATGCAATGTTATCTATCATGGATTATAATTAATGGAAATTTCACCCAAGGATTGACACAAAACAACATTTGCTACATGTTAGGCTACTTTTTACTACCAAGTTATGCCTTTTGGCTTATAGAATGCTAATGCAACCTATCAATAAGTTATGATTTTTATCTTTCATTACATGCTTCATGATATTATTGAGGATTATTTGGATTTCATATTAAGATAACTTAAAGCTAGAGAAGAACATCCTACCATTTTAGGAAGAATTTTTTAAAGACTCCAGGAATACAAAGTTTACCCAAACCCTAAAAAGTGATTCTTTGTTATTAAATTAGGAAATATATCAAATTTTATTGAGTATAGAGAAGAAACTAAAATTGATTTATCTAAAGTTAATGCCATTATAGGAATTCCTCCTTCCCAAAACCTCAAGAAACATATAGTCTATAGGGAAAAAACTAAGCAATTGGAAAATTCATTTCATAGTTTGCAGATAAATTTCAACCATTGAATCATCTATTTGTAGCGTCGTAAATTGTACGCACTTGCTAGGGTGGTACAATTTCACACCTAGTTTAGCACCCGCCTTGGCGCATTTTGCATTTTGCATTACATTTCCCCTTTAGCACTTAATTAAATTAATTAGGTCTAAGGTTCTATTTTATCATCTCCCATATCATAAAGTTGGGCCCTTTCATTAAAGTGTGCCCTTTTCATTTTATTCCTCCTATACATCATTTAATCAAAAACCCTAATTAGGTCCTATTTTGAACTTGGGGGCTTGATTTCGGGGGTCAAAACATCTCGAAATCAGCTGTAACTTCGGGATTCTCTCTAAAATCATCATATCCGACGGCCCTGAAAATTTGGTGAAAAGTTGTCAGGACCGTGGCGCCCGGTGCACATGGTCCCGGACATTTTTCCTGAAATTTTGGGAGCACGATCCAATCATAAAATAAATCTTAACCCCAAGAAATTGGCGGGATATTCAATCTCTAGGTCGGCCAAAATACGAATTTGCGACCTAGGGTTTCATACATAAGAGCTCTCTTTCTTCATTTGAAAGGATCCGATTTTTGGGCTTTCAAGGACCTCATATGCAGTGAAAGAGCAGATCTTTGAAGACTTCAACAACATTCAACATCCTTCTATCAAGCATTTATCAATTTCACTCATCCATTTAGGGCTTGGAAGACATTGAAGAACAATAGGAGATTACCGACTGAAGATTGGCTTGTACCCCTCCCTTGAGGGTTGGGTATGATTTCATGTTGTTTTCATGTCTTTGCATAAGCTTCAATATATCCTTTATTCATGCTTTAGATCACTTTGCATATTGATTTAGAGCATTTAAATTATCATTTACAAGCAATTAGGGTTTACTTTCTAGGTTGCTCTAGTTTGCTTTCTTGCATTTAAGGACCTTGCACACACACTAGGTCTGCACACACAATACATTTTACAATACAACTTGGCTATTCGTGGAGGTGGAAATCACCGAAGCGGGGGTTTGACTAAGGCAAAACCCTATATAGCCGCCCAAACACCTTTTCAGATATAAGTGCAGGTTTCGGGACTCGGACGACGCCGCAAGTTGCAGATCCGGGAGAAGCAGACTGAGACCGACCTTCCCACCAAATTTCAGAGCAAAAGACCAGGACAGGGGCGTGGGGCGCCCTGGTCCTGCCAGGACAGGGGCGCTGGGCGCCCTGGTCCTTCAGACAGCATTTTCAGCATTTTTTGATAGCTTTTCCAGAGTGCAAAAACAACAGTTTCCAGAGCAGTTTCAAGGGCAGAATCAGGACAGTGGCGCCCGCGCCCCCGTCCCGAACATTTTCAGTCAGATTTTAACTCCGGGTACACATTTGCATTCTTGTCTTGTCCTTGTGTTTACAGCTTTCCATCATTTAAGTTCAATTCTGTAATCTTGTTATTAGTTCATACTTGCACTTTGGGGTTAGGGATTGAACTTGCATCATTTCATCTTTCAATTACAACAAAGGAATAGAAATCCTAATAGGTAGCCCGTGGCTCTCTCTTCCACAAGAAGAAGTAGCCAATTGTGTGATACCTCTAGGCTCTTTCGTATTCCACAAGTGTGTGGTTGAAAGTGAGATTAGGGCATGTTTGCTTAGTGTCACTTTTTCTCCCACACATTTTGGTGAACCTGACGTGAACTCCAATCTTCTCTAATTCTGATTTATGTTTTCAAATTTAAGTGTTTATGCTATTTCAAATTCAAATTTTTATTTACAAGTTTCAACTTCTTGCAAGATTCAAAAATTTAGAGGAAATTTTTGCTAAAACCCTAATTTTTCAATTCAAAGTTGAACTTGTGGATAGCTTAATTGGGATCAATAATTTCAAATCTGATTTAGGAACTCATTTGAATCATAAATTTCATTTTCTAAAATCTACATTCTAAGTGCTTGCATTGGTTAAAATTAAACATTTCCTTCTATTTTGCATGTGTTATCATTTGAAAGAGGAAAATTGTTGTCATGATGCATTCATTCCATAGATGTGATAATGGGTTAGCTTCCCTTGTTTCAATTTTTCCTTCTCCTAAAGAACCTCCCTCCATCTATAACAACATTTTAGTGCCTAAAAGAGTTGCTAACAATCCCTTTGAGACTCTCCCATGCTGTAAGGATGAAGACTTTAAGAGTGATCTTAACAACTCTCCTAAAATGTACCCTTCCTATTTAGCTATCCTAGAGGAAGAGAATGATATCATAAACACCTTTCTTAATGTTACTTCACTTTCCCTCCATGATGCCTCTCTAAGTGAAAAGGTATTGATGGACATTGAATTATTTTCTCCTAAAGTTGGTCCTTCCAATGGGGGCATGTTAGTGCAACAAGAGGTTATGAACACTTCTTTCAAAGATCTCCTTCCTAAGCATGAATCTTTGAAGAAATATGTTCATGTTCCTCCTAAAAAACACTCCCTTCATGAGGATCCTTTTGTGCAAGAAGATGACATTATCCCGACATTTCCTAGTGATGGCATTTCCTTTTCCAACAAAATTCCCACTAGAGATGATGAATTAATGATAAATGCTTACCCTTCTCCTAAAGTTTGTCTTACCCATAAGCATCCCTTAGAGAAAGAAGATGAAATAATAAGCAATTTCCTTAATTCTCTCTCCCCTAAAGATCATATTGAACATATTTTGAGGAAAGAGGATGAGTTTAACACATCTATTGATGCTCTCCCTTCTAAGGATGAGGAATTAATAAACAATGTTATCTCCTCTCCCGAAATTGACAATACTTCAAATATTCCTTTCAACAACTTCACTATTTGGGATGAACCATTAGAAGGAGGTGTAGATTATTCTCTCTCCCTTGATAATTTCTCACCTTCCTTGAATCTCGATTATTCTTCCTCTAAAAATAAAGCATCTCCCTCTCCTCAACTTGGTTCTACTCATAAGGATACCCTAGTTCAAAGCAAGATGGTTAACATCTCTTTCAAAGATCTCCCTCTCAAAAGTGAGACTTTAGAGAGTAATGTTGATCCTTCTCCTAGAGAGTTTATTCCCCATGTAGATCCTGTGATGATAAAGGATGATATGACCTTTCCTAGTATTACTCTTCCTACTAGAACATCAATGCCTATCCCTTGTCTCTCTCCTAAAATTGATTTGATTCGTGATGAGATTTTAGTGCAAGAGAAGACTATCAATAATTCTTCCAACACTTTTGTTCATTCCTCTAAACCATCCTCAATCAATTTGATACATGTGAATGAAACACATAACAAACCTCTCTTCACTGTCCAAGGTGCTTGTCCTTCTCAAAATTCTCAACCTTTAAATAAGCCTATCTTAGTGGTTCAAGGTGGTTATGCTAATGATTCTTTTTGCACTCCTAAGAAACCTATTATTACTGTGCAAGGAGGTTATTCTAAGAGCCCTTATGAGTATGCTAAGCAACTGACTAGAGAGAGTTATCATGCGGTTGCTCATACCTATAACACAAGAAACAATAGGCAACCTAATCCTCCTCCAGGTATCCCAACTTCGCTTCCTCCTTCCCAACCTATTCTTCCTCAAGCTCCTCGTATTTCACAAGTTCTTGGTAAGGAATACGATCTCATAGAACAACTTAAAGCTACCCCTGCTAAGATATCCCTTTGGGATTTGATCCAAACTTCTTCCGTTCATCATGGAATGTTACAAGATGCCTTGAAAGATTTGAATGTTCCTCCACCTAATTCATCTAGTAATATAGTATCTTTGGTTAACTCTGTGATGAATCCTAAAGCTCAAATTGTGTTTACCCAAGATGAGTTGCCTACTAGTGAAATTCAACAACAATATGATCCCTTGATGATTGTGGTTATCATAAATGACACGGCTATAAGACGAACACTAGTAGATAATGGCTCTAGCCTTAATGTATGTAGCATTAATCTATTGCATAAGATGAATGTGGATACATCCCTTATTGAGCCTGACTCTCGTCCCATTTGAGGCTTTGATAATGTGGCTAAGTCTTCATTAGGTATTATCACCTTACCCATCACAGTGGGACCTGTTACTTTGCCTACTCCTATCCATATTATGTCAGGAAATCTAACATACAACTTGTTACTAGGGAGACCTTGGATTCACGGTATGCAAGCTGTCCCCTCTACATTGCATAGACAAGTTAAATTTATTTATAACAATAAGACATATACCTTGATAGGTGATACTAATTTTCAAGCTTGTTTGCAAACATCTACTTCCAAAGGGAGTTCTTCTAAGCCTTCCTCTTCTAGTGACGACTCGTTAAACAAGATACCTATGGATGAATCATTACCCTCTAATAATCAAAATTCTTTGGATGAGTCTAAAGCTCCTGAAGAAGATCCTTCTCGACTTGAGTTTACACATGAAAAGGCTTTTGATCCTGAGAAGGTTCTCGCAGAAGACGATTGGGGATCCCTTGACTTTAATCCCACCTTTGTAGGTGAGTATAGGGTTCCTCCTAGAGATCTTAAAGGTAAAAAGAAGGAAGAAACTAGAGATCAATCAGTCTTACTTGAACCTATGAGCAATAATTTTGTGGCCGCTTCTCAAACTTCTTCTCCTCACACCTTTAATTTTGAAGAATTTGATTCTTTGTCTTATGAAAAACCACCTTCTCTTCCTAAAATGGCTGATTGTTATGGTCGTGGTTTTCGCATTTTTGCTAAGCATGGGTATCATGGAAATGGTTGTGGCGCTCATGAACAAGGGATAAAAGTTCCTCTAGAGACTAATTTTCACAATTATGCCTTTGGACTCGGCTATAATCCCTGCAAACGTACCAAAGCATCTAAAAGACCATCTCTCAATGTGAATGCTATATTTAGTAGTGATGATGATCTCACTTCAACTAAATCATCTTCTACTTCTATCATCTCTCATTCCCCTCATAAGGAAATCTTGGCGATGAACAAATCTCTTTATGAATCCCCTCAAATTTCTAAATCCACTTATGAATCTTTATCTCCTATTCATCATAAAGTCCTTTCTTCCAGGGATAAGGCTCTAATAAATTACACTCATCCCTCTTCTAAGATTTCTTGTGGCTTTTCTTCTTCAAATTTTATCACTTTATACATGTTTTTGATCTCACTTATAGTTGAGCATTTAACATGTCATATTCAAATACCTCATTCAATCTATCATGTCTTTAAATAACATTAATGGCTATTATGTTGCTCATCATTATGTGACATTGGTAGCTCATTTACTGGGGGCTCATTGTCATTCATGATGGTACAATTTCAAGTGCAATCATATATTTTTTGAAGCAACATAATAGCCTAATTTTCTATGTAATCTCTTGTTCCTATGGGGGGCAAGAGTGATTTCATACATCTCTTCTTTTTCTTATGTCTAAATCTCTCCCTAGAAGATTGTGTAAGTCCTTCTCATTGAGGCAATGATCTTTTCTTATTTTTATCTAAGGATCCACTTTTTTCCTATTTCGTGGATGGTGTGGACTTTATTACTTGATGTTATTCCTTGTATGTATTTGTTGTTGTTTGTTCAAGGATTCTCTCTTACAAGAGGTGTAAGTCCTTGACTACAACCTCTTTTGCACTTGGTAAAATACATCAATAATGAATTCACTCTCCCAATTGGGTTAAAAAGAGCGTCATCCTTCATTAAGAATCACTTTCACCTCGCAAAAGAAGGAAGTATTGCATTCTTATTCTCTTCTTTGTCTCATTCTAGGAGATGTTATATTTGTCTAAGACAATTCCTCTTGGGGATAGGTGTCTTTTGTACAAAGATCTCTTCTCCTCTAAGGATCTCCTTTACACATACTACGGGATATCCCTTCTCAACTATCTTATCCTTGCTTAAAGAGTGCAAAACTCTCTTGCTTGGATCTATGACATTGTTGTATTTTTGGGGTATCTTCTTTTGTGATGAAGGTAGGTATCCTTGTTCTACTTTTCTTATGACATAAACATTACACTTTTTGAGCAATGGATTATTCTCAGAACTAGAGCACAGACTCTTAGAGCGAGATGTCTCCATTTTTCTTTTATGCAAGGTGATTATTCTCGGAACCAGAGCACAGACTCTTAGAGCAAGATGTCACGCTTTTGTACTATACATATACAGGTTGTAGCATACTCAGGCATAGACTCCTATGAGGTGCTTCTAACCTCCCTTACACACACATGCACGAGGTTGAGTGGAACTAGCGGCATGAGGCTAGACTTTCTCACTCTCCTCCCTTACATGGATCACC
Source organism: Cryptomeria japonica (assembly GCF_030272615.1). Taxonomy (NCBI): domain Eukaryota; kingdom Viridiplantae; phylum Streptophyta; class Pinopsida; order Cupressales; family Cupressaceae; genus Cryptomeria; species Cryptomeria japonica. The sequence continues at coordinate 281,683,637 of NC_081408.1, read as the reverse complement.
TAGACAGACTCTAGGGGCTAGTTTTCCATGTCCTTTTCCCATGGATCACCTAGACAAGATCTAGGGGCGAGAAGTCCATGTTTTCTCTCTCACTATTCTTCTCATGGATCACCAATGTGTGTATTCATTCTTTTTTCCTTTCTTTTCTTCTCTTTGCATTTTGTTTCCATTTACATCCTTCATCTTGTGTTAGAGAACTCTCAAATCCTCACACTCTTTGTTGTGTTGGAATTGAGATTTAGTCCTCTTTCTTACCAAATGATTCTCCATTAGTTTTTGATCTCATATCAAATCTTCTTGTGAGCATTTGTCATCAATATTCTTTAACAATTCGAAGTGGTAAACATGATACCCTGTTTCAACTCACTAAAATTAGCAAGCCGAAACAGGGGGGGGCATATAGCTATCCTCGAATTTTCATCACCTTCCTTAGTAAGCATTAGGTGATTTTGTGATCTAACGTGTGTTTTGTAGGGTGCGGTTCCTAACTATGTACTACAGATACCGCTGGGGGCTTCGTTCGACAGACTTATGGATATATCCTTTTTCAAATAATGTTTACTTTTATGTACTTTAGCTTGCATATGCACATAGTGTTCATATGACCGCTAAAGTGGGGGCTAAATGTAGCGTCGTAAATTGTACGCACTTGCTAGGGTGGTACAATTTCACACCTAGTTTAGCACCCGCCTTGGCGCATTTTGCATTTTGCATTACATTTCCCCTTTAGCACTTAATTAATTAAATTAATTAGGTCTAAGGTTCTATTTTATCATCTCCCATATCATAAAGTTGGGCCCTTTCATTAAAGTGTGCCCTTTTCATTTTATTCCTCCTATACATCATTTAATCAAAAACCCTAATTAGGTCCTATTTTGAACTTGGGGGCTTGATTTCGGGGGTCAAAACATCTCGAAATCAGCTGTAACTTCGGGATTCTCTCTAAAATCATCATATCCGACGGCCCTGAAAATTTGGTGAAAAGTTGTCGGGACCGTGGCGCCCGGTGCACATGGTCCCGGACATTTTTCCTGAAATTTTGGGAGCACGATCCAATCATAAAATAAAGCTTAACCCCAAGAAATTGGCGGGATATTCAATCTCTAGGTCAGCCAAAATACGAATTTGCGACCTAGGGTTTCATACATAAGAGCTCTCTTTCTTCATTTGAAAGGATCCGATTTTTGGGCTTTCAAGGACCTCATATGCAGCGAAAGAGCAGATCTTTGAAGACTTCAACAACATTCAACATCCTTCTATCAAGCATTTATCAATTTCACTCATCCATTTAGGGCTTGGAAGACATTGAAGAACAATAGGAGATTACCGACTGAAGATTGGCTTGTACCCCTCCCTTGAGGGTTGGGTATGATTTCATGTTGTTTTCATGTCTTTGCATAAGCTTCAATATATCCTTTATTCATGCTTTAGATCACTTTGCATATTGATTTAGAGCATTTAAATTATCATTTACAAGCAATTAGGGTTTACTTTCTAGGTTGCTCTAGTTTGCTTTCTTGCATTTAAGGACCTTGCACACACACTAGGTCTGCACACACAATACATTTTACAATACAACTTGGCTATTCGTGGAGGTGGAAATCACCGAAGCGGGGGTTTGACTAAGGCAAAACCCTATATAGCCGCCCAAACACCTTTTCAGATATAAGTGCAGGTTTCGGGACTCGGACGATGCCGCAAGTTGCAGATCCGGGAGAAGCAGACTGAGACCGACCTTCCCACCAAATTTCAGAGCAAAAGACCAGGACAGGGGCGTGGGGCGCCCTGGTCCTGCCAGGACAGGGGCGTTGGGCGCCCTGGTCCTTCAGACAACATTTTCAGCATTTTTTGACAGCTTTTCCAGAGTGCAAAAACAACAGTTTCCGGAGCAGTTTCAGGGGCAGAATCAGGACAGTGGCGCCCATGCCCCCGTCCCGAACATTTTCAGTCAGATTTTAACTCCGGGTACGCATTTGCATTCTTGTCTTGTCCTTGTGTTTACAGCTTTCCATCATTTAAGTTCAATTTTGTAATCTTGTTATTAGTTCATACTTGCACTTTGGGGTTAGGGATTGAACTTGCATCATTTCATCTTTCAATTACAACAAAGGAATAGAAATCCTAATAGGTAGCCCGTGGCTCTCTCTTCCACAAGAAGAAGTAGCCAATTGTGTGATACCTCTAGGCTCTTTCGTATTCCACAAGTGTGTGGTTGAAAGTGAGATTAGGGCATGTTTGCTTAGTGTCACTTTTTCTCCCACACACTATTAAATAAATACTTTGAATTTCAAGGGACTAAAGAATGTCAATAATATTTTGAGCACCTTAAACAATCTCTCAAATCCACTAATGCTAGTTGCATGTAATTCAAGAGAACATCTATTATTCTACATCTTAGCAACACAATTTTCCATGGGATGCCTTCTTGCTCAACATAATCCTCAAGGAATAGAAAGTTTTATTTATTATATTAGTGAAAATTTGGTAGCATATGAACTCAACTTCACTCAAATTAAAAAAGCATTCCTAGTTATTATTTTTTCTTTTCAAAATTTATGGAAGTATATTCTCAACATAAAACTAAACTTGTCACCAAAATTGATCCTCTAAAATATTTTGTATAAAAATCAATTCCCATAGGTAGGACAAAAAATGGATCATGTTACTTAGTGATTTCAACATCAATGACATACAAAAAAGTTATAAAGGAATATGCCTTCATAGATCACCTTGAAAATTTCCTACTATGAGATAGTCAAATTTTCAACATAGAATTTCTAAATAAGACCATTCATGCTCTTAATGAATTACCTTACTATTTTTGTTTGAATCTTGATGGATCCTTCAATACTTATGGCTTAGGGTAGGAATTTAAATCTTTATTCCATAGGGTGATGTTATCCACAAAGTATTAATAATTGATTTTCCTCGCACCGATAATGTTGATAAGTATGAATCACTCACTTTAGGATCTAAAATAGTAATAATTGAACATTGAACATGTTTTTTGTTATTCGTTTGGATTCAACTGTGTAGATATTTACGTTGCTAAAAGAATTAAAAAAAATCACTATGGACTATGGAAACTTCATGAATTCATTCAACACTTATCAAAATATGGTGGCTAATCTCATCATAAAATATGTCAACAATAAAACTAATGTAGATATGGCAAAATCATCCTTTATGAAAGAATGGTTTGTTGGCAAAAGACACTGTTCCGGTGATGCTCCAATGGAGATTGATGATGTTAGATTCATGAAGATTACTTAGGGGTTGTCATTGATGCCAACTCAGCCTAGTAATCCCATCTGGTATATGTGTTACAAGCTAGGGTTGCCGTTGCAACAAAAGATTGACCTGTCAATGCTCAATACAACCACTATACTTATAGATTCCACATGAGGCTGTTAAACCATGTTGCGAATCCCTGCGAGGGACGTTGAAACACTACCAACAATCCCCCTCCCAGCATCACTTACCATGGCCTACATGATTCGAACCTGTGACCAAGCTCTGATACCACTTGTTACGAGCTAGGGTTTCCGTTGCACCAAAAGATCGACCTATCAATGCTCGATACAACCACTAGAATTATAGAATCCACAGGAGGCTGTTAAACCATGTCGCGAATCCCCGCGAGGGACGTTGACCTACTGCCAACAATATGGAGATTGGGATTATCGGAAGCCTTAAGTAAGTTTGGTTTTTCATGAAGCATAAGTTTGGTCGGTGGAACTCAGTGTATAGATCCGATAAGAATTATTCATTTTTGGTGATGCAGTTTTAGTTGCGGTGATTGGAATAGTTGATTGGATATGTGAGGCAACTTATCATACAATTATAGCCTCCAATGTTGATTCTAGAGAAAGTTTCTTGGTCTGGTATCTAGTATTGCAGGAAGAACAAGGTTATTCTCTTGTTTGATGGTGTAGCGTGTGGTTTGGATTCCTTGAGGTGATTCTAGTGGACGTTGATGAGTTCGAGGTGATTGGGCAGATCTATGGGAAGCTTGTGCTCATATGTTTTAGGTCCGGAATAAGGATTTGTAGAAGGATTGAGACGACACGAGACTATAGATTTCATATTTTGTAGTTTTGTGAAGCCGACTTGATGAAGATATATTTTGGTGGTGTGGATACATAAGATTGACTTGAATGCTGATTTTGTGTATGTGTGAGTATGCAAGAGTGTGTTGGAAGTGATCGAGCACAGTTTCACATGCGCATCTTAAGTTTTCATGGTCTGGTACATGGTAGCGGAGCAAAACAGAGCAGTGGCAACAGATCATTCTTGATCCCAACTGGAACTGATTCCTAGCATTTGTAGATGGTATACTCCAGTTCAAAACTTGTATTTGCTTCTATATCTCATTTGTAGTACATTGAGTCCTTTGGGGTTGCAACCCTATTTTGTAATTGAGAAGTGAGCTCTAGGCAGGTGCTTGAATGCAAGTGCATTCCATTTTTGTAATATTGTTTTACTAATGGCCATAGTATAATAATATTGTGGGTATTTAGTCCCACTGTGGTTTTTCCCTTTCCGGGTTTCCACATAAAAATTCTGGTGTTATAGTTGTGTGGTTATTTGCTTTGTGTTTCTGCATTATGGTTTTTGTTCTTTGCATCTAGTGGTTAAAGAATCAGTTTAATAAATATGTAAATTCTATAACACTAATTCACCCCCCCCTCTTAGTGTTCATTGATTCCAACAATTGGTATCAGATCTTTGTGCCTCAGAAGAAGCCTAACAACTTTAGGAAGATCCAGAAGATTAAATCAATGTACTTTGGTTTGTAGAGACAACTTAGTGTGGCACTTGAAGACCTTGATGCAACAATGAAGGAAAAGAGTAGTTTGAAAAGAAATCTAAATGTAACTGAAGACTTCATTAAGACATTGAAGGATCAATTGAACAACTTGAGAGAAAAAAAGAAAGGAGATGATGGAAAAGTTGTAGGAGAAAAAATAGCAAAGTGTTGACAACCAAATCCTACAAGATAAGACCGATGAATGTGAGAAGTTGGCCAGGGAGAATGCAAATTTGAAGAATGAGATGCAATCTATTATGGTGAAGCTGACTAAGGAGATTGAAGACCAGAAGAAGAAAGAAAAAACCCTAACTCAATCATTGAAGGACAAATATGATGAATGTTGCAGATTGACATATGAGAATGATTAGTTGAAGCTTGAATTGGTACAAACAAAGAATGATGGACAAGAACTTGAAAGATAGATCATAATTCTAAGGGATGAGCTAAATACTGCTAATGAGTACAAATAAAATTTCAAAGCTAGTTCAACCCAGTTAGATGAGATGTTGGAAAGTCAGAGACATGGAAAAGACATGAGAGGGCTTGGATTTGAGAAAGGATAATCCTCTAGTTCTGGTAAGAGCAATCATCAACAAAAGTACACGAAACCTTCAGTAAGACAACATAATGCCTATAAATTCAATAGTAAATGTTTTGTTTGTGGTAAATTTGGTCACATGGCAAATCAATGCAGAAGTAGGATGAATAATGGGATGATGAGTAATGGTCCTACCTTTACTGGTCAGTGTTTCATATGCAGCAATTTTGTTCATAATTCAAATATGTGGAGAACAATGATAAATAACTTTCAGAACAAGAGATTCTATGCTTGTGGAATGTTTGGGCATATCTCTAACCAATTTAGGATGAGACCAAATCAAATGAACTTCAAGCCTATGCAAAGGAATATTGTTTATCATGCATGCAACAAACTGGGTCACCTTGCAAAATATTACAGAAGCAAGAACAATGGTCCATTGAACAAGAAAAATCAAGATGAGAAAGGCAAAGCAAAAGTAGATGAACTCAAAGGTCAACATAAGAAGATGTGGGTGAAAAAGGAAGATCCAAATGTGCAAAATGGCTCCACACCTGAATTCGGTGATGGAACCTCATCTGGTAACTAGGGCATTTTTGCCTTAGGGGGTAGATTATCATGCATATATTTAGAATCACCTTACGAAGATCTGTAACCGATCAAGGATGGTTGCAGATGATGGAGATCAGTTATGCAGTTGTTAACCAAAAGATTTATGGCGGTCTGATAATCCTATGAATGAAATGATGAAAATTGTGTAACCAAAAGCCTTTAAGGTTGAACATTTATTACAACTCAAAATTAGGTTAAAAAGGGAAATTCAGTCATTCATTCTTCACATTGCAAATGGAGAGCAAGGCGAACAAATTTGATTTGTGATAATCGAGCTAGAGGCGATCGTTCTGATATTTCTTGTGTCTGGTTGAGATTGAAAGAGGTATTTATTTGTTTGCAAGCAATCTTTTCTTACCGTAAATTCAATATGGTATGTTCATCTGGTGTTGCGACTCCTTTGGTGGTGGAAATTTCTAAGAGGGCAAGACCTATATTCTAGATGCATCCATTTAAATCCATTGAAGATGATCTAGAAGGAGCATTATTTTTAGTCTCATACGATGTGCTTCATAACACAAATATTAGGGTTTATATCCATTGCAACATTGAAAAATTGGGCAATGTCGATATGCTATCACTCTACAACAAGCATTTGTCATATAGTTTGGGAAATCTGAAGCCCAAATTCAAGGCACTTCAAGATAAGGGTTTTGTGCAATTTATTCATTTTTCGATGCTTGATGAAGCAGAATGGGTCCGTTACATTCTGAGCAGAGTTCATGATGAATTCATGTGGCTGGATTGACCTTATGAGATAACCAAGCAAGCCATTGAAGCAATTACCTGTTTAAAAGCAACCAGTGAAGTCCTCGGATTGAGGAAAATACATAATATATAACTGACAAAGATTACTAGATCTCAGTTTGACAGCCGATCAATGACCATCAATGATATTATTGAGCACGATGTTAGATTTGCCTCGATGGTGATTGGATACAAGGTATATCAATTGAGTAGGTTGAATTTTGTCTCTGACATGACCATATTTGCAGCCTATGAAATGCTAAAGGAAGACAAAAGGTATGATCTTTGTTCAATACTTCTCAATGAGTTAATGAGCAACTTGAAGAAGATAAAGCAGGATAAGAAACATGTCTTCAAGTTTGGATCCCTAATTGTCTATTTAGCATTTTATTTCATGAATGAGATCCCCAGAATCAGAAAAGTCCAATGGGCTTATGACAAACCAGTGGCTATGAAAATCAAGGAAGGATTGTTGGGTTTGGGTGACAATATTATGCAAAAATCAGCTTTATGGGGCTATTTTAAAACTTTTCAAGCCATTATGAAAAGAAGAGAGAGAATTCCTAAAGACATACTGGAAAAATTTGTGAAAACTATTTGTTTGATGGTTGACAAGGATCAATGTCATATGGAGGTAGTTGAGCCAAGAACTGTCTGGATCATGCCCATGGGGTATGAGGTGGATGCAGTCATGCTAGATGCATATTCTCAACACTTGTTGAGTCAACCGATGGACAACAAAGAGGAGAGATTTGACACTTTCAAGGAGAAGGATCTGGACCTGCACAGGAAATTTACTGGGACTGGAAGAAAAAGGAAAGTAAGAAAGGAAGTTGAAGAACTTGCTTAACAAATGGGTATAACTCGAGAAGTAGTGTAGAGAGATAGAGAGAAAAATATACCGAAGGAGGAAGATATGGTGAAGCCACAAACTAAACTAGTATCTTCTCCTCTCAAGCAATCCAAGGCCAAGCAAAGTAAGTCTAGACCTACCTCCGATGTGCAGAAGCCAATCCCTCCACCTAAGCCACAATCAACATCAACTGGTGGAGTAGAAAAGAGGAAGAAAGAAAAGTCTGCAATGAAGTATGTAGTAGCAGATGTGGAAACTGAATTGGATGAAGAGGTCAGAGAAGTGAAGAAAACTACTACATTTGCTAGAGTGGTCGGAAATCCTCTATCCGGTGATGCTCTACTTGCAAAGAAAGATAAAATACAAGGTGAGCCATCTGGTAAAACAGGAGTAGGAAAGAAGAAGTCTGAGATAGATGAAGCTCTTAAGTTGGGTAAGATTGAAGGTTCCTACACTATTGTACCTCAATTGCAGAAGATTATAGACATAATAGTTAATGAAGGTAATTTGGCAAACCTTTATGTATATTATAAACAATTCTACTGAGAAAGTTCAGAGAGCTATTGAAGAAGCAGTCGTACATTATATGAATTCTTTTAGTAAAGCATTGATTGAACTATCATTCGTGATCCAAAAAGAGTTATATGACATTTTGGATGCTCGGAGACACACAACTAGTCTTGAAGATGAGAGGTTAGAAGAATTTACCTTAGTAAAGTTGTGTCTTGATATAACAAGAGATGAAACACCAAGAATTTTGGGACTTGCTAAGGAAAATTTCTAGAGCAAGGACAAAGTAAATAAAATAATGTTCAGAAGAGTAGATGAAGTAATAAAAGATACTGAGGCTATTTTAAGGAAAAATTCGAAAGAAAACAACTATCAGGTTAATCAAGAGAAGGATGACTCCCAACCGGAAGGACAATCAAGCAAAGATACTTCTCCTCCGGTAGTTCATGTTTAAACAAAAGTCTCTTAGGATCAACCATCTATATAGATTGATTCGATTGGGCAGGAAGCTGCAAGTGACACAATTGATAATCAAGTAGTTGACAACTTCGCTGAAGCTATGCACGATCCTCTAGAAATAGAAATCATTGTTGAGATGATAGATGAGGAGATAGGTGAAGCAGGAAAGGGTGAAGGCAAATGTGAGAAAGGAAAAGAGGATGTAAATTTAGAAGAAGTTGTGAAGGAGAAGGGTGAAGAGAAGATCGATGAGGCTCTGGTGACCATGACAAAAGCCACTATTCATGACAAAGGAAAGTGGATTGAAGATGATTTCTCTCATGGTCTGGTATATTTGAGTACCCTGTCCCCTCTTCAAGCACTGAAATTAGCCACCCTTGCACAAATAAAGGCAAGTGAGGACTTACTTAAGTCCACATATGAAAAGAAAGAGGTTATATCTTTGGTGACTGCAGTTTTGGAGAAAAAATTTCCTGACCTTAAAAAAGACTCCAGTGACACACCCTTCGATAAGATTAAGGGTATGTTAAATAAAGTTGAAACAAATTTTGTATCATTAGAAAAAGCAACAGATATAAAAGTTTTGAGCAAGTTTAATGAAATGAGGCTCCAAACATTTTTGAAAAGAATTGAGGCTAATAGGGGAGTTTTGAAATCTGCGGTGAAAAGTTTGAGGATGCTTTGGATGAAGGTGGTAAAATCTTCAAGTCATATCTCTTTTTGCCTAAGTTTTCTACAAACGCTGACAAGAAAATAAGAGATATTTAAGGGCAATTAGCCGGTATAGCACAATCATTTGTCCGACATTCAGTCTTTTTAAGTACTCTTGAAGCCTAGATAATGGATCTCACTGATAAAATGAAGGGCCCGAATAAGGAAAAGGAATAGATGATAAGCAGAGTAGGAGAATCGAGAAGTTTAATCACTCCCCAAATGGATACTTTACTTGGTGCTTAGCAAGATGCAGTGACTACTTTGGGAAAATATGTCCCGATAGATCTTAAGGGTGTAGAAGTACATGCATATATGTTTAGTGCCCTAATTAATGTTTTGGATTGTTTCCTAAGAGGATGGGACAAGTATTTGAATTCTTTGAAGGTAACTTGTTCGAATATTTTTAAATTCCTGTAAATTATTGCATACATTCTTTTGTACTTAAGTTTTGGCGGATCCCTACCTTTTCCATTGATGTCAAAGGGGGAGAGAGAGCAATGAAAAATGGTGCACATTATTAGGGGGAATTAGTGGAGTGTACAAATTTTTTGGATTGATTGCAGTTTTGGATTCTTGGAACACTTGTCATTTTTCATAGTATTGCCATCAATGCCAAAGGGGGAGATTGTTGGAAAAAGATACTGTTTCGGTGATTCTTTGATGGAGATTGATGATGTTAGATGCATGGAGATTACTTAGGGGTTGTCACTGATGGAAACTCAACCTAGTAATCCTATTTGATATATGGAGATTGGGATTACGAGAAACCTTACATAAGTTTGGTTTTTCATGAAGCATAAGTTTGGTTGGTAGAACTCAGTGTATAGATCCGATAAGAATTATTTATTTTTGGTGATGCATTTTTAGTTGTGGTGATTGGAATAGTTGATTGGATGTGTGAGGTAACTTATCATAGAATTCTAGTCTCCGGTGTTGATTCTAGAACAAGTTTATTGGTCTAGTATCCAGTATTGCAGGAAGAACAAAGTTATTCTCTTGTTTGATGGTGTAGCGTGTGGTCTGGATTCCTTGAGGTGAATCTGGTGGACGTTGATGAGTTCAAGGTGATTGGGTCGACCTATGGGAAGCTTGTGATCATATGTTTTAGGTCCGAAATAAGGATTTTTAGAAGGATTGAGCCGACATGAGACTATACATTTCATATTTTGCAGTTTTGTGAAGCCGACTTGATGAAGATCTATTTTGGTGGTGCGGATACATAAGATAGATTTGAATGATAATTTTGTGTGTGTGTGAGTATGCAATAGTGTGTTGGAAGCGATCGACCATAGTTTCACGTGTGCATCTTAAGTTTTCATGACCTGGTACATGGTAGTAGAGAAGAACATAACAATTTTTTAGAGCAGTGACAACAGATCATTCTTGAGCCTAACCATAATTGATTCCTGGCATTTGTAGATGCTATACTCCAGTTCAAAACTTGTATTTTCTTCTATATCTCATTTGTAGGACAGTGAATCCTCCAGGATTTCAGCCCTGTTTTGTAATTGAGCAATGAGCTCTAGGCAATGTGCCTGAATGAAAGTGCATTTCACTTTTGGAATATTGTTTTACTACTAGCCATAGTATAATAATATTGTGGGTACTCAATCCCACCATGGTTTTTCCCTTTTTAGGTTTCCACATAAACATTCGGGTGTTATGGTTGTGTGGTTATTTGCTTTGTGTTTTTGCATTACAGTTTTTGTTCTTTGCATTTGGTGGTTAAAGAATCAGTTTAATAAATTTGTAAATTCTAGAATACTGATTCACCTCCTCCCTCTCAGTGTTCATTGATTCCAACATGATAGATAATTTAAATGATTATTTTATGCATATTCAGTTTGATCATTTTCATCATGCTAATATTATATATACGAATGCCATCATTGCCATTATTTCCTTACTTGAGATATAATAAGATGCCTGATAGTGCTAATTTTTAGTTGAACAATTATTAATCCCAATATATGATTCATAAAATCTAAAATGATATGTGATATAATTGATCCCAATTCACCTTGATATCACAACATTTACATTTACCTTCATTATAACACCAATCCATATAACCAAAATAAATCCTTCATTTGAAGGTATGTCCTCCTTCACCCTCTTTGATGACACCCTCTATGGTAGGGGCTCTATGATGATACCTTATAAATATTATTAAATTTAGAAGAAACTAACTTTGGGGTAAATGAGGTTTACAATGGAATCTATAGAACATATATTAGTGGTGTGGTCCTAGCAAAGAAGCTACTTATAATAGGGTACTATGTCGGTCTATCATAGTTACATATTTGTTGGCAATTGGCACTAATCCGATAAGGTTAATGGAATTATGGGTTGTCATTGATGATAACTCATCATCTTAGGGTAAATGGTTTCAATGTTTGGTTAACTGACATTCATTACACTAACCGGTATTGGTATTCACATTGCTCTACATTGACTTAGACACTCACTTCATCCCGACTAAGTCTTCATCCCGATAACTTGTTCAGATCTCGGTAACGTGTATATGGAACCTAGTAATGGATAGGACCTAGTTAAGAAATCTTTTGGTCCCGATTATGTCTTCATGGATTTTTTGGTAACGTGTGATGGCCGACATGGTCATTGGATTTATGTTTGATTTTCATTATGTTCCGACAGCTGACTTGTTTATATTTCTTGTTTAAGCCAACATGGTTAAGTTAGAAGGATATTTAAAAAGATCACCTCAGTGATAGATCAGATGTGTGATGCAATGCAAACTTTTGGTTGCGAATATTTCTGGGAGTTTTGGTATGCATTTTGGTACACGATTGGAAGCAACTCTGTGCAGTTTCATGTGCACAACCTAACCGGTAGCAGATCGGAGTATTAGAGAACCGATATACAGAGGAGGATATCAGAGCATTCTCCGGAACTTATCCAACATTTTCAAATGCTATTTATAAGTTTATTTTCAGTTGTAAACACATTGTAATATTCTGTAAGTTAGTGAGACTTCCTATATTTTGTGTTTGAGTAGTGAGCTCTAGGCGGTTTGCCTTTCTGCATGTGCAAACCCTCTTATGTAATATATTGTGGGTATTAGCCCCACCGTAGTTTTTCCCTTTGCAAGGTTTTCCATGTATAAATCTTTGTGTAATGGTGTTTCCTTTCATTGTGTTAGTTTGTGTATGCATTCTAATCTTATTTACTGTTAACCGGTTAATAAGAAATATGTTCAAAAATAACATTATCGGTAGAACACTGATTCCCCTCCCTCCCACCCACCCTCTGAGTGTTCTTGGATTCCAACAATTGGTATCAAAGCTTGGTTCCTCAGAACAAGTTTAACCACTTGAGGAAGATCTAGAATTTGGAATCAATGGAAACCGGTCTGCAACAACAACTTAACCTTGCTCTTGAGGATCTTGATAATGAACATATGCAGAACACTAAACTAAAAAATGAATTAAAGCAAGCCCGTGAACACATCATTTTATTTCAAGGAAAGATTTCAGTTGTCAAGGCTAAGAGAAGGGACCTTTGTGATCAATTGCAAAATCAGAACAGTGATGAGGAAGATGCTATGAAGGATCATTGTCAAAAGCTTACTCATGAGAACACTGTCTTGAAGAATGAGATGCAAGCCCTAACTATGAGGATGTGCAAGGAGATTGAGGACAAAAAGAAAAATAAAGAAAACCTAGCTCAAGCGTTGAAGGATAGATCTAAGGAATGCAACAGATTGACTCATGAGAATGATAAGCTAAAACTTGAGTTGACCCAGTCCCAAAACAATGAACAAGAACTCGAAAGACAGATTATAATCATGAGGGATGATTTGGTTATTGCAAATGAGTACAGGGACAATTTCAAGAATAGCTCTGCTAAACTTGATGAACTGCTCAAGAATAAAAGAGATGCTAATGACAAAGAGGTCTTGGTTATGAAGGAGAAAGCTCTGGTACTTCAGAACAAGATCAATCATTTGGATAGAAGAAGAATCATGTCAAATGGAACCAAAAATCACTGGTAAGAGAACCTAATGCTCACAAATTCAATGGTACATGCTTTATTTGCAATAAATATGTTCATATGGCTAGTCAGTGCACAAATATGAATTATCAGAACAATGCATCATTCATCGGTCTTGGAAATGTAAGATGTCATGCATGTAGTTGATTTGGACATATGGCTAACCAATGCAGATCAAAAGGAAATCAAGTAAATTGAGGAGTTAACAAGGCAACACACAAAAAAAAAATTGTTTGTTATGCATGCAACAAGATTGGGCACATTGCTAAATATTGCAGAAGTAAGAACCCATTGATAACTATCGGAAATGCAGATGAGAAGGGAAAAGAAAAATTGGAAGACATTAGGAAACAACATGAGATGGGATGGGTAAGAATATCTGATACACCACTGATAGAACAATCGACAGAGTCACCAGGTCCTACACCAACATCATATATAATTGATAACTAAGGCACTCGACCTTAGGGGTAGGTAAATCATTGAAGATCATGTAGATACCCCGGATTAGGTCTGTAGTTAGAAGATTCTGATTGCGGATGGATACTAAATAGATTTAAGTGGTTTACCAAAATCTACTTGCATATCATGTGAACCGGTCAAGCCTTACCGACAACATTTATTACAATGGAAAATTAGGGTTAGCGATGAGAAAAGGGGAAGTTAAGTTATTTTCTTCACACAACGATCAAGTATTCAAGCGAGAAAATTTGTAGAGCATTTTGGAGTTCTAGAGCGAATTGAGCGAGCACTTTCTTTCAAGCAATTCGATCTCCTGACAACATTTTTGAGGTATTTTTGTGTTTGTAGAAACTCTAGCTTTCGTGTTTGGTTGCAATGGATTCATCTTCATCTAGCATTGATACTCCCTTGGTGGTTGAGATCAATAACCGCCCTCATCCCATTTTCAAGAAGCATCCATACAAATCCCATTTGGACGCGCCATTAGGTGCATTTTCACAAGTTTATCATGGAGTTATTCATACGGAGGATATTAGGGCATACATCCACTGCAACTTTGAAGAACTTGGCAAATATGAGTTGTCCTGTGTTTTCATCAAAAACCTAATTTCTGACAACTAGCTGAAACTGGAGTTTGCATATTTCCAAAGGAAGGGTTTCACGGAATTTATGGATTTCTTGACTTTTCATGAGGTGAAATGGGTACGCTTTGTTTTGAGCCGCATTCATGGAGAATTCATATGGTTGGATCGGCCATACAAGATTACAAAGGAAGTTATCAGGAATGTCACATGTCTTCACAAAATTGGAGGTGTTCCTAGTACTAGATGTAAGTTATCTCACATTGAAATGAATAAACTTACTGGTGCAACTTTTGATGGAAGGTCTATGAACGTAGATGATGTATGGGACATAGATGTTAAATTTGTAGCAATGGTTATTGGTTATAAGGTATATAGGTCAAACTGCTTAAAGTCTATAACTGACAACAATATTTTGGTTTCTTGTCAAATGGAAAAGGAGGATGTCCATTATGATCTATACAATTTAATGCTAAAGGAAATCATGACTAACTTGCAAAAGATCAAGCAAGACAAAAATAATATTTTCTGGTATGGCTCCTTAATCATTTGTTTAGTATTTTAATTTTTGGGCATTGTTCCCGGCTTTGGAAAGACTCAATGGGCTTTTGACCACTCGGTAGCAACCCAGATTGCTCAAATTTTGGATAGACAAGGTGATAAGGATAAGAAAGCCAATCTATGGGCATTTTTCAAAACATTTCAGGAGGAAATGATGAATAGGTCCCAGATTCCTAAATCTATAGTTGAGAAATATAAGGACACAATTTTCTTTATGGTAGATAAATACGATTGTATGATGGTTGTACGACTCATGACTATATGGATAATGCTTATGGGTTATGAGGTTGAGGAAGATACTCTGGCTGCCTATGCACAACACCTTTTGCAGGCATCGGTAGATGAAAAGGAGGAGAAATTTGGAACTGCTAAGGAGAAAGGACTTAAAGTTCATTAGGAACAGGTAGCACCGACAATCCAAAAGAAGATGACCCGACTAGCAGCATAGACATTGATAAGTGAATGTGTTGACAGATCTAAGGTTGAGAAGCATATTAAAATTTTGGAAGAACAAAGGAAGAAAGAGTTGAAACAAAAGAGGAAAGAGGAAAGGGAAACCTGGAAAGTAGCTCAGGCCACACCCAATTTGGTCCCGGTTACATCAAAGACATCCAAACAACCGGAAGCTGAGCCTGCTAGTTATACACCGATAGAGATACCCAAGAAGAAACCTAAGGCGACCTGACAATATATGATTGTTTCTTCTTAAACAAAATCAAATACTAAGATCAAGGAGGTTCCTAAGGAGAAAGGTGTTTTTTCTAGAGTGGTAAGGGAGAAGAAAGAAGAACCTAAGTCTAAACCTATGAAGGAGACTCCTCGGAGGCCAAAGATCACCATTGTACATAAGAAAAAACCCAAATTAGATGAGCAAGCTAAACCTGAATCTAAATGGAGAACAAGTAAGAAAAATATGAATGCACAAGATTTGATTGAACATATTGTAAATGATGGTAATTTAGATAACATTTCTTCATTATTTGACAATTTTGGTGAGGAGGAAAAGAAGCAAATAGAAGAGGCTATTCTTTTATATCTTGATTCATTTAGTAGGGCATTGTTAGAATTAGAGAAATTTGATAGATTAGAGGTCAGAAAGATACATGCTCAGTCTTTGGATAGATGGATTAAGTAGACCAAATTGGTCAATCTTTGTCCTTCAATAACTCCTTTGGAAATGGATGATTTAATCAATAAAACCAGATCATTAGAATTCAATCCCAAGTTTAGAGTTAATAGTCTCACGTTAAACAGACTTGAAGAAATTAGAAAGGAGACAATTGATACATGGGTGAAAGTTCTTTTGGGTCTTGGCTATGAGTTAAGTTCTAGTTTTGTACAATCACAAAACATTCAGTTACCTAAGGATATGAAATCGACTAATAAACCAACTGTAAATACTGAGAAACCAGCAAGCACTCAACCAGATACCACTGTACTGATTACTAAGTTCCATTTTGAAACAAAGGACATCCTGGTAGATAATGTACAAATAACAAAGGATATAGAGGCATATGTAAATAAGGATATAGGTGCAAAGGATACTCTCAAGTTTTGGGTGAGACACCAAGTGGCGAAGCTACCAGTGCACACGAGCTAAAAAATACAAAGGTTATCTCTCCCGCTGATAAGGGTAAGGAGACTATAGTGGATCTCTCTTCCAGCTTGGAAATTGACACTTCTTCCATAGCTAAAGGGAACTTACCACAACTTTCCATTAGTTTTGACAAACCCTACCATAAGATGTCAGCGACAAAGAAAATTTTGGCTGCAATAGCTCTTCAAGAACAGGCTACTCAGGATTTGGCTCTGGCAGAGTCAAAGGACAAAAAATTGATTGAATGCAGTTTTGTGGTTTTGAACCAGTTAGTCCCAGAATTTCAAGCTTAGGATGGTGCAAGCTCTTCAGGTAAACTAAAAGAAATCATTAATTTTATCCCCAAACATTATGATTCTTTACTGAAGATTTTACTTACAAAGGCTAAAGAAAGTTTTGTGGTGGCCTGGAAGATAACATTTTTATAAATGATTGAGATGGACAAGAAGAAACTCCAGACCTTCTTGCAGTCCATTGATGTATCTTTGGTTGAAGGAGGTAATGTTTATGACTTGTCTAGATTTTGATAAGTTAATCGGCTCCATAGACAAGCAACTATTTGACTGTTGGAAAAACTTAATTCAAATTTCTAACTCCTACAACTCGACAATTAATTTGACAAACTCTTTGGATTGTCCAATTTTGACAGTTATGGATCAAATTTTGGAATTGGAGAAGGATAGGGACAAAATAATAAAGAAAGAAAATGAGCTCAAGAATCTGATTGGTCCCCGACTTAATAATTTGTTATTTCATAAAACAGAGTGCATTTCTAACCTATAGAAGGAGGATCCCACTACTTCAGAAGAAATAGAATATTATGCCATCATCTTGAATGGATTCATCTTGATTCTTGAATCTCTTAAGAATGGCTGGGATACCTACTTTTTATTTTTGAAGAATATGTATGTAGATATTTTGAAGTTTGTATAGAACCGACTCATGTCTATAACTGTGCAGAATTCTTTGTGGGTACCCCGCTTTGTCATTGATGCCAAAGGGGGAGGAATAAGTGAAAAATGTATATATTTCTCAGGGGGAGCATTGTATGTATATAGTAGACACATGTACAGATCAACATATTCAGATTCAGTAGCACATATGGTATCAATTTTCACATGAGTGTTGCCATCAATGCCAAAGGGGGAGATTGTTGGCAATTGACACTCATCTAGTAAGGTTAATGGCATTATGGGTTGTCATTGATGGAAACTCATCATCTCAGGGTAAATGGTTTCATTGTTTGGTTGATTGACATTCATTACACTAACCAATATTGGTATTCAGATTACTTTACATTGACACCGACATTGATACCGACACTCACTTCATCTCGGTAACTTGTCCAGATCCTGGTAATGTATATATGGAGCCTGGTAATGGATAGGACCCAGTTAGGAAATCTTTTGGTCCGAATTATGTCTTCATGGATTTTGTGGTAATGTGTGATGGCCGACATGGTCATTGGATTTATGTTTGATTTTCATTATGTTTCATCAGTCGACTTGTTTATATTTCTTGTTGAAGTTGACATTGTTAAGTTAGAAGGATATTTAAGATCACCTCAGCGATAGATCAAATGTGTGATGTAATGCAAACTTTTGGTTGTGAATATTTCAGTGAGTTTTGGTATGCATTTTGGTATGCAATTGGAAGCGACTATGTGCAGTTTCATGTGCACAACCTAACCGGTAACATAACAAAGTATCAAAGAACCGATATACAAAGGAGGATATTAGAGCATTCACCAGAACTTATCCAACATGGTCAGATGCTATTTATAAATTCATTTTCAGTTGTAAACACTTTGTAATATTTTGTAAGTCAGTGAGACTTCCTATATTTTGTGTTTGAGCAGTGAGCTCTAGGTGGTTGGCCTTTCTGCATATGCAAACCCTCTTATGTAATATTTGTATACCTTGATCAAGTATATTGATATTATGGGTATTAGGCCCACCATGGTTTTTCCCTTTGCAGGGTTTTCCATGTATAAATCTTGGTGTTATGGTTTTGCCTTTCATTGTGTTATTTTGTGTATGCATTCTAATCTTATTCACTATTAACCGATTAATAAGGAATAAGTTCAAAACTAACATTATCGGTAGAACACTGATCCCCCCTCTTAGTGTTCTTGGATTTCAAAAATATTATGCTTAATCTATTATAAAACTTCCAACATGTTAGAAGTATGAAGATATCATCCATGCACCTTCTCAAGCATGACAACCAATCACAACTTGGTGCAGGTGCACCCTCAGGACCTAATATGGCTACAAGAGGGAAAGTTTATATTTTTGCTTTGTTTTGTGTTGTTTAATGTTTGTAAGGTCATTTGTGACCATTCTTGATCATTTTGGATCATTATGTCAAGTTTTTAGTGATTTGGATAAAAATTGTGAAAGTTGCTCCAAAGTTGTCAAAATTGGCATGACAACTTTTTGCAAGTTGATGACAATTTTTTAAAAGTTTGTTAAAAGTTGTTTATGGGTAGTTGTATATTAGTTGGGTAGTTGAATATGATGCAAATTACATAATTTTTTTTTACAAACTTGAATTTGGAGGTTGGAGAGGGTTAGAGAAGGATGGAATAAAGAAGGAACTTATTTTTGTAGCATCATTACATTGCTTTCTGAAGTTTTTCAGAATTTGTAGTATGAAACATGCCATTGTATGTCCTTTTGATGGCCTCATATTGAGGACTATAATATATGTATGGAAATATATTTGTTTCTAGTTTCCAAATCTTTTTCTCATTAAATTTGATTGAGTTTTGTGTAAGATATGTCATTTTTCGAATAGGCTATCTTGAATGACTGATTTTTCTATAACATTCCGAAAGAAACATATGGTATGAATTGGTAAGATATAGTAATGGTGTAAATACAATGTAAACATTTGGAGAAATGAGTCTAGTTTCATTTCCTTTTGATCTGATCCAATTTCATTAAGTCTTGAATGAGTTATGACAGTTTTGGTGAGAGTAGATCTGTGATAAAACTAGGGTTTCTAACAAGCATTAATAAATTCGGGTTATTTGATCATTTGGGAAAGATATGGAATTTTTTGTGTCTTTTCATAGTAAATGTTGTCATGAGGGTTTAATAAAATAATACATTGTTGAGTTGTTTGATATAATGATGACTTGTGTGCCATACAAATATATAGTGAGAGGCCATGATCAAGCCAACATTATATTTCCTTGCTGAAGTTCGGATTGTTAGGCCCAATATGGAAAGCTAATGTATTGAGAGGGGAGGGGTGAATCAGTACTTCAAATCTTTTCTTCAAGAATAACTTTACTGCTATGCATAAACCAAAAACTGCTTTAACATAATATAATGATAAAACAAATAAATAACAATCATACATGATTCACTCTATAACACATATATTTTGGTTACACAGAAACTCTTGGTTAGAGAGAAAAACTGTGGTGGGGATGGCACCCACAACTTCGCTACTGCAATAATAAAGGTTGCTCGGTTAGAGCTACATGTTTAGCTATTTCTGATAGCTTACCCTATTAGGAGTATCAAGATCTTTAGATCTACCTTGCTAAAGGATTTTACAACACTTAAACTAAATGCTGCACCTGGTTAAAGGCTTTACAATTTATAGACCTTGTTAGAGTCTTTTATCCTGTTAAAGGTTTCTCTTACAACTCAAAATATTACAATAAAATCTTACAAAATATTTGCAACTTCACATTTGGAATGTTATATCAGATTCTATGTGCTCAAAATGAGATTACCTTGCTTATAGCATACCTCGGTAATCCATAGATTAACTTGGTAAATCCTTCTGTTTACTTTGTTCCTTGATTGTTCTCTGAAATCCTTCTTGGTGACCTCTGTGTCTCTAACAGTCACAATACTCAGTGCTTCCTTATCTATTTCACATGTCTTGCTTCCTACACTTTTTCTCATCCTTAATCCATGTTGTATAAATAGATCTCTTAGGACGGTGATTTGTTCATGCTTCAATCTTACAAACATGATTCATCGAATGAATAACCATACAAAATATTTCATTGGATAGATGACCTCAAGATCATAAAAAATCTTCAAGGTACAATTTCTTAAGCGATAATGATTCCCTGTTCCTCGATCTTGTAACATGTTTACCATATGTGTTTAGGTTCAATGAATCTGGTAACACATTTCACTCGGTAAATCATTTTTGCTGTTTGGTAGACATAGAGTGTTACTCGGTAGACAACTCAGTGTATACTAAGCTCTGTGACTACTTTCTTCTATAATCGACTAATCTATGCTTACCGACTGAATGTTTCAGTAGTAATAACCGACTAGAGTATATAGAATGACTTTGGACATAAAACTAATGGCAACTTCATAAGTAGTAACAATCTCCCCTTTTGACATTATTTGAGATGTTTGACAAAACTTCTTTCAAAGTCATAACTCAAAAATATATATACTTACAAAATTTGATTTAAACTGACAGTATATACAATAGTCAATAAAATAGTATATTCAGATATACTCCCCTTATAAATATACTGTACATAATTCTGATTTTGCATGCTTGGTGATCAATGTTCTCTATTTACTGCACTTGTTCTTTGCTCTTTGATCAATGCTCGGTGTTTTATTGCTCCCCTGTCAAATTCAACTGTGCATTTGGATACTTTGTTCTGCTCGGTATACTCCCCTTGTATACTACACTCCCCCTTTGATACTTTGATACAATACTCCCCCTTTTTGACAAACATCAAAACTTAGTTACCATTCGGTGGAGGCAACTGGTCAAAAATGGATTTAAACTTTGTCCTTGCATTGGTGAGAGCAACAGAGAGGGCATCCTTGACACTATCCATGAGTGAATTCTGAGTTGTAATGTCGGCTAACAATGAAATAAGTCCATCTAAAATGCTTCCCTCTGGCTGAGTGGATAAAGAGGTAGCCTTGTTGATCTATTTTTGGACGGAGGACAAGTGTGGAATGAATAAGGTTTGAAGAGTCATAATGTCCATCCTTATTTTTTACTCTTCATTCCTAAGTTCCAATTGTTGAGCCATGAGCTTTTGTAACTTGGTATAGAAATTCTGAATAGAATTTGGCTCAGTGGTCAATGTATGGGAGAGATCAGTGATCTCTTTCTCAATCACTTCTGTTTTATTCTTAATGTCTTTAATGAATAAAGAAAATGTACAGAGTTTCTGAAATAGAGAAAGAATGTGCTTGAGTTGAGGGGACAACTCAACAATAAATTTGACAAGTTTTACTTTGCCAATAGCAATAACTTTCTGTACCTCTTCAATCATTTTTGCAGTGAGCTCTTTGTCCTTCAACTTGCTCAAGTCTTCAAATGCGTCTACTCTAGATGTCTCTATTTTAGTTAGGAGTTCATCTAGTTGAACATGGATGGCTGCATCTTTTGTTACTGTAGCTTCAGGTAGCATATCTGTTAATAGTGCTTTCACCTTCTGAAGTACTCTATTTTTCTTTTGAATAACCATTTGCTTCTCTTGTTCTGCTTTAGCTTTGCATAGTTCACTGAATTCAATAAGTGTTTGTCCTTTTAATTTGGATATGTCTACATTTGGCAACACTATTGGTTTTGACAAATCTAACTTGAAACTATGCTTTTTCATTTTCTTTTCTTTAGATGAGGAGGTTTTCACCGGTTGAACTAATACAATGGCTTGGGAGGCTTGTTGACCCTCGGTAGGTTGCCCGGTAGAGGCAACACTTTTGTCAATTTCTTTAACCTTAGATGTTGCCTTCGATGAATCCTTTCTCTGGGTCTCAGTTGTAACATTTTCAGTGCTAGAAGGGGCTTGAGAAGTCTGTTCCCCGGTGGCTTGAGAATTAGCTTCTCCTTCTATAGAATTGTGACCCTCTTTTCCTTGTTTAGTATCTTGAGGTGCCTCGGTTGAAACATGCTGAGTGACCGGAGGATAGGGCCGAACTTGTTCCAAAACTGACTCACTGGATACAAGTTTGGCATAAGCATTCCCTTCAATCATTTCCTGTTCTTGTACCTCGGTGTCTATGATATCCTCATCAATTTGTATAGTATCAGTGGGGTCTTACTCGGTGATATCAGGATCTTGTTCGGTGACATCAACTATTTCAACTTCAACTTGTTTACCAACATTCTTGATTCGAAAGATTTCCTGCCACTTTTCCTTGGTTTTATTCTCTACTTCAAGATAAAGGCCATTCAGGCTCTTTGCTTGACTAGGAAGTTTGTCTGGTGGTTTTTTAGATGTTCATTGATCTCATCTACCGACATGTCTAAGAAGAGATGTACCGGACTTCTTTCTCTCATCTGTTTTTCCAAGTTCATAGCATATTTTCACCTGTTATCAATATGCAAATACAATTCTTTTGGAAGAGTATTAGTTACTTCCAATGGGACCAATTGGAATTTCAGAAGTGTGCAGATGATAGCTTCTTCTATTTGTCTCTTTTCTTCATCATTTCTGGATTCATACTTAACATATCTAAATGCTCCAAATCCAACATATTGTTTCAGATTAGCATAGAAATTATCAACGCTATGTACATCTTTCTTTTGACTCTTAACAATCTGAAATTTACTTGCGTCTTAAGATTCGGTGTCACTGGACTCTTTAGTCAAAACGAGTCTCCGAGTAGATTTCTTATAAGTTTTTGTTACTTTTGGTGCGGCAACATTCTTTGGTTTCTTACTTGGTGATACTGCAGATGATCTTGTGTTTGGGCGCTTTACTGAAGAAGTCGGTGATACCTTTGATGTATCCTATTTCTTCCTTTTCAAAATTTTCCCTTTAGGCAACTCCGTGCTCAATGTAATAGCTACTTCTTGGGCTTCAGATTCCTCCTCGATGATGACTTGAATGTTCTTGACAGGTGTGGAGGAAGATCCTTCTCCAAATTTCTCTGTTAACGCCTTAATCATTTTTGTTGCTTTTCTTGTAGCCTTAGGTACTACAATGCTCATCTTAACTTTTTCTTTAACCTCTTCATAGGTTCTGTACCTGATTTCTATAGCATGCCTTGGAAGTGCAAGATAAGCATCTATCTGCTGTTGTGTAATGTCAAAATCAATCTCATAACCCATAGGTGGCAAAGATTGAGTTCTTGGTTCCATCGCATTGACATAGCAGTAGTCGGTGTCTACTTCAAAGCATATATCATCCTTGTATTTCTCCACTAACTTGGGTGGAATCCTATACCTGTTATGCATCTTTTCTTGAAACTTGCTAAAATAATCATCCATAATATCATTGAAGTTATCACCTAACTATTTGATGAAGTCATTGATTTGATGGGTGATTGGTCAATGTAGCTCCCAAACAACATTACCGACTGATGGAAATAATTTCTCAAAATAGAAAAACATGCATACCAAAAGTGATCCAAACTTTAGTGTGTTAGCCGAGTTGTTCTTCTTCGGCTTCCTTATGGTGTTTAGATTTTCAAACAGATTCTTCAACAACACTTCACAAAGATCAGTCTTCATTCCCTTCTTCACAATTTTATAGGCTAAATCGACTGCTGCGCAGGGTACACTGTTTTCCCTTGCTGATTGAAAGAAACAATAGCCTATGACTCTAATGGCAAACTTCAGCTTTGCATCTGTGACATTATTTAGTTTTAGACCTCTGCAATCGGATTCTACTCTAGTTAAAGTGATCAATTCCTTCTGTGAAATCATTTTCTGAGCTCGGGCATGGTCATAAATAGGGTAACTGGTGATCAAGTGGATGATTTCCTTGGTGATCTTGAATGGTTGCTCCTCTAACCACATGAAGTCATCATGAGCTCTGCTTAAAACAAATTTAACCCACTGGTGTTTGAAGACTCGCGGGTAGGTTAGGGCTTCGGTCAATCCCTTGACTTTAATGTGTTCAAATTTGTTATCTAGTTTTCCATCGGTACACAATTCATCATATGTGTCCTTCATCTCAACATGAACTAGTTCCTCAACATGACACTTAGTGAAGAATCTGACATCCTCAACTAGTAAAACCCTATCCGGAATGAGTGAAAATGCAATTTTATCATCCAGTTTAGATGCTACTTTGGGAGTTAGAGAGTATTTCAGTGAGGGCTTTTCAATGTTCTCAACAACAACGGGCTTCTGGATCTTAGGTGCCATTGCAAATTTTGGATAATCACTTAACAAAAGATCCTTAGGGTTTGAAAACTTTTAAACGGAAGACGCTTTCCACTCAGTAAATGTAAAACAAATATTCACAACTGATATGATCTAGCTTGACAATGCGTTGTGATTGATGTAAATACCTTGAATTTCGCTTCGGAGGAGGTTTGATCACCTTTGAATCGCTTTGCTCTGCTTTCTTGAAAACTTGGTAAGTGTAAAATGACTGCGCAAAAGCTTTAAGTACATAATTTTACCTTATCGGGCTCCGTGTAGTTAGGTAAGAAAACATTAAATGCACTCAGTACCACTTCATTTTTATGCTTTTACCGAGTAGCCAGACTTCCTGTATTTACCGACTAGACAGGTTTCCAAAAGATTTGATAAAATTTCAAATTTCCTAATGCATCTTTAGCTATGCAGATTTTGAATTAAGTACATGACAAAATAGGAATTGTTAAGATTTAGCCTTGAGAGAGTGCAGTCCCTTCATACCTTCACTGATTAATTTGGAATAGGTGCACCTAACTCGGTAGGTAAGGTGCTTTCTTCATTTGACACAATTTCCTTCTTTTTCCAAATCATCTGTAATTTGCTTCTTATTTCCTCAGTGTCTCCTCTAGGTTGATCTCTGCAATCTCTAGCCAAGTGTCCAACTTTGTGACAATGAAAACATGCCATACTAGGATTTCTCCATGATCTTCGGTTGTTCATTCCAAACCTTATAAAGCAGTTGGCACTTATATGTCTATATCTTCCACAACATTCACACCATATCCTTGTATTGTAATCCCATGGTACTATAGCATATTGCCGGTTATGATCTGTGTGAGTTCGGTAGCTTCTAGTATTTGCTCGGTGTGCAGACCACATATAGTTCTTTTGCTTAAACCAACACTTCTCGCTACTATGTCCATATCTATTGTAGTTTTTACAAAACCCTTTAAATTTTGCCTTCTGATAATTGCTATCAGACTTTGTCCTACATTGGTTAGATGTGTGACCATATTTATTGCAATTTTAACAATAACCATTAGACCTTGTGACATTCGGTTGCTTACCTTTTCTGATTTGGCACATGTTGGCAGCATGACTTTGATTTCCATAGTAGTTGCAAATAAGCTTCTTTCCTTTGATGTTCTTCATGTTTCCAGCTTGCTTTGACGATTCTCCTCTCTCGGTAGTGTGGATTCCCTTCTCGGTAGAGTCTTTTCCTTTGTAACCAAGTCTTGCAACTTTTTTGGGTCTTTTTGTATTAAGTTGCTCATCCAACATCTTTGATGCTTCATAACTCTTCTTCAGTGTTTCTTTGGATTTCTTCTTTGTTTCAAGTTCATTGGTCAACCTTGATACTTCAAGTTTCAATGCTTGATTCTCATCATCTTTCAGATTTGCTTCATGATGTGCATAACCCAATTGATCTGACAGATTTTGTTGAATTCCAGTCAACCTTGTGATTTCATCATTCCTTTCAGATACTAATGCTTCAAGCTGTTGTTTTTCTCTTTGTAGATCTCTTAATTTATCCTCAGTTGTCCTCAATGCATCAAGATTTTTAGTCATCTGTGTGCTGAAATGTTCATGTTCTCTTTTCATAGCTTTTAGCTGATTAGTCAGTGCTTTGTTCTTTTCTTGCAGTTCTCCAATCATTTCTTTAGTCTCTTCAGATATACTATTCTCAGATGATGTCTCAATTTGTTCTACTAACTCTTGAGAGTCCTGCAAATCATCAGACAATCTTCTTCTAACTTTCAATGATTTTTGCATGTCTGCAATCACTTGATTAGCATGATCCAACTCTTCTTGCAGATACACAATTCTCCGAGATTGTTTATAGCCTTCCATTGATAAGATCTTTTTCTTTAGGCTGTTAAACCCTTTTCCAAGATTAAAGCTCTAATACCAATTGTTAGGCCCAACATGGAAAGCTAATGTACTGAGAGGGGAGGGGTGAATCAGTACTTCAAATCTTTTCTTCAAGAATAACTTTATTGTTATGCATAAACCAAAAACTGCTGTAACAATATAATGCTAAAACAAATAAATAACAATCATACATGATTCATTCCATAACACATATATTTTGGTTACGCAAAAACTCTTGGTTAGAGAGAAAAACTGCGATGGGGATGGCACCCACAACTTCACTACTGTAATAATAAAGGTTGCTCGGTTAGAGCTACATGTTTAGCTATTTCTGATAGCTTACCTTGGTAGGAGTATCAAGATCTTTAGATCTACCTTGCGAAAGGATTTTACAACACTTAAACTAAATGCTGCACCTGGTTAAAGGCTTTACAATTTATAGACGTTGTTAGAGTCTTTTACCCTATTAAAGGTTTCTTTTACAACTCAAAATATTACAATAAAATCTTACAAAATATCTGCAACTTCACATCTGTAATGTTATAGCAGATTCTATGTGCTCAAAATGAGATTACCTTGCTTATAGCATACCTCGGTAATCCATAGATTAACTCGGTAAACCCTTCTGTTTACTCTGTTCCTTGACTGTTCTCTGAAATCCTTCTCGGTGATCTCTGTGTCTCTAACAATCACAATACTTAGTGCTTCCTTATCTATTTCACATGTCTTGCTTCCTACACTATTTCTGATCCTTAATTCATGATGTATAAATAGATCTCTTAGGACGGTGATTTGTTCATGCTTCGATCTTACAAACATGATTCATCGAATGAATAACCATACAAAATATTTCATTGGATAGATGACCTCAAGATCATACAAAATCTTTAAGGTGCAATTTCCTAAGCGATAATGATTCCCCGTTCCTCGATCTTGTAACACGTTTACCATATGTGTCTAGGTTCAATGAATCTGGTAACATGTTTCACTCGGTGTGTGTTCACTCGATATATCATTTTTGCTGCTCGGTAGACATAGAGTGTTACTCGGTAGACAGCTTGGTGTATACTAAGCTCTGTGACGACTTTCTTCTATAACCGACTGCTCTGTGCTTACCTACTGAATGTTTCGGTAGTAATAACCAACTAGAGTATATAGAATGACTTTGGACATAAAACTAATGGCAACTTAGTAAGTAGTAACACAGATGACATGTGTGAAATAGACCAAAGAAGCAATGTATCCAAGTGGTTTAATTGGAATTCACCTTGAATTCATTTACGTATAACTTGTATGTTGATTGATGTTACCTCCACCTTTGCATCACAACTCTATAGATATTTTCTTGGGGGATTGATCTCATTAGGAATATAAATACCTATTCTTTTGATAGCCAAAATTATATCATTACAAGCACTAAATAATTTACTAAATGGTCAGAAGCCATTCCCTTAACATATGTAACTAATATTTTTTTCATCCTCAATCAACTCATTTTTCATTTTGGTATCCCTTATACTATTTTCATTGGTAATCATAAATCATTCAAGAATAATGAAGTCAAATCTATTTGTGACCAATTTCATATAAAAAATAAGTGTTTAATGCCCTATTATCCTCAAGTTAATGACCAAGCTAAAGATTTTTAAAACAATCTCATAAAATCCTCAAACCTACCATTTTATAGGCGGGCCCTAATTCCATTATCAATAATGTTTACCAATATTGGAATCTTCAACTCTCTTTATCTCATTTAGGCTTAATGTACCAAAATCAACATACCCACAAAATCTACACCTTATTCCATTGTTTGTAGATCTAAAGCCATATTACCCATTAAGATTGACGTACCCTCTTTGTGTTCATGTAAACCAGGTATATTATTTAATTGGCTCTCATATTGTTCATATTTGTACTTAATTGGTTTACTTTAGGAATTTTTTAGGTCATTTACTTTTTGTATCTCATGTCGTATGATTGTGAGGGTTGTCATAATCTTATCCCGTCCTATCTCTCACCTTGGATATATAAGGAAGTTTCCTCTTATACATTATGTAGAGGTCATTTTAATCTATTATATTTATTGTATAGTATAGCATTCATTTCTTGTTACAATTGTGGGAGGTTATTTTTAGTTTTGCAAATGATTGTGCCTACTTGAGTTTGTTTTGTAACTCATATGTGATATCATAGATTCAAATTTAAAAGCTCTTTCATTCAAGATAATGAAGTCAAATATATTTGTGACTAATTCCATATAAAAAAAAAGATTTCAATTCCCTATTACCCTCAAGGTAATGACCAAGTTAAAGATTCTAATAAAACTCTCATTAAAATCCTCTAAGTGAATATCAATAATGTTGATCAAGATTGGCATCCTCAACTCTCTTTCTTATGGGATTAATGTACCACTATCAACATACCTCTATTGTGTGTTGGTAGTTGTTTTTCTAGTTTTTGCGAATGGTTTGTTATGGCCTTTGTTGTATGTGGTATGTTCCTGACCAATTGTAAGTGGCATGTTTGGTCTACCTTTGTATAGGGGAAACAACCTTGTTTTGATACTTTTACAATAAAATACATACCGACATGAGCCACACCTTATTTTGATGACAACCTACTTTAAAAAAAAAGTAAAAACAAACCCAAACTAACTCTCTCTTCAATGGTGACAAGAACTTTAGGAACTCAAAACATGACAATACACAATATGTTTATGTGAGGTAGGAAGTCAATCAATAGGTTTACAATAAAAACTCAATTGCTTGTGTTATTTTTGCAACATTGGTTACATTCTTATTCAAACATCATGTGCCAAAAACTTAACACATTTCCTGCATATGTTGTGTCTATTTTTCCCAATCCACAAAGGGTCAATGACTCTTTGATGGCATCTTTATCTCACTTTCCCCTTCAAGTGATGCCACCTTTCACACAAGAAACCCCACTCCGCCTCTCACTCCCCCACCCCCAATCCATTATTTCTGAGCTTTTTTTTTCCAACTTGATTGATCTTCTTTTTCCTCTCCAAGAATCGATCACACCTTCTTCCATCTACAATCTGTTTTGGCGTCCATCCCTTGTGATTTTCTCTCCTCTCAATCTCATCACCACTCTCCCAACCTTTCCACGCTATTTTGATTTTCTTGTGCACATAATTTCCTCTAATAGGAATCATTTCCCTAACTCGCTCAATTGAGTCTCCCAAACAAGAAGGTCATGGGTGTGGGACACGAGAAGATCCTCCAAAATGAACACATCCAATGTGAGATGCATGAATATCGATTCCCAATGAGATTTTCCCAAACTTAGACACCATGCCAAATGAGACAAAAGAAGAAGCTGACTCTGGGCACTCGACAAACCAAAATTGGGAATTAAGAACACAAAATTGAATTAAGAAAATAAGAAAACCAAGAGTGACTTGATGATCCTACATCATATTCCCTCAATTTTAGAGATAAATCCATATTACCCCTTGAAATTGAGCTACCCTTGTTGTGTTGGTGTGAATGGGAGTATATTACTTAATGGAATCCTATCTTGTATATATCCATAGTTAATTAGTTAAGTTTACTTTAGGCACTTTTAGGTCATTTACTTTTTTCGCCTCATACCATATGATTATGAGAATTTTCATAATCTTATATTGTCCTATATTTCACCTTGCCTATATAAGCACGTTTCCTCTTGTGCATTGTGTAGAGGTCATTGTAATCTATTGTAGTTTATAATTCATTTCTTGCTTCTCTCTTGTAGAAGGTTTGAAATTTATTTCAATATAAAATTTTGTTGAGTAGATCTCGGAGTAAAAATAACCTCATCATTGAGTCCATAAGGCCTTAAAACCCATAAATTGATATAAAACTTGATATGGTTTGGAGTAAAGAAATTGACCACTTTTAGTAGGGCTTGTAGATTTTTATTAGTTACAAAACACCATAATTATATAGATTTGTACAATTCATGTAACAATGCAATGATTATACATGTCAAAAAATGGTAGCAATGATAGCAAATGATATTTTTTGGTATATTCAATAGAATACTATTTGTAGTCTATACATAAGTTGTATTGTTTTTGTTGGTGTTCTAGTTTTCTTTGAAATAATCCTTAACGTTTTAATCTATTTAGTTCATTGTAATTTCTATTATATCTTTTTACTAAAACCCTACTTATTATGAGTCATGGTCTGTAGAGTGCATTAATTTTGAAGTCTTCTATTTTTATGGTGATTGGATGTTCCAAGTTGTTTCACTTAAGTTTATGGCTTGTTCTCCATGTGCTACATTATTTTATCAACAAATTGTTCTAATTAATATTTCATTACTCATGCTCATTATATTTCCTAGTCATAGTCATTATTTAAATTTATATCTCTTATAACATTCCACGTGTTAAATTGTTATCACGTCACATGCTTGCTTGCCATCATTGCTTTAATTCAGATCCTTTAAAAAAAATAGCAAGCACATGATATTGTGCCATCTATTAAGAAGCATGCATCATAACTAAATTTGTATTTAAAGTTTTTCTTAACCCATGCTAAGATGATATCCTTTGATCGGTCCATTAATTCTTACATGTATATTGTTGGGAGAAGGTGCAAGGTATTGGTAGTGGAATTCCAAGTGGTGACTTTTGATTGCACCATGCTGTGTTTCGCATCATGGTTTATAATGTGGGATCGACTCCCACTCTTGTTATGCATGATGGGTTTTCATTTTCCTTAATGCTTTGTCTGTGGCCTCTGACTATTGGTAACACATTGCATCACACATTTGCTTCTCAACATGCTCTTAGGTGCAAGTCTTTAATTAAAATAGTGGGTTGGTGATATCCTGACATGGGCCTTTGGTTTGATGATTGTGCATGCTAATTGTTGGTGTAAATTATGTCTCATAATTACACTTTACTTAAGTTGACTTAGGGTAATGCATTTCATAGTAGTTTGGATATGAGACACTTAGGGAAGTGTGAACATAGGGATGATGTATGTAAGAGATATTCCACCTTTTGTGGTCTTATTTTGTTGTTACATTCCACCTTGAGTGGGTGATCCATCTCTTGTGGAATATTTTATTATTTCTCCTACCTAACCTTACCTACCCTTGTTTCTCATTGACACACAAGTCATAATTGTGTGCTCACATATCCATATGGTCTTGCCTTTATAAGCAAGCTTAGTTACATTGTATGTAATTTTTAATGATCCAGTTGATCTTATTTTGCATTTTGATCAGAATATAGTTTATTCTTATACAATCTATTCTCTCTTTGTGCTATTCATTGTACTCTAGATCTTGGCTATATTTGACAAATTCTTACATGGTATTAGATCCATTGGGGCTTCATTGAATAGTCTATTTGGAGACATTTTGGAGCATTCATTTTTTTAGAACTGGGGAGCTGCACATTTTGGGGACATTCTATAGCATTTATGACATCACCATTACGTCTGAGAAGACGTTTCCATGAATTTTGAGTATAAATTTGTCTATATTTTGTGAAAAGAGAATTTCGGGCTTTGGAAGAATTTGTTTGCCCATTTGGGCATATAGTACGGATTTTTTTTTTTTTAAATTATTTTATTTTTCCAGCGAATTTTTTTAAATTCTATATTTTAAATTTTGCAAAACATATGTAAAGTTTTAATATTGTAAAAAAACATTATTATTTTTTTTTTTGGGGGGGAGGGGGGGGGGTTTAAATCTCCCCTTGCCCTCGTACTTTCCCTGCCTATGTAGACCCTGTAGGCCATCTAATGTGTCTGGATTCAAATCTGACGTCAATGTTGGCAGTTTCCTCTACTCCTCTGGTTGTTGGGTTTCCATCAGCCCCTCCAACGCTGACAACCACCGGTTTCTCCTCCATGTCGCCTTGGTTAATATAAGCTTCGCTGCCACCAAAATCACTTGCCAGAGTTTTCTTATCCGAGCTTCCTGCCGCCAGCAATCCTCACTTTCCAACCTGCTTCTCACTTCCCAGCACCACCGCATCATGACTACCTTGGCTCCACCGATCCCACCACAAGCCATGCAGCGTTCTAAAATTCACCCGAGTCGACACCTTAGGTAGACACGTGACAACATTTGATCAACAAGCTTTTTCTAGTCAGCGCAACACAACGCCACGTGGTGGATCCTCATTTGCCCATGCAGATCTTAGTCACTGTCCAGTCAACATACCATACTATCCACACAGAGCGTAGTCAGGTGTACAAATAGACTCCTAAGAAGGACACGCCATTCAACCATACATTGCCACATCACCCTGTAGTACTGTCACATCATCTATATGATCTAGTCAGATTTTACCATGTGTCAAATCCGTACAATCCGTACATATAGCGTAGGGGTGCGATGGTTTCGTGACAACCAGACGACCATCAAATTTATTCTAGCGGAATGACGATGTCAGAACTACATCAACCCATTTGTGAAATTTTTCAGCCCCTCTCCAATGAGCTTTTTGATTTTGTAGGCAAAATTTGGAGGCCTGTAACTTGCTCAATTTAGCTCCTTTTTTAGTGCATTTTTTTTTATTTGGGATAATCTTTTGTGTTGTCTACAGTGGTGGTGGTATTTTTTGATTTTGGTGGGTAGATTTTTCATAATTTTTAGTTTTTCACTACTGCACCTGTCTGATCCTCAATTTTGCAACTTAAGCGGCTTGTTTCGGGCTCATGCAATATTCTTTTTAGGTACCGCTTTTTTTGAAAGTGCATAATTTTTCGTCTACTTTCACGTGGTGCTATCATATTTTCATTATTTGAGTAAAAATTTGATGCAACCATAACCGATAAATCCTCAAAAGAGAACTGACTAGCTTATGCAGCAATAGTAACACAAGAAAAGAAATAATAAAGCATAGAAAGATTATAGAAATAGATCATATTATTGTCTTAGAACCTCCGGAAAACAATCGCTTATCATCATACAGTCATCATAGAATACCCGGTAGTCAACCGGTTACATGCAGGCTACATGCCAGATACAGTCCATCTGGAACTCTCAGAGTGAACTGGATCTCTTATCACGAATCTCAATCCTTATTCTGATCTCCACTGTCCTACAAATAATTATATAATACACTATATATACCCTTCAAAACATATCTGGGTCGACCACAAAAGATTACATTTACCAATCCAGGAAAAATGAAATGTGAAACTAGGTCGGCCCTAAGAATGAAAGAAATTTCTCTGAAAAATAACAACCAAGAAGTGCAGATCAACAAGAAGGTCATCCACACACCAAAGAAAATTGGACAAGACCCCAAATAGATCCACACACCAAGCAACCATTCCAGAAATGAAGGAAAACCAACCAATAAGCTCAAGAACTGTCCTAGAACCTAGAAACAGTCAAACCGGAAGCGATAACTAGCCGAAAAAGAATCCAAATGGACTGAAAATGTGGGATTAAGCACATGAACCGGCTTGGAAACTAAAAATAGGATTTTCAATGAAAAACAAGAAACTACTGACACCTATCGATAGGAACACAAAAAACTGCACATAATACTGAACAAGAACTAAACATAAACAAAATATTTTTGGTTGATTCAAGATTGCTCATAGATCGGGGATTCTCCTGCATCAGACACCCTAGGTAGAAAGAGATGTTCCATGAGAGGCAACTCATGAACATCAAAAAGGATTTAGAATAAAGACTTCATGCTCATATATGATCCAAACATATTCCTTATCCGCAAACCTCCTCAACTTCTCTGTAACCTCAACCGGATTCTCTAACTCCCGACTCTCTTTATTTCTCTTCCTTTGCTTCAGATCTGCACATTGTCTCTTCTTATTGCTCTCTTTCTTCTGCAACTCTGATTTGTTTCTGCCACAAGACTTTATCCGATGTGTCACCATAAGCTTTCTGTCATCCGATTCTATCTTGTTATCAGACTTATCTATCAGATTCTTCTACAAACCCATGCTACCTTCTGATCTAACCTCTACAACCGGTTTCTCAGTACTACCACTTCTCTCAAGACTCAGGTTCTTCACCTCCTTCTCTTTCTCCTTCAAAGAAGCCAATGCGAACTTCTGCCCATCCTTCTCAATAATGGTTGGGTTTCTTCTACAGTCATAAATAGATCCTCTATGAAACTGCCAAGGTCTTCCCAACAAGACATGAAAAGAACTCATAGATACAATATCACACAAGACCTCATCCCTAAAAGGCCCAATATTAAAACTCACCAAAAACTGCGCCTTTACTTCTAAGTTTTGATCATCTTATAACCAAATTACCTTGTAAGGACAAGGGTGCTCAAGCCTTTTCAATCCAAGCTTCACTACCATATCCTCAGATACCAAATTATAAGTACTTCCACTAACCACAATAACCTTACAACACTTACCACCTAATTTGCACACAGTCCGGAAAAGACTCTTTCTATGAGTAGGTCTAGTATCTTCACTGCTCTGCTCCATCATGACTCTTCTAAACATAAGGAATGCTCCTTGCTCCGGTGCATAGTCAATTCTGGTAACTTCACCTCCTGGTTCCTCATTTGCCACACAACTTCTTGCCATTCATTTCTTACATTCATAAAATCTATGTCTGGTTTCTCCCCACTTGAAACATTTGCCAAGAAATTCTCTGCTAGTACTACCACCTTTTCTCTATGTTTTCTATTTCGGTTCTTTACTCCACTCAGGTTTTGATTCTTCTTCAACATTCTGCTTCTCTATACTCATCTTCCCCTTGAATCTCTCCTTCCCTCTAGGGTTATTTGGCTATCTTCTTCTCACCTTCTCCTCAGCCTTCAAAGAATACTAGTAAGCTTCTTCAACTGTGGAAACCCTCAACATGCTCATCTCAGCCTGAATGTTAAATGCAAGTCCATTTATGTATCTCGCCACCTTTTCTCTATCCATCTCTCTATGTCCAAATCTAATCGTCACCTTGTAGAATTCCTCAGTATACTCTTTCACAGTCATGTTTATCTGTTTCAGGTTCCGCAACTTCTTGAACAATTCCAACTCATAGTATCTCGGTATGAACTTGGTCTTCAATCTTGCAACCATCTGTTTCCACTGGGTGATCTTCATTTCACCATTATCCACTCTATCTCTCTGCAATTATTTCCACCATAAGGAAGCAAGCCCTTTCAACTCAGTCTATGCCAATTAGACTCTCTGCGGGTCCTTGACATCCTCAATCTCAAATTAATCCTCCAACTCTCCGATCCAATCAATCAGATCCTCCGGGTTCAGCATTCCGGAAAAAGTTTGAAACCTCCACTTTATTAACTTTACTTGCTTTTTCCACTGCTCTCAGGAATCTTTCCTCTCTTTCGTCTTCTGATCCTTTAGCCTCTTCCGCCTCAAGTTCTTCACTGGCTTCTTCATACTCATCCTCAGATTTTGGATTCCTCCACAAACTAGCCAATGTGTTTCGGATTTCGTTCCTCATCTCATTCTTGAAATCCTCCATCATCTGCTCTACCCTCTGTTGGCAAATGCACACTCCAATGAGAAATTGTAGGTGATTGAAGGTATTATCATTGATGGAAACCTTACAATCATGTGATACCAGTAGGAAAGCACAGGAACTGACACTGATAGACTCTACACCGGCATACAGATCACCGACACCCAAAAAGAAGATTACCGACACCATGACCGACAAGAATTTTGTGTAAATGTATTTTGTAATTAATTGTAAAATCTTTTGTAATTCGACATGGTGGATTGTAATATGACTCATATATGTATGAGATCATTATAGATCATTTATAGTGCAAAGTATGAAAAGAATATAGCATACCTAATGTGAGAACTATTAGGCTAAGGGTTTATGCATGTTGTAGAACTTAAACCGGTATTGAATCTGGCATAGAATATGCTGATCTGAAGCAGTACAAGACATTGGATTTGTATAATCCAATTTTGTAAGTCAGTGTGACTTCTTTTGTAATTGAGCAGTGAGCTCTAGGCACTTGGCCTTCTTGCATGTGCAGGCCCCTATTGTAAGCAGTAATATTCCCTTATTGGCCACTAAGCGAATATTGTGGGTCACAAATCCCATCGAGGTTTTTCCCACATCGGGTTTCCTCGTTAAAATATTGTGTTATGGTATGTCTCTTATGTTGGGGTTGCTATTCTTATTTAGTGCATTATTTTTGGTTTACCAGTACACAGTTTTAATATGCTTTTCACGTTATAAGTTAAGAAAATCATCTAACCGGTCAGATACTGATTCACCCCCCCTCTCAGTATCTTTGGGAATCCTAACAATTGGTATCAGAGCCTAGTCCTCTATTTTCAAAAGCCTAACAACTTGAGGAAGATCTTGTCACCGGTAGAGATGGAAAACTTGAGAAAGCAATTGGAAACAACTCTTTTAGACTATGATGCAGAAAAGGTGAAGAATATCAAACTTGAAGATGATCTAAAGGCTTCTCAAGATATTATTCAAGGAATTCAAGAGAATTTCACTATTGCAAGGAACAAGAGAATAGAACTTTGTGAAAAGATGCAGAATGATGAAGATGAAAATGAAACTCTT
Source organism: Cryptomeria japonica (assembly GCF_030272615.1). Lineage (NCBI taxonomy): Eukaryota > Viridiplantae > Streptophyta > Pinopsida > Cupressales > Cupressaceae > Cryptomeria > Cryptomeria japonica. The sequence continues at coordinate 281,646,671 of NC_081408.1, read as the reverse complement.
AATGATCTGATGAACCAACCAAGACAAGATAACTGTACAATGAAGAGTGAGATGCAGGATATGACTATGAGATTTTCTAAAGAAATTGAAGATAGAAAGAAGAATGAAGATGATTTGGCTAGAAGACTAAATGATGCTACAAATGAAAATCTAAGACTTAGTCATGAGAATGATATGCTAAATACATATCTAATTCACTTAGAACATGATAAAACTGAACTCATGAGATAGAAAGACTTCTTGGAAAATGAATTGGGTACTGGAAATAACCACAAGGAGAAATTCAAGAAAATTTTAGAGGAACTTGATGACATGTTGAAGAATCAGAAACCTAATGGTGATACAAATGGCCTTGGCTTTGAAGTTGGTGAAAGCTCTGGTACTGCAAAAAAACATGAACATAGCAAACCAGTAAGACAACATAATGCTTAAAAATTTAATGGAAAATGCTTTAACTGTAACAAGTATGGTCATAGAGAAAATCAGTGTAGATCTAGAAATTATCAGAACACTAATACACCCACCGGTCAATGTTCCAAATGCAACAAAGTTGGTGATAATTCAGAAAATTACAAAATGAATGTAAGATGTTATGTTTGTGGAAGATTTGGACACCTATCTAATCAATGCATAACACATACTGACATAGGATATGGGAAAGCTATTCAGAAAAAAACAATGTGACTTGTTATGCTTGTAACAAGATTGGACATATTGCTAAATTTTGTAGAAGTAAGGCATCACCGACAAATAACAAAGGTCCTAGCTTGAAAGGTAAAGAAAAGGTTGATGAAGTAAAGAAAGAATTCTCAAAACAATGGTTCAGAAAGTCAGATCAGAATGTTGATGGGAATACCCCTCCACCGACAGAACAGAGTAACACTCCACTGATAGGAGACTCTTCATCTGACTGAAGGAAAATCCTTTGGGGGTTTGGCAACAAATTGAAAAACTTGCTATTATACCCTCGGTTGATGGTAAGAAGTTGAATTACTTCTTTACCGACAGATAAGTTAAGTTGTAACTTAACCGACAAGCATTAAATGTTGTAGTTGGTGAAAATAACATTATAAAGCAAGTGTTTTGGCTCCTTTTTCATTCATCGAGCATTCAAATCTTTGAGAGCGCTAAAATTCCCAAGCGAAGGCATCCTTAGCAAAGAAGTGAAGCAGTTCATCCAAGCACTCATCCTAAAGGAAATTTGAGGTATTTATAACTATGGCTTCCTCATCCACTCCTGAATTTATTGCAAACCCTACTATGATCGAAGTTATCAAGTGCCCTAGACACAGATTCAAGCTTGTTCCCGAAACAGCAAAGAAAGATGATACCCTAGGTGCATTTTCTCAAATTCCTAAGGGAGTAGTATATGCTGAAGATCCTAGGATATACATACATTGTCACATAGAGGAATTAGGAGATGATGAAATCAAGAACATGTATAGAACTGTGATTTGTGATGAAAATGGCAATATCAAACTGGAACACAAGGTAATAGAAACCCTAGTTTTTATGGATATTCTTAGCATTCCTAACTTTCCTGAAGATGTGATAAGAATAGTCTTAAGCAGAGTCCATGGTGAATTCTTTTGGTTGGATTGAATTCATAAGATCAGCAAAGAAGCCGTTAAGGCAGTAACAGGGTTACCTTCCACCGGTAGCAGGCCTGACAAAACAAAAAAGGTCCCAAATGACACAGTGATAGACCTAACCGGCGCAACATTTGACAAAAGGTCTCTAAGGGTAAATGATGTGAAGGACATCAATGTCAGATTTGTTAGTATGATTTTAGGCTACAAAGCTATGCATGCAAATAGGTTAAACTCAGTATCTAGCTTATGTATCAAAAGTGCATATGACATGGTTAGTGATAATGCTAGAATAGATGTGTATAAATGACTCAAAGATGAATTGATAGACAATCTGAACAAGATAAAGGGAGATAAGAAAGGAACCTTTAGATTTGGAATTTTACTTGTATGTTTAATGCTATAGATTACTAAGCAAGTACCCAGTATTGGTATAAAAGATTTTGGCTTTGATATTGTAAAGCGGAAAATCGAACCCTAGGTGTTCCCCCCACTCCAAGGAGAAAGGAGGTCACTAGGATTGACGGTTTTCACTTAGGAGAGACTTTACATTCAAAAGAGGGGTTGAAACCCACAAGATCCAATCCCACACAATGCAAGATTGGATTCTAAATGAGTTTCAAGGGTTAAGACAGCAAGGCTACCCTCTTTTGTAAAGAATGTAGATAGAAGGATTGACCTAGGAGTGCATGTAAAGTGAGAAAGATTCGTTTATAAATAGAGATATGAATATAGGGTGAAGCTGCGAACCTGGAATTAGCAGTAAAATATTGAGACGACGCTGTCCTGCAAATTTGAGCGAAAGTTGACGGGACGATGGCACCCGGCGTGCACACCGTCCTCCAAAAAATCCGCGAAACGAAGGGGGATTTGTTCGTCTCTGCACAAGGATTCCAGATCTTCAATTACAGCCGCGTACCTGCAACCTACACACAGAAAAGAGAGGAAGATTGGGGGGTTAGGGATTAGGGGTTTGCCTTTAGGTCAAACCCCGGTTTTGGAATTAACCAAGAAATGAGAATGCTATAAATGTAAATATTTGTAATGTAAACAAGTACTGATACCTTGTTGTAAGAATGTTTGTATTCTTACATGCAAAGGTGTAAATGTTGTATGTTGTATGTGATCTCCTCTTCAATGGTTGAATCCTTGTCTTGAATGCAACACTTAGCCTTGAATGGAGACTTAGAATGCTCAATTGCTTGAAGGAATGCTTGAATGTTTGAAATGCTTGAATGTTTGCCTAGCGCTTCCGCCTCTTGTCCGCATATGTTTTTTCCTCCTACTATCTACCCTTTCTGAGAGGGGAAATGTAGTTTATATACTTGTCAATTAGGGTTAACAGACTGATTTTTCCGACCTTGGGCCGACCTGGGAAGATTATTTTCCAATTTGCAAACTTAAAGACCCGATGCCTAAAAGAGACCGGGCCCAAAATAGGGCCAGGGACCAGGGCGCTGGGCGCCCTAGTCCTGAAGGACCAGGGCGCTGGGCACCATGGTCCCACCTCTCGGGACAACAAGGTGCAAGGAGGGATCAAGACAAGGTGCAGGAAAATGCAGTTTTTGATGTCGTAAGCAAGGTTTCGGGGTCTCCATTCAGGTTCAGTGTTGCGTCGCCATCGTGAAGACCCAAATGCAGTCGAAATTGCAAGTGTCGCAATTTTAGGACACTACATTTAGCCCCCACTTTAGCGGGAGTATAAGCGTACGCCCATACTTCTGGTAAAGTACAAGGAAACAACATTGAAAGACTTTCACCACGTCAAGGAGGCAAGATACACCAAGCCCCTAGTGGACTAAGGATCTTACGACTTTGATTGACAAAGTAAAAGGGAAGATCACAAGGGAGAACCATGACTGTCAGTAGTAAGGCTCCCTCACTATGAGTCATGCAAGAAAAATACCACGAATTTTCAAGGCAAAGCTAAGTTCGCCAAGAAATTTTCAAGTATCTTGAAGAGATATGAATGGGGTGTATGCCCCCCTACGTTAAAGTGATCGCACACGCCTCAACGGGGGTGATTGCTTTAAGGTAGTGATACATATAAGAAATGAAAGGGGAAAGGAGCACGTTATCACAAAGATTTAGCCCCCCAAGTGTGAGATAAACCCAAGGATAATAGACACACAACACAAAGCACGAGGTGACTTCGCTTTCCTCGGGGTCAGTATGCTGTATGATAATTCATGTATATCATATGTATGTATGCATAATTGTTCTTCATTCCCCAATCAAGGAAGGTCACCTAGAAGAAGGGAACACATGTGTCTTTTGAGTCAACATGAGAGAGACCAAAAGAGATCTCAATGCTTTGCATCGTCCTCAAGTAGACCACACTAAGGACAACAAATAGAAGAATGAGAATAACACATAGAAGAAGTAACAAAAGAAAGAGAGGAGGAGAGAGTCTGCTATGCTAATGAACTAGTCTAGCACGTCATCCACCCCCCGATCTTTCTGATCAATATTTCGGGGAGGCAGGAAACACGCTAGAGGAGGAACATTCAACACAGCAGATGGAGCTATCACAAGATCCAAACAAGGGCTATGTTCATGTTCCAAGCCACGTTGTTCTTGTCTAGGAGCTAGGATAAGTGCTTTAGAAAATTTGTTAGATAAATGGTTATCAATATCAACAAATTCATATTCACTATTAGAAGCAAGAGGAGTAACATTTTCATCATGAATAACATTTTCATCTATATCATCATCAAGATTTATAAAAATAGGATATTTAACTCGCACAGGATCAAGACCATCATGCATCTTATGTTTAGGAGATTTTGGCTCAATTTTCGGCTAACGAGAAAATGGAATAATATTAGCTGAAGGTGTTTTTGGGGATTGCAAAGTTTGAGAAGCAGCTGCACAAGCTCTAAGACGACGCTTTCGTCGGCGTTCACGCGCAGAACGATTTCGTCTAGTCTGAGTAGCAAGTTGAGGAGATTGAGGAGGAGGAATGTTCTCATCCTTATCACTTCGGTGTCTAGGTTGTGGTTTCTTAGGTTGGATAATAGGAGAAGAGGAAGGTCTCTTCTCTCTATAAAAGGAAGGAGAAGGAACTGCTCCATATAAAGGAGGAAAATTTGGTTTAGGAAGGAGACCAAGTCCATCATGACAAGGAGGTATAGGTCTACTTTTAGAAAGTTTATTAGACATAGACATAGTCACATCCATAGGAATGGGTTGGGAATCTTCTTGAGGAAAGACATTAGTTTTATCTTTCAAAGGAAGAACTTCCTTGTCAAGAACGATAGGAATATCAAGTTTGGGTGTTCGAGGTTCATTTAGAGATAGGATCATATCTTTTTTCCACTTTTGATAAGATTTAAAAAGATGATCACTTCGCGGTGGAAGAGATTGAAATTGTTTAGGCCAAAAATAATCAATAGGAACGCTAGAAGTTCTTTCAGCTGGTTTAAAGAGACTATGATTGATAGTAACAACTTCACCATTATGGGGAAATTTCAAACACTTGTGAATAGGAGAAGAAATAGCTTTCATGGAAGATAGCCAAGGATAGCCTAGCTTCACACAAAATTGTTCGGATGACGGAATAATAGCAAAGTCCACATCAAGGGATTTGTTATGGACCTCAATAGGTAATGTAATAGAACCAATTGCAGGAGAAGAAAATGCATCAAATAGTTTCACAACCACATTTGTTTTGTCATAGATCACTTGATTCAATTGCAAAGTAAAAAGAAATTCTTCAATAATAACATCAACCATGCAAGAAGGGTCAATAAGCACTCCACGACAAGGTGTATTCTTGACTTTTGCAACTATATATAAAGGACCATCAGGTGCCCTGATAGTTTCACTGGAATCAAATGTGATGGAAGGTTCTTTAGGAATTTTCTGCTGCTCTACAAAGTTAATCACATTCGGAGTCATAGACACAAGACCATCAGATGAGAAAGAGGAATCATTAGTCTCAATCACATTAGAGGTATGAGAAGGTAATGGATCAGTAAAAATTTTGAGATTTTGGTTAGGAGGAGCTACAGATGTGTTGCCTTTATCATTCACTCCTGAAACAGAGATAGTATTATTATCAATCAAATCTTGAATTTTACTCTTCAAAGCAAAACATTTTTCAGTATCATGCCTAGGTTGACGATGAAATTGACAAAAAGATTTGTTATCAAAATAGGGTGAATTAATCTTTGTAGGATCGATTTGCTTTATAGGAGGGAGAGTAAGCACATTTTGTTCCAACAACTTATTCATAATACTATGCAATGATTCATTCAAAGGAGTAAACTTTCTCTCTTTCTTGAAAAACTTAAAAATAGGAGGGACACCTGATGTTGCATTCACATTGTTGTTGATGATGTTTTCATTAACGAACCCTCTGTTCGGTTTAAACTTCCCAAATGGTTGTTGACTACTATCACCCTTATCACTCGGAGCCATAGGATTTGCTTGTTCCATTTGACTCACTGTCAGTTGATAATTGTGAAGAGTTGCACATAACTGTTGGAAAGAAGTAAACTCAGAAAATAGAAGTTTTTCTCTAATGTCTTTTTGTAAATTAGAAATAAAGATTCTTTGAATATCATTGTCAGGTACTGGAAAAGAAATTTGAGCACACAAATGTTTATATCTAACAATGAAATCAGTCACTTTTTCTTTAACACCTTGTTTACAATGCATTAAATCAATCAAAGTAACTTTAGGAATTATATTGTTTTGAAATTGTTGAATAAAAGCATTTGCAAGTTGTTGGAAAGAAGTAATAGAATAGGAAGGCAATGAGCAATACCATTGTAGGGCTTTATCTCTTAATGTTCTAGTAAACAGTTTTGCAAGCAACCTTTGGTCATGAGCAAAATCGGTACATACTGTTTGAAAGGTCTTAACATGTGTTAGAGGATCACCTTTACCATTATAAAGCTCCAACTGTGGGATTTCAACATGCTTAGGTGGGATAGCTCGAACAATGTCAAGAGAAAGTGGGCTCGCAACATCAAATGCGGGCACACTAAACTTAGATTGATTCATAGAGGCAATTTGTTGTTGTAAAGAAGAGAGTTTGTGCAAGATTGTTAATGGTCGCTTCAGTCGAAGAATTCATATTAGACATGTTAGATTGTGACGGAGGTATTATGTTATTGAAAGAAGGTATTGATTGAGAATAAGGTGGCGGGACACTATGATGGTTAGTCATAGGAGATGATTGGAAACAAGGAACACTACCAAGAGGAATGGAATGGTTAAATGAATTGCCCCCTTGTGTCATGTTCATTTGTGGAGATGTAATAGGGACACTCATCGAAGGAATGAATGAAGAAGTCGGATTGAATGAAGGAAGAGGGTTGATTGAAGAGGAAGGATTGCCCCCATGACTGGTGATCATAGGTGGAATGTTTTGTATTGAAGTAGTCATTATGTTTGATGTAAAAGTAGGTATACTAGCAATAGAAGTTGTCAAAGGAATATAATGATTGACTTGAGTAGGAGGTTGTGTATAACCTAAAGTTTCGGCACAACTCTTCATAGGCATCACATTTGAATCCACAATGTGTGCAATACCACGCAAAATATCAATTCCATTCTTATCACTTTGAACCATGCATTTTAGATCCTCAATTAATGAAAGAGCTTGACTATCGGGGTACTCATGAGACATCCATTGCTGAAAATCGTCAAATTGGTTATCCAATTTCGAAAGTTGTTCTTTAGAAACCTCATGGAGAGCTTCTTCATCATTAAGAGGATTAGAGGAATTACCCGTGTCCTCGTTAAAGAGGCCATTCAAATTAGGTTCATCTCCTCGGTAATTAAACCTAGGAAAGACTTAATTCTAAGGCTTCGTCTAACGGGAATAGTGTAAGTAGGGCTTATTGTTGTGAAACTCATGCACTAGAGAGAGAAAGAAGATTTTGAATTTTAGAGGTAGCAAATTTCAATAAAATCAGCCAATCTCCTAGATTTAAGCTGTTAAATGCAATCACAACAATCTCCCGAAATTTCAGAAAAAATGTCAGGGACCGTGGCGAACGGAGTGCACACTGTCCTCGCAACTTTTTTTGAAATTTTCAGAGATGAAAGTTATGATGATTTAAAGCTAATCTGAAAAAATTGAGTGATTTTACGATCTGTAGATAGGCCAAATTAAAGTTGCAATCTCAAAATTGAACCCTACCAAGATTGTTGAAAAATGCAAAATTTGAATTTTGAAAAAGAGAGGGAAACTGAAATTTTGAATTTTATGATTTTAGAGGGAATACCAAAAGCAATTCAAGTTTTGAATTTTAAAAGTTGACTCAATTTCATGCAGAATTCAATTTTGAAAGTGGAAATCAAAGTTGTTGTAATTAAACATTTAATTTCAAAAGTCACAAATTGCAAAAATTTGAATAAAGCACTGAAATTTCGAATGAACACCAACACACTTTTCAGATTTAGGACAGTAAGAAACACAATTTTGACACAAAATTTCAATTTCAACAATTTTTGAATGATTAGAAGCCTTAATCCAAGCAATCACTAGACCAACTTTGACCTTAATTTTGAAAGTGTTAGAATTGATGAAATCAGCCAAGATTCTTGATTTTAGCAGAAAAATACAGTAAGATCTAGCTTCCGAAATTTCGGAAAAAATGTCGAGGACGATGGCACTCGGGGTGCACATGGTCCTCGCAACTTTTTTCCAAATTTTCAGGGATGAAAGATATTATGATTTTGTTGCAGAATCCAAAGTTACAACCGATTTGGAGATGTTTTGATCAGTGAAATTATCGGTCAAAGGTTGAATCAAGAGGGTTTTAAAAAATTAGGGTTTTGACACTTAACCACTTAATTTTTAGAATTAAAGCACCAATATGAATTGACAATTTGCAATAGAAGGATAGATCTAAAATTAGCATTAATAATTAAACATTTCACAAGCTCAATTACCAAAAAGAAAATTTTAGGGTTTTCATGCAATTAACCTCTAAAATTTGCAAACGATCAAACATAGAAATGTAATTAAGGAAGCAAATTTTTCAGATCTAACCATGAATAATCAGAATTAGGATGTTCACGTCGGGTTCACCAAAAATGTAAAGCGGAAAATCGAACTCCAGGTGTTCCCCCCCACTCCAAGGAGAAAGGAGGTCACTAGGATTGACAGTTTTCACTTAGGAGAGACTTTACATTCAAAAGAGGGGTTGAAACCCACAAGATCCAATCCCACACAATGCAAGATTGGATTTTAAATGAGTTTCAAGGGTTAAGACAGCAAGGCTACCCTCTTTTGTAAAGAATGTAGATAGAAGGATTGACCTAGGAGTGCATGTAAAGTGAGAAAGATTTGTTTATAAACAGAGATAGGAATACAGGGTGAAGCTGCGGACCTGGAATTAGTAGTAAAATGTCGAGACGACGCTGTCCTGCAAATTTGAGCGAAAGTTGAAGGGACGATGGCGCCCGGCGTGCACATGGTCCTCCGAAAAATCCGCGAAACGAAGGGGGATCTGTTTGTCTCTGCACAAGGATTCCAAATCTTCAATTACAGCCGCGTACCTGCAACCTACACACAGAAAAGAGAGGAAGATTGGGGGTTAGGGATTAGGGGTTTGCCTTTAGGTCAAACCCCGGTTTTGGAATTAACCAAGAAATGAGAATGCTGTAAATGTAAATGTTTGTAATGTAAACAAGTACTGATACCTTGTTGTAAGAATGTTTGTATTCTTACATGCAAAGGTGTAAATGTTGTATGTTGTATGTTGTATGTGATCTCCTCTTCAATGGTTGAATCCTTGTCTTGAATGCAACACTTAGCCTTGAATGGAGACTTAGAATGCTCAATTGCTTGAAGGAATGCTTGAATGTTTGCCTAGCGCTTCCGCCTCTTGTCCGCATATGTTTTTTCCTCCTACTATCTACCCTTTCTAAGAGGGGAAATGTAGTTTATATACTTGTCAATTAGGGTTAACAGACTGATTTTTCCAACCTTGGGCCGACCTGGGAAGATTATTTTCCAATTTGCAAACTCAAAGACCCGATGCCCAAAAGAGACCGGGCCCAAAATAGGGCCAGGGACCAGGGCATTGGGCGCCATGGTCCTGGGGGACCAGGGCGCTGGGCGCCCTAGTCCTGAAGGACCAGGGCGCTGGGCGCCATGGTCCCACCTCCCGGGACAGCAAGGTGCAAGGAGGGATCAAGCCAAGGTGCAGGAAAATGCAGTTTTTGATGTCATAAGCAAGGTTTCGGGGTCTCTATTCAAGTTCAGTGTTGCGTCGCCATCGTGAAGACCCAAATGCAGTCGAAATTGCAAGTGTCACAATTTTAGGACGCTACAGATATATCGGTAGGAAAGCAACTATTGGATCTATTAAATAACATGGGAGAAAACAAAGAGAAAAACATAAATGAACATTTTTAGGCACTAAAGGCTTGAATGAAGACAAAAATAAGACTGTCACAGATAATTGTAGATAAATGTTAGAAGGAAATATTCTTTGTAATTAAAAAGGATGAAATCTGGATGGAGGCAGTTGTCCCTAGGACTATTTGGGTAACTGAAATGGGATATGAAACATATGATAACATTATTGAAACTTATGCTAAATCCCTCCTCGAAGCACCAAAAGAACCCATTGAGAAATTTTTTGGTAGTGCTGAAATAATAGAAAGTGGAATTTAGTCTAGGAAAAGAGTTAAGAAAGTTGAACAAATAGTGAGAAAAGGCACTAGACAAGCAAAATCACTTAAGGAAGATGTATTGAAGCAAACTGGTATGAAAGAAAGTGAGTTGGAAGGACTTCAACCAGAAACTCATCTTTCACTAGTTGCAACTTGCTCGGAGAGTGATATACCGACAGTATTCAAAAGGGTAGAAAGGAAAAGAAAACCCTCACCGGTACCCTCACCCACTCCTAGAAAAACAAGACAAAAGCAACAAGCAGTGAGGCCTCCAACAAAGAAGCTAACACCTAAGAAGTAGAAGGTAAAACAAGATATTGCTCCACTAGATAAACTCTTAAGTGAAATAACAGAGGATGGAAAGTTGAAAAACATTAGCAAATTGTACAACACACTTTTTGCCGATGACAAAGAGAGCATAGAAAATAGTGTAATTTTACACTTGGATATTTATAAGAAATTTTTGATGGAAATTGTTGATGAAATACTAGTTGATTTGTATAGAAGACTAGAAGCTAGAAGGGTAGCTATTGTTGAGCTGGACAAGAAGATAAAAATTGAAAAATTACTTGCAGTGCATCTAGTAAACTCACCTGATGAGATAGACAAATTAATCAGTGAGGCAAACCAGACAATATTTTCAACTGGGCACTGGCATGTAGCACTAATTGCAGGGAGAGTGAATTAGATAACAGAAGAAACTGTAGACCAATGGGACATATTTTTTTATTGAAAAAGAGAAACAAGAAGAGTTACTAAGACCTAAGACCATCAGGGTATATCAAAAGGACAGGGATAAGGGGAAAGGTAAGGTAGGTGGACCTCCAAGCTTAAAGATAACTGATAACCTACTCCACTGGTAGAAACTACAGACAATCAATCAGCTACAGAGAGTATGGAGACTCCTCAAGAGGATATCAATCCTGAGTCCAAAATTTTGTACACTATGAATATAGATACACAAGAGGTAAATGTTGTGGTTGACAGAAAAACCACTGAGGATAAAAGGGAAGATGTGACTACTGAGTCACCGGCCGCAGATGTTGAGGTTGAGGTTAATGATAAAGTACACATAAGCACATAAAAACCTACTCAGACAGAGCAACCGACATAAGACACCACTGGTAAAACATTAGAAGAACCGGTGGACAAAACTGAAAAACAATCAGGAGAACCGACAATGGACAGTGCAGAGGTACAAACAGAGAAACCGGAAATGCATAAAAAGACTACATCTGAGAAATCAGCTGTTGAGAGCTCAGAAAAACCTTTTGAGACACTGATGGAGAAACCAGAACAAAAATAGGTTCATGTATAGGTTCAGACCGAGACAATGCCATCGACTAAAACTGAAAAGCCTAAACCTTTGCTAATAGAAATGCAAACACAAACTGACCTACCAGAGGTCGAAACAAGCAAGGTTATCACTACAACTGGCAACATGGAGATTGTAAAAATAGTTGGGCAGACATCTAGTACTTCAATGACAGAGTTCAGACCAACAAATGTAATAGAAGTATTATTGGATTCTATAAAGAAAATCATAGATCTTGAAGAGAAAAGAAAATTGCAGATCTTGAAGAGAAAATTGAAAAGTTAGAGAAGGATAAAGAGAGAATATAGGATAAGGCAAAGAGCTTAAAATGAAAACTTGGTCCCAAACTAGATTACCTCATTTCTTTGAGAAAAGAAATATCTAAGGCTTTGGTTCCCAGACTCAAAACATCGGAAGAGAAAATGTACATACTCACTAGTACAATTTGGAGAACACAAGAGGCATTACAAGACAACAAAAGATTCATTGGTAGTTTAAATTTGGTTTTGGCAGATATTTTCTAGATTGTAACCCACCGGTTACAAAAATCTAGGCAAGAATCACACTCCAGTGACAATGACTGACAACATTTATCATTGATGTCAAAGGGGGAGTAGTGAAGATGAGAAAAATAATCAGAACAAGACATCATCAGCTCAAGGGGAGCATACATTATTGGGCACACAGTTTTGGTAAGACAATTTTGGCAGATTCTTGTTGGACATCATTTTGACACTTTTTTTATTTTTCTCATGAGTGTTGCCATCAATGCCAAAGGGGGAGATTGTTGGAAAATGCACAATCCAATGAGAAATTGTAGGTGATTGAAGGTATTGTCATTGATGGCAACCTTACAATCATGTGATACTGACAGACAAGCACATACACCGGCACCGACATACTCTACACTGACATATAGATCACCGACACCCAAAAAGAAGATTACCAACACCATGGTCGACAAGAATTTTGTGTAAATGTATTTTGTAATTAATTGTAAAATCTTTTGTAAGCCGACATGGCAGATTGTAATATGACTCATATATGTATGAGATCATTATAAATCATTTATAGTGTGAAGTATGAAAAGAATATAGCAGACCTAATGTGTGAACTATTAGGCTAAGGGTTTATGTATATTGCAAAACTTAAACCGATACTGAATTTGGCATAGAAGATGCTGATCTGAAGCAATACAAGACATTGGATTTGTATAATCCAATTTTGTAAGTCAGTGTGACTTCTTTTGTAATTGAGCAGTGAACTCTAGGCACTTGGCCTTCCTGCATGTGCAGGCCCCTATTGTAAGCAGTAATATTCCCTTATTGGCCAGTAAACGAATATTGTGGGTCACAAATCCCACCGAGGTTTTTCCCACACTAGGTTTCCTCATTAAAATATTGTGTTATGGTGTGTCTCTTATGTTGTGGTTGCTATTCTTATTTATTGCATTATTTCTGGTTTACCAGTACACAATTTTAATATGCTTTTCATGTTATAAGTTAAGAAAATCATCTAACCGGTCAGATACTGATTCACCCTCCCTCTCAGTATCTTTGGGAATCCTAACACCCTCTAGGGGTTCATCCTTCTAGGCGACATCTCCTCTTCTGCCCTGGTGAACTGCCTCAACTCGACGATCTGACTATCGGTTTCAATTGCCTCTCACTCGACGATCTATTGAACACATGTGCAACCTGCCTCCAAACGATGTTTTGTCCACCCAAAGGAATGCCTCAAGGTTCGTAACCAACTCTTCCACCAATCGGTTCATAACCAGCTTTGATACCAATTGATGCAGCCATAACTGGTGAATCCTCAAAAGAGAATTGACCAGCTTATGCAACTAGAGTAACACAATGAAAGCAACAATAAAATATAAAAACTAGATTATAATAACATATCATATTATTGTCTTAGAACCTTTGATAACCAACCAGTTATCATCATACAGTCATCATAGAACATTCGGTAGTCAACCGGTTACATGTAGGCTACATGCCAGATACAATCCATCTGGAATTTTTAGAGTCAACCGGATCTCTAATCATGAATCTTAATCCTTATTTTGATCTCCATTGTCCTACAAATGATTACATAATACCCTATATATACCCTCTGGAACATATCCAGGTCGGCCACAAAAGATTACATTTACAAATGCAGGAAAAATGAAACGTGTAACTAGGTCGGCCTTAAGAATGAAAGGAATTCTTATGGAAAATAACAACCAAGAAGTACATATCAACAAGAAGGTCGACCACATGCCAAAGAACATCGGACAAGACCCTAAATAGATCCACATGCCAAGAAACTACTCTAGAAATGAAGGAAAACCAATTGGTAAAATCAAGAACTGTCCCAGAACCCAAAAACAGTCAAATCGAAAGTGATAACTAGTCGGAAAAGAATCCAAATGGACTGAAAATATGGAATTAAGCACATGAACCAGCCTGGAAACCAAAAATAGGATCTGCAATGAAAAGAAAGCAACTACCGACACCCACGAGTAGGAACACAAAAAACTGCACATAGAACTAAACAAGAACTAAACTGAAAGGAAATATTTTTGGTTGATACAAGATTGCTCATAGACCGGGGATGCTCTTGCATTAAAATTGTACTTTTAGTATTTGATCATTTTTTGCCTATTCAATACTTGTATTTTGCTTGGATCTCAATCTAGATCACTTACAGTATTTGTTGGAGTCTCTTATAGTCTATTTATTGTAGTTGTAAAGTTGAAATCAGAAGTCCACCTTGCCTTCTTTTGCAAGTGGCCATTGTAATTACACTAAGTATAAAGTGTCAAATCATCATTTTTTATTTTTTTTTGGGGGGGTGGAGGGGTTCTTTGATTGATTGAATTTGGAGGGGGGTGTCTTGTGTGATTGTGCATCTCTTTTCTTTGCGCTCTTTCATGTTTTTGCTATGGGTTCTCCTAAATTTCCTCTTTCAACTCCACATAACTATTTTTCTTGGAAAATTGATGTATGGAGTAAGCTAATGGAAAATTGATTAACTCATTATATTGATGGAACCATCACTGCACCAGTTGATCCTAAAGCTAATCATAATGCTCACATGGAATGGATCACTAAAAAAAATATGGCTATTGGCACATTGAGGAATTATATATCAAAGGATCTTATATTTCACATTAACAAGTGTAAAATAGTTAAGGATGGATGGGATGTGTTGGGAAAATTGTATGGCCAAATTGATGAGATTAGAGGCTATCAACTTGATAATGATATCACCATGTTGGATCCCAAGAACTTTGATACAATCCAAGATTATGTTACCAAGGCAAATGAGCTAAGAGCGCAGCTGAAGGATAGTGGTATTGATAATTATAAGGATGCATAGGTCATCTTGGTTCAATTATACCTCAATGCTTGTATCGTCTTGCTATATCAAACATCCATGTAAGTTTTACTCAGGTCGTTATGGTTCAATTATACCATGATGCTTGTATTAAATTTTCAACATATCAAAAGCTCAATGATGACAAAAAGAGCACAACAAGTGACTAAACGGGAATGACAACAACAAAATTAAAGTGATCATTTAGTTGCATATCATTTTAAATTGCATTAGATTGAATATCATGTCAAACTTGCACTAGATACATCATAACATTATCACCCATTCCAGCATGAATCATACATTCACATCATAATCAAAATCAAGAGAATTATTATCTAAGCATCAAATCATCCTCATAGAATCATCATATCAAAACATAATGCATATCATAAATCAATCATCATCAATAAACACATCACATGTGGATTAGAGAAAATCATTGCCATATATATATCTCAAAAAATGGTTGAAATATACAAGGGATACCATGTTTGTCGAAATACAACAAGATGATAAAAAAAATAACAGAGATAGGTCTCTCAGGTATGGCTATCTCCTGAGGTGGACATTCTGGCATGAGATGCCCCAGCTCCTGGATCTCCACCAGGTGGATCATGTTGGGCATGCCCAGTAACACCTCTGCTCTCTATCCTTGTATTGTTGGCATATGCACACTCCAATGAGACATTGTATGTGATTGAAGGTTTTGTCATTGATGACAACCTTGCAATCCTATGGCACCGACAAGATAGTGCATCGGCATTAGCAGATCACACTCTACATCGGCACTCAGGACATCGACACCGACACAGAAGAAAACAAGTATACCAGCATAGAGGCCGACAAGATTTTTGTTATACAATATTTTGTTTATTATTGTAAGCCGACTTGGCAAATTGTAAAATGACTCTTATATATAAAAGAGATCATTGTAGACATTTAAAAAAGAAGTAGGAGATGCATTAAGGAAAATATTAGGCAGACCTAATGTGCGAAATATAGGTCAAAGGGTATATGTAAAGAACAGAGCAGGAACCGGTACTGAATTTGGCATTGAAGATGCTATTGTAAAGCAGTACAAGTTATTGGATTAGTATAATCCTTATTTGTAAGTCAGTGTGACTTCCCATTGAGCAGTGAGCTCTAGGCAGTTGGCCTTCCTGCATGTGCAGGCCCCTATTGTAAGTAATATTCTCTTATTGGCTAGTAAGTGAATATTGTGGGTCACAAATCCCACCGAGGTTTTTCCCACACTGGGTTTCCTCGTTAACATCTTGTGTTATGGTGTACTTTTCATGTGGATGTTCTTGATTCTGTTTATTGCATTATTTCTTGCATACCGGTACACTGTTATATTATGTTCTACATGTTTTAACTTAAAAAATTCCTATTACCGGTTAAATATTGATTCAAACCCCCCTCTCAGTATTGTGGGACCCCTAACAATTGGTATCAGAGCCTGGTCCTCTATTTTCAAAAGCCTAACAGCTTGAGGAAGATCTGGACACCGGAAAAAATAGAAAATCTGATGAAGCAACTTGAAGGAGCTCTTATAGACTATGATGCAGAGAAATTGAAAAATATCAAATTAGAAGATGATTTAAGGGCAGCTCAAGGTATCATTTAGGCACTTCAAGAAAATTTCATTGTTGCAAGAAATAAGAGAAGATAACTTTGTGAAAAATTGCAAAATGAGAATGATGAAAAGGAATTACTTAATGATATGATAAGCAAGTTGAAACAAGAGATCATGACAACAAAAAATGAAATGCAGGATATGACTATGAGATTATGCAAAGAGATTGAGGATATGAAGAAGAATGAAGAAGAATTGACCAGAAGACTAAGTGATGCAGCAAATGAGAACACAAGACTTAGCTATAAAAAATGACATGTTGAAGACAGATTTGATGCATACTTAGAATGACTCAAATGAACTGATGAGACAAAAAGAAATCTTGGAAAGAGAACTGGAAACTGCAAATCAACACAAAGAAAAATTCAAGAAAAACTCAGAGGAACTTGGTACCTTGCTGAAGAATCAAAAACCTAAGGTGACACTTCTGGAATTGGCTTTGAAGTTGGTGAAAGCTCCAACACTGCAAATATTCAGGATCACTGCAAACCGATAAAACAACCTAATGCTTATAAATTCAATGGAAAATGCTTTAACTGTAATAAGTATGGTCATAGAGAAAATGAATGTAGATCTAGGAATTATCAGAATATCAACACACCCACTGGTCAATGTTCAAAATGCAACAAAGTTGGTCACAACTCTGAAAACTGCAGAATGAATGTGAGATGCTATGTTGGTGGAAGATTTGGACATTTATCAAATCAATGCAGAACACAAACTGACATAGGTTATGGGAAAGCTATTTAGAAAAATAATGTAACTTATTATGCATGTAAAAAGATTGGGCATATTGCTAAATTTTGTAGAAGTAAAGGAACACCGGTAGACAACAAAAGTGCTAGTTTGAAAGGTAAATAAAAGGTTGAAGAGGTTAAGCAAGAATTCTCAAAACAATGGATTAGAAAACCTGATCTAAATATTGGGAATACTTCTCCATCGGTAGAACCAACCAATGCTTCACCGGCAGGAGAGTGATGCTTCACCAGAAGGACAAAGCAGTGCTCCACCGACAGGAAGTTCTTCATCTAATTGAAGAAAAATTTCCTTGAGGGCTTGGCAATCTATTGATAAATGTGCTAATTATTCCCTCAGTTAGAGATAAGAAGTTGAAAATTACTTATTACCGGCAAACAATGTTAAGTGAATACTTAACCGGCATGCAATTAATGTGGTAGATGGCGAAAAGACATTATAAAAGTAAGGTTTTGGCTCCATTTCATTTCATCGTGATTTGAAATTTTCAGAGAGCGCGAAGATTTCGAGCTAAGGCATTTCGAGCAAGAAGCAAGCACACTCCAAGCAATCATCCACCCAAGGCAGTAAAAGGTATTTAATCATGGCATCCACCTCTGCAATTGAATACATAGCAAACCCTACTGTTGTTGAAGTAATAAAAAGACCTAGGCGTGTATTTCAGTTAGTTCCTGAGATAGCAAAGAAGGATGATACCTTAGGTGCTTTTTCTCAAATTCCTAAGGGAGTTGTATTTGCTGAAGACCCCAGAATGTACATCCACTGCAACATTGAAGAGTTAGGAGATGAGGAAATCAAAACCATGTATAAAACCATGATATGTGATAATATCGGCAATGTTAAAGATGAACACAAGATTATTGAGACCCGAGGATTTATAGAGATCCTTAGCATTCCTGAATTTCCTAAGGATGTGATTAGGATAGTTTTAAGTAGAGTACATGGAGAATTTTTCTGGTTAGATGCAATCCATAAGATCAACAAGGAAGTTGTGAAAGCTATCACAGGGTTACCGACCACCAGTAAGAGACCAGATAAAACCAAGAAGGTTCCGAATGACCTAGTTATAAACCTAACTAGTGCACCATTCGACAAGAGGTCTCTAAGGGTTAATGATGTAAAAGATATCAATGTGAGATTCATCAGTATGATATTAGGTTATAAAGCTACTCATGCTAATAGACTTAATTCAGTTTCAAGTTTATGCATTAAGAGTGCTTATGACATGGTCACATACAATGCAAAAATTGACATATGTGAGTTGTTAAAGGATGAACTAATTGACAACCTTGGAAAGATCAAGAAGGACAAGAAAGGAACTTTCAGATTTGGAAATATGTTAGTATGCCTAATGCTACACATAACAAAACAAGTTCCTGGTATAGGTTACAAAGAACTTGGATTTGACATACCGGTAGGAAAACAATTGACTGAACTATTCAATAACAATGCAAATATGGATGTAGAGGATAACAATCCTAATTTTGAAGTCCTATATACTGTGAATGTTGATACTCAGAAGATCAACATAATAGTAGACAAAGATACAACTGACAAGTCAGACATGGCTAATAAGCCTTTGGTAGCAGGGGAAACAGACAAACCGGCAGAAGATAAAGAGAAAAAGGTAGAGACTGAGTCACAAGAATGAGACAATACAACATACAGAGAAACCAATAGAGCTAAAGGCTCCGAAACAACATCAACCAGAACAGGTACATAAGGAAACAACGCCACCGGTAACTAGTGAAGTAGGAAAACCAGTGCTTAAAGAAATGCAGACACAAACTGACCTACCAGAGGTCAATACAAGCTTGGTTACTTCCACCGGTACTCAGATTGTTGGATCATCATCAGCATTCAAATCAACAAATGTGACTGAGGTATTACTTGATTCTATCAAGAAAATAACTGACTACAGCTCACAGGCTTACAAAGCAATTGATGATTCGATATCAATTTTGAAGGTAATAGCTCCCAACTATAATATAGATAATAAAGATTCTTTAGGACAATTGGATACATTGTGTAAATATATCTCAGAAAACATTGAGAAAATAAAGGAAGAGTCAGTGAAGGATAAGGTAGAAAAAGAAAAACATAAATTCTTTGATGAGGAAATAAAGAAGTGTAACAAAGATTTTGACACACTTCTACCAGAACTATGTAATTTGTTGAAATAATACAAAAATTTGTATAAAGATACCTATAAAACAAACTTTTTGACTATAGATATTGACAAGAAAATGAGCAAGGCACAGGATGAGATAAATAAACTTGCAGACAGCTTTGTCAACTCACCTGATACACTATCAGTTTTTGAAGAGAAGATAGCAAATTTCGAGGAAGAACTACTCAAATTGGAAAGAGAGAAAGAAAGAATAATAAACAAGGCAAAACATTTAAGATCTAAACTTAGTACAAGATTGGACTATTTAGCATCTCTGTGAAAGAAAATTTCTGAGGCATTAACACAGGGAAGCAAAAAATCGACAGAGCATTTGCAGCATCTCACCGGTACAATAAAAAGAACTGAGACAACAATAAAGGATAGTAAGAAGTTTATGGATAGTATAAACCTGATTTTGGGAGATCTTTTTTAGATTATAACTACCCAGCTACAAGGTTGAGGTTATAGATAGATGAAACTACAAACTCTACTGACATCTTGACAACCTTTGTCATTGATGCCAAAGGGGGAGTAGCGGGGATGAGAAAATTCAAAACACAGGAATCATATGCTCAGGGAGAGCTCTCACATTTTTGGTAAACATTTTTTTTGGTAACATTTTTGGACTACACATTTTTGGATACTTTTTGAAATTTCTCATGAGTGTTGCCATCAATGCCAAAGGGGGAGATTGTTGGTATATGCACACTCCAATGAGACATTGTGTGTGATTGAAGATTTTGTCATTGATGGCAACCTTGCAATCCTATGGCACCGACAAGATAGTGCATTGGCACTCAGGACACCGACACTGGCACAGAAGAAAACAAGTATACCAGCACAGAGGCCGACAGGATTTTTGTTATACAATATTTTGTTTATTATTGTAAGCCGAATTGGCAAATTGTAAAATGACTCTTATATATAAAAGAGATCATTGTAGACATTTAAAAAAGAAGTAGGAGATGCATTAAGGAAAATATTAGGTAGACCTAATGTGCGAAATATAGGTCAAAGGGTATATGTAAAGAACAAAGCAGGAACCCGTACTGAATCTGGCATTGAAGATGCTATTGTAAAGCAGTACAAGTTATTGGATTAGTATAATCCTTATTTGTAAGTCAGTGTGACTTCCCATTGAGCAGTGAGCTCTAGGCAGTTGGCCTTCCTGCATGTGCAGGCCCCTATTGTAAGTAATATTCTCTTATTGGCCAGTGAGTGAATATTGTGGGTCACAAATCCCACCGAGGTTTTTCCCACACCGGGTTTCTTCGTTAACATCTTGTGTTATGGTGTACTTTTCATGTGGATGTTCTTGATTCTGTTTATTGCATTATTTCTTGCATACCGATACACTGTTATATTATGTTCTGCATGTTTTAACTTAAGAAATTCCTATTACCGGTTAAATACTGATTCACCCCCTCTCTCAGTATTGTGGGACCCCTAACATGTATGACTGCAGCCAGATCGATTGGATGTCACTGCAACATAGCTAGGAGCTTTGTGATCTTGAAGGACCACCTCCTTGTATAGACACCTATAATACTCGGCCTCCTTGGCCGATAACTGCTTCTCTCTCAATGTGTCCCGAACTAGGGCACCATCCACAACTCTCTCTAACCTGTCAACAAGGGCCTCTGCTCGACCCTAATGCTCTATCTCTGTATCCCGTTGTATCCCGCTCTGCGATAACCTACATAATTTGGCATTGTTGCGCTAACACCTGTGCCTGCAGCTACTGCATTAAGACCTGTAGTGCTCTAATCTATGAATCTTGTCGATGGGTGGGAACTCTGATCTGAACGAGTACCTTTATCATGGTCCCAACCACACCTGTCCCTGTCTGAGGCACCGATGGAGGTAGAACATGAGATCTCCTCCTTTGGGGAGGTCGCCTATCATCCTCTATCCCGCCCACCACAGCTAGCATCACACCTACCCTACAAACCCTGCCAGCACCAAGAATGAGACCTCTCCCTCTATCTCCACCCCCTCTCCCTCCATCTCCTCTACCTCCTCCACCTCCACCATCTCCACCTCCCTCTCCTACCTCTTGTCCCTCCTCATCTCTTTGTTTGGCTCCCCCTCGCCTCTGTGGCTGCTCATCCTCATCATCATCAATGGTAAGAAACAACTCTATCCGATCAAATATACGTGCCACTGCATGTTCCATGAAGTAGGCTCAAAACTCCTATGTCATCCCAGCATCAACAACCCCAACCCCATAATCTTGTCCTACCAGTGATATATACTCCTCAATAGCTATTACGCTATCTAGAGTAGGTCCCCACTCTGACACATCTTGTTGCCAATGAGAATATAAATAGGCTCCCAGTGGCATCCCCTGTTGTCTACCATATTACTGCTGAACTCGACTATGCAAGAATCACTCAATAATAAAGGGAATCCGCCCAATTAGGTACCTTGACATATATACATAGGGCATCTCTAGCCCATCCTCTTCGCACACCTCACAATCCATATACGGTCTCCAAATGACCATATTGATATCATCTAGTGCCCTCTGCTAATGCTCTAGTTTTCCTAGCTTACGCTGGAAAAATACACCTATATACCCATAAGCCCAACCAACTGACCTATCCCTGTCTACAAGTGGTCTCGACACTAGTATATACTCCCAAGCCCACACTTGTAACAATGTCACCCTGGCTGATAGACTACTATATCCTAGATATACCGCCTAGTGAAGCTCTCTGTATAGATGGGCCAACATACAAGACCCCCATGCAAACCCGCGTCCTTGCATCACCATGTCCTCTAGCACCAATCCCCATCCAAAGGCTAGTCCCTTCAACCTATGGTCGGGACACATAAAATTTCCAATAAAACCTGCTAATATTGATGGTAGCGAAGCATAACCTAAATCCAAAAACTTCTGACATGGGATCTCATAACCACTAATCTCATCATCCTAGAAGATGCAGCGGAGAGACTTTGTCCCACCCTCCTCAGTCTACTTGTAAGACAATAGATCCCCAACCATAGGAATCCGCAGAATCCGATAACAGTCCTCTGGTGTGACTGTCATTTCACCAGTTACTAAGTGAAAGATGTTCGTATTTTTGAGCCACCTCTCTGCCAACACTGTCAATAAACCCCGGTCAATGATATATCGAGGCATGTATAATAAGGAGGACAACCCACATCTCTCAATGATCTTTGTCAGCCTGTGACAAACGTGGAATTAGTGTCCATGGCCTTGGAAATCTCTCTCGAGACTGCAACATGCCAAGCTCTACCTGCAAATCAATAAGTATCCATCATCTGTTCTCAATTCCATCCAATCTATTAGCAATCAAAGAAAATCAACTTGAAACAATGAAGCATCTCAAGAACACATTAGAAACATATTCACATCAATCAGTGAACAAATCAAAGACCCATATCGAAAGCAACATCTGGACTCATATCGAAAGCAACATCAAGATCCATATCAAAATTAAGACTCAAATCAACTCAACAACTCATATTGAAAGAAATTCATATCGACAGTAAAATGATCCATATCAAACCCAGACTCTGCATTGAGGGGGACCTACTTGGTCTCTCTTATGAGGGGGACTTTTTCCTCACATGAGGTTTTGTCCTTCTCATACTTCCTTGAGAGTTCTTTTGTATAGTTTTCATCTCTCTTTTGGGGGGAGTTTTTTCCTATTGGGTTTTTCTCTCTTTCTCCATTTGTGAGAGATTGCATTTCTTTGCGTGCATTTGCATTTGCATTTGTACATGGGTACCTAACATGGCCTCGTAGTCAGGACCCATCTCGCATTGTTAGCTTGAGTCTACATTCCCCTAAGTTGCATTGATGCAGGAGCACCGGTCTAGTTCTTACCAGTTGGGCAGTTTTCAGTGGAATTGCTTGAGAGCATGACATTTCTTCATGTTTGAGTGTTTAGCATTATGGTTTTGGGTTTATACCCTTGTATTCTTGGTCGTTGTTGTGTTCAAGTTTCATAGCTATTGACTTTGTTTCTGGTAAGATGTAGATTCCGGTATTGTCATGGTTGGTGTGTTCTTACCGGTTAGCCTGGCTGTATGTTGAGCGAAGATGATTTTGGGTTGTGGTTGATCTCCATGACTTGCGGATCATTGGAGATGTTGCTATGGGCCTTGGCCAGTATTCCTGGAGGTCAGTGCATCATTTTATGATTTGGAGATTGTTCTTAGTGATTTGAGTCTAAATGTTACTGTTGCACGTTTCATGAACCGGTTGGTCTTTGGGTTGACTTGATTAAGTTGTAATTATTTTTGGGCGATATATATATGGAAGCTTGTGAATAATTTGAAGACAAAAAAGAAGTCAAAAGATTGAAGATAGAGCATTGAGATTCAACGAAGATGTAGACCTAACATGATTCTGATCCGGTAGGATTGCGGCCGGAAGGCTGAGGTTCGGGTTAGGGTAGAATCAATAGACTATTACTGAAAGTCGGTTTGATATGAGGATGATCTGCGGATCTTATAATTGCATTGTAAGCATTGTTTGTATCCTGGACTATGATCCATCATGTGGCATGTATAATTTTCTAGATTGTAATAAGATTCATTCACATTGTTTACCAGTTATGTGTTCTATGTTTTTACCGGTTGTTCTTCCTGTTGTTTCTGGTACCTTGTTACTGGTTACCAGTATGCTTTGCATGGTTTATGTGTTTAGCTGCAAGGTGGGGCTATCCTTCATTGGATCTCCCTGCCTTGATTGCATCAAATGGTATCAGAGTTGGTTCATGAACCTGTTGTTAGACATAGTGTTGTTTGTGCACTGGCTGGTTGGAGAGGAGATTGAGACAACTTGTGAACTTGTTCAGATCGCCGAACGTGAGGCAGAGAAAGGTTTGTAGGTAGAATACCGATCCTAGAGCTTGATATTGATTCAATTAGTGGGTGGAGACTTGAACAGATCGCCGATTGAGGTAGGCTATAGTTTGTACTAGTAGATCGGCATGGAGAGGCAATGAGAAGCTATGGTTAGATCGCTGAATCCCTGAGGCAGTTGCAAGTACCTACTAACCGATCGCCGAACCAAATAAAGTGATGGGACTCACTTTTCAATTAACGCCGAGAGTCTGATGCAGGAGCACTAGTCTAGTTCTTACCGGTTGGGCAATTTTCAATGGAATTGCTTGAGAGCATGACATTTCTTCATGTTTGAGTGTTTAGCATTGTGGGTTTGGGTTTATGCCCTTGTGTTCTTGTTCGTTGTTGTGTTCGAGTTTCATAGATTTTGGCTTTGTTTCCGATAAGATATGGATTCCGGTATTGTCCCAATTAGTGTGTTCTTATTGGTTAGCCTGGTTGTATGTTGAGCGAAGATGATTTCGGGTTGCGGTTGATCTCCGTGACTTGCAAATCGTTGGAGATGCTGCTTTGGGCCTTGACCGGAATTCTTGGAGGTCGGTGCATCGTTTAATGATTTGTAGATTGTTCTTAGTGATTTGAGCCAACATGTTACCATTGCACGTTTCGTGAACCGGTTGGTCTTGAGACGACATGATTAAGTTGTAATTGTAGACGTATAAATCTAACCGCTTTCCTAAATAAATAGTTAATATTTATTTTAACCCCATTCCTCCTATTAATTAAATTCTATTTAATTAATTTCTTCATTTTCATCTATTTGATTAAATGAATTACTCAATTTATCTAATTAAATTCACCAAAGCCTTTTCTAGCCTTTGATTAAATAAATCACTTTATTTAATTAAATCCCCTTTCTCCCCTTCTAATTATATTTACATTTAATTAAATTGATCCTTGCAAATAAATAAATCTAATTTATTTATTAAATCCCCCACTTGTATTTATGCAAGTTGCACCTATTTTAGTTGAAATAAAGTAATTTTATTTTAATTAAAATCCTTTTCCCTCCACTTGCATTTTCCTACATCTCCCACTTGCCTCCTAAACCCCTTCTAAATTCTTCTAATGACTTCCAATTTAGCCTAATTCATCTCTCAATTATTGTCACATTCCTAAGCAAAGAGAAGTCACTTCTTAAAGCTTCAAAAGTCTTTGAAATGAATTAAAGGCTTTATGTCTTCAACAAGCTAACCCTCAAAGTCTTCCTAACCATTAATGGTTAACTCAACCTTCTTACACAGTTAGAGACTTTGTCTCTAACTTAACCTTAATCTAACCCAAGGGTCTCATCAAGCATTCATGGCTTTAACCTTGGTTATCCTATTAACCCTTGCACAAGAGTTTACCCCTTGGGTAAAAGCTTTATCCATTGGATAAACCTAACCTAACTTTAACCCTTACCTCCTAGGGTAACCTTCATGTCTTCTCAAGAATTTAATGCTTCTTACATCTCCTCTCAAGGAACCTTTTTTTGACAATTGTCACCATTTCATTGGTGGGAATTGTAAACATGGATTGATTAACTTTCAATCCTGTCCCTTGTTAAGATTATTCAATCTTAACCATCCATTGCCCTATTTTCCCTATAAATAGAGTTCTCATTCTTCATTTAACAAGAAAAGGATCCAAGTTTCATGCATCTACATTATAGGTTAATTTACTAAACATTTTAGCCTCTCTTTGTTAAATCATCACAATAGCATTTTAGAAGCATTTTAATATATCATAGAATATTCATGCTAGGATAGTATATCATGCTAGGATAAATTGCTAATGTTTTATCATATCATCATCTTCATGCTAGCTTAATTATCATAATTTCAATATCATATATCTTAGAATGCATTCATGCATATAAATCAAACATCACTCGTTCTTGGAGTTGTCATCCCTAAATCACTTTGCTCAATGATCTGAGAGAAAAATACTGACTTTAGGGATCTTGTGAGATACAAAACAATGGGACACCCCTTGGGAAGTTAAACTGATTGAATCAATTCATATACTTGCACCAAGAGTCTCATTGGTGTGTGGATCTTTTGGATTTGAGTTATTCATTTTCCTCACCACATTTTCCTGCATACAGTAATTTTTTGTGGGCTGTATATCTATGGAAGCTTGTGAATCATTTAAAGACAACAGATAATCAGAAGATTGAAGACTAAGCATTGAGATAGAGCAAAGATGTAGAACTGACAGGATTATGATCCTTTAAGACAGAGGCCGAAAGGTTGAGGTTTGGGTTAGGGTAGAACCAGTAGTTTGTTACCGGAAGTCAATTTGATATGAGGATGATCTGCAGATCTTATAATTGCATTGTAAGCATTGTTTGTATCCTGGATTGTGATCCAACATGTGGCATGTATAATTTTCCAGATTGTAATAAGATTCATTCACATTGTTTACCAGTTATGTGTTTTGTGTTGTTACCGGTTGTTCTTCTTGCTATTTCTAGCATCTTGTTACCGGTTACCGGTATGCTTTGCATGGTTTATGTATTTAGCTACAAGGTTGGGTTGTCCTTCATTGGATCTCCCTACCTTGAATGCGTCATGCACTTAAGGGGGGGTTTTGGTGTAAATTATGTCTCATAATTACATTTTACTTAAGTTGACTTAGGGTAATGCATTTCATAGTAGTTTAGATATGAAACACTTAGGAAAGTGTGCACATAGAGATGATGTATGTAGGAAAATTCCACCCTTTGTGGTTTAATCTTGTTGTTGCATTCCACCTTTAGTGGGTGATCCATCTTTTGTGGTTTCATCTTGTTGTTACATTCCACCTTTAGTGGGTGATCCACCTCTTGTGGAATATTTTATTATTTCTCCTACCCACCCTCACCTACCCTTGTTTCTCATTGAGTCACATGTCATAATTGTTGCTCACATATCCACATGGCCTTGCCTTTATAAGTTGGCTCATCTATATTGTATGCAATTTTTAATGATTCCGTTGATCTTATTTTGCATCTTGATTAGAATATATTTTATTCTTATCAATTCTATTGTGTCTCTTTGTGTTATTCATTGTGCTCTAGATCTTGGCTATATTTGAAAAATTATTACACTAATTCCTATGATAGTGTAATGAGTCTAAATTGTTTTACTAGCTCATGAAAACTTGTGTGTAATCTATGAAGGTAGTACAACAATCCTATGAAATCAAGAAAAAATGGGGAGTTTTGATTGCATTATGCAACTCCTCCATATCATAGTTTTGGTCATGAAACTGACATTCATATGAATGATGTATGATGGCTATGTTTATTCCAAAGTTAATTATTGAAATGGGCTCCATTTGAATGGTACTAAGTCTAGTGTTAGATAGATGAAACATTCTTATGATTTTGTAGAGTCTCTTCACATTGTGATTTTGCATGTGGGTTTCTTTTGACTCCCATAATGTGCAATGAAAGATTAAGGTACATCCATATACAAATGGCAATATTTTTTTTGGGGCCATGCATTAAGTATTCAACTACGTGTAAGTTACCCCTTTTGGTTGAAATATATAGCATGTCTCCTTAATGGTGCTAGGTGTAAAGAAAAAGCATAAGATTGACTCTTAATAAGCATTCTCTAGTGTTAATTTCCTTTACCTTATATATGAGATGCATGACATCTATTGATAATATTCAATTAAGGATATCAAAAACCATTATTTAATGATCTATGTTTAATGTAACTAGTTGGAAAAAGGGTAAATTTCTTCGTTTACATCCTTCAAGGGCAATTAACATTATAAAGGTGAATCAAGAATATTAAAAGCTATAGATACATAAAAGAGCTTATGACGACTTTTGATACACTATTGGATTCCACAAGTATTCAAAATGGACTAAAATAACTAATAATAGGCAAGTCACCTACAATTAAAAAATCTCTGCATTATAAAGGCTCTAAACTCATGTTCCATTTGTTCTTTTCTTTTGTTGGCTTGGGCTATTGTAGCTTTCTTCCTTTCCCTTTACATTGCCCTTAGAGCTTGTTGACTAGATTGCATCAACTATTTTTCCTTAGGCTAGAAGGGGCATACTCTAATACCACTTGTAATGTCCACCATTGTGGTATTCGTATATTTTTTCCCAAGCACCTTGTAAATGCACAAGTCTACTATTTATATCAATTTGATTTGTTGCCTTTACTTAGATACATATATGTGTACATGAGAATCCTTTCTATTCCATCAAGTTTGATTCTCCGGTTGTTGATTCTTGTTGATTCAATGTTTCCTCTCCTTTTCCTTCGATGAAGCTTGCTTGATTATTCTTTGCAAGCTTGTATTTGTGTTCTAATATTGTTAATAAATGTTCAAATCATTCTTCCAAATTTTCTTATCATTCTTATTTAGGTCTACTCCTAGATCTTCTTTTAATGCTTCAGATGTTTTGTTCTATTCTTTGGATCCTTCCTTCTCAAATGAGAACTTCACTTTTTTATATCATCTAATGTGAGGGAGAGTCACACCTCTTCATAATGGTCACAACCTTTCAAAATTGCCACACTTCAAAAGAGTCACAACCCTTCATCATTGCTGCCCCTTTGAAAGAGTCATTTCCTTGTCTTCTTCCCATAAATGCTTCCTTAATTCCTTTGCTCCCTTCTTTCTTCCTTCATCATTTTTTCCCCAAATGAAATTCTCTTCTTCCACTTTTATATCTCATGTTTCAGATAGTCACAACTTTTAATTTCATGTCTTTAGACCATTCATTAAACTTTAACTAAATTTTAATTATATTATATATATATATATATATATATATATATATATATATATATATATATATATATATATATATATTATATATTTTAATTTATTATTATTATTTATTAATACATTCTATTTCAACAAGGAGACATTACATCTTTAATGTCCTAGCACATTCAAAATTATATTCATAGAATACAACTCAAATATGCAATAGGCGGAATCTTGACAATGCACATCTTATATAAAGGTCCCTCTTTTTACAAGGATGGGGTTTTCTTTTGATGAAAAAGGAGTCACGGTGAGAGCAATATCCCAATAAAATTTCCCCAATACTAACAATATACGGTGTGAGAAATAATAGCATGTAAATGACGCTATTATTTTGTTGACCTTTAATAATGACGATATAGAATTTTTTTAGACCTGTCATATTAAACAAAAAATGTGACCCATTTCGATACCTTTTTGCATTCTAGGGGTTGCAATGGGGATATAAATTAATTGGGAATGGTGAATGGATCGGATACGTGTTAAAAAATAATCTTTATACAAGTCATAAAATTGAATTTAATGAATTATATATAGATTACAAAAAGGACATATATATAGTTATAGGGTTAAGTAAATACCAAATCATAGGTAAAGGATATAGCTATGAATGTAAAACATATTACTTATGGAGAAATTAAGCCCCTTACTTCAAGTATATTTGAAGATTACCTCAAAATAACCTATGTATCCCTATGCCGATTCTTGGGCTTGATTATAAAGTTCAAATGTATATGGATTTGATGATGGTGACTATTGATATTTAACATAAGAATATTGATAGACTATTTGATTTTGTTTCATTTTTAACATAGGGGATTCACAAAGAGATGGTACAATTGAAGGTCAACAAAAAGATACCATCTTATACATGGTATTTATTGTTTTTATTGGGGATAGATTATTGAGAGATACTCTCCATGTGACTTCTCTATCATTAATAGAAAACCCCATTAATGTACAAAGATGGACATATATATGGGATGTGCATAGTAAAGATTATAACTATTTCACATTTGAGCTACATAGATGAGTTTTGAATATGATTAGATACATGAGATGTAGGATTTTATATCCTTTACCGAATTTCTATTACCTAAGCATATAACCTTTTAAGTTGGAATTGAATATAATTAGGGTGATCGGTTCTATTGTAGTAATTACACAACAATCAAAGTGTGTATTAGAGATAAAGCCTCACATTATTATTTTTTAATTTTTTAAGAGAGTGGTATTTCTTGAGGTCACGTTGCAAGTAAATTAAAATTTAATTGAGACAAGATAGAAAGGGATCCTTTTTCCTAACACTCCTGAAATTCTTTGACTTTAATATAACATCCAAGATGGTTTTAGAATTTTTGGATTCAAAATTATGTAAATACAAAATGTAATCAACAAATAATTAAATATATGATATTTTTTATTGACATTAATATAAAATCAAGGTGGCAGGACCATTATATAATATGTTTGAATATTGGATAAAATTAGATTTAACACTCCATGAAAATATGAGAAACTTGAAGTCATTGGAGGATTGTCAATGACCATCTATACTTGATGGAAGTGGTGGCATAAAATCATTACAAAGATGGAAGACTATAGTTTAGAGCATTATCATTGCACTTTTTATTCCAATAATCCAATGAGATCTACCAGATCCAATTTTTTGTAATTTAAAATTACATAAACTACTAAAGTTGGAAATTGAGATGGGCAATTTTATAAATAAGGTTAATATATTTCTAGATTTTATCTATACAATGCATCAACATAATTTACAAAAAAATCTTGACTCCTAATGACCTCCTAATAATTATTTTTCTAGATGGGTTGCTAACTATTCCTAAACTTAGATGATCTGATCGATAGCATCCCCAAGAAGCATATTGAATATTTATTTATAGTATGTAAGCATATCCAACACAAATGTTTGGTAGATTTTTTTTACTTGGTAGAGATCTTCAAGATTATTAGTCAATAGAAGCCTTGTTTAAGACATGGTTAGATGGGTGGTAACACAATCTTTTTTTTTGTAAAATGTACATAGGATTTACAACTAAAATTATATTTAGTTGTGTATAAAACTAAGATGTTAAGGAATTTGTTAAGAATCTCCAAAGTTTTCATGATGTTTATTGAGAAATTTTGGGAGTCTTCTACTTGGTCATGGTCTAGAGGAATTGATGTTTACAAGGGTCGACATATAAGATTCAAGGAAGTTAAATTCATTCAAAGGATGGAAAAAATTGATATAAAAAGTGAAAAATTGTAGGTAAAAATTGGGGAATTGCTCATCAATAGCTTACATTACTTGTATTGGAGGAGCTTTATCACTTTGGAAAATATTTGATCACTTTCCCATTGTTCATTGTAGTTGGCATTTCATTTAATCATTAGTGCATTGTTGTTTAATTCCAACATATGATTGTTAGTGCATGTTTTTGACCTCCAATCACTCACATTATCTCTATAGGTGTCACTAGATGTGCACATGACGTGAAAATTACCAGTCAACATGCTTGTAATATGGTGAAGGGTTTGCCAACTTCAATTTTTTTATATTCTAGTTGGCATCTTCCACTTCATACCCACCACCTCCTAACATGTCATCAATGCTAGTAGACACAACTAATTGCTAATTTTCATCCCCTTTTTCCTTATTGTTGTGGCATCCCATGTGATATTAATCCACCTTGGAATTTGAAATTTGAGTTTGATTTATCTCTAACTAACTATTACAAGAGCTTGTAGAAGTAGGAGGTTTTGAATTTTTCTTGAGTGATTCATGTGTTGTTCCCTAGGTAGTTTTTTTGGTTATTTATCTTGTAGTCTTAAGATGATAAGTGTCACTTATCTATGGGGATCTCTCTATAATAGGTTTCATAAATGGAATGGACCTTTCATTTGTAAAGAGGTTGTAAAACTGAGGAAAAATATTTTATATTGTATATAATCGATTTGAATAAATATACAATTTAGTGTTGTTTGTCATTTTTTTGTGATGCTTATTTTTAGATACCTTATATGAAGGAACACTTGTTTCTATAATAATTTCCTTTTATGTGTTATATTTATTTGGTGATAATAGATAAGGGT
This sequence comes from Cryptomeria japonica, assembly GCF_030272615.1. Taxonomy (NCBI): domain Eukaryota; kingdom Viridiplantae; phylum Streptophyta; class Pinopsida; order Cupressales; family Cupressaceae; genus Cryptomeria; species Cryptomeria japonica. The sequence continues at coordinate 281,614,452 of NC_081408.1, read as the reverse complement.
TATAATTCTCTCCATGCTTATTTTCAATAAAGTTTGTATTGAAGAAAAATTCTAAATCTTCCATAAATGATATCGAGGAATGTGATTTTCATAAAGGATTATTAAGTAAAATTATATTATTTTAAGGCATATAGATTGGTTTTATCATTGTAAGCAAGTGATACATGTCTAAAACCACTAGTAAAATTGTTATCAACATTGAATGAAAATACAATATATGATGAATTTGTATTTCTTAGAATAAGCACCAATCATTTGACAAGAAACCTCCCAACCCACTCATACTTAAAAATCAAAATTCACTAATTTTTTTTTTTTTTTATTATTATTATTATTTATGTTATTCATCTACAATAATTAAGGGCATGAGGAGTTTATGTGAATGCATGATATATTAATAATCCTTGTCATGTATACATAAACATTTTTTTTTATCCTAGTACTGTAACAAGACGATTGCATTTCATCTAGAATCTAGTACTAATTAATAGACTACCCCTAAGTCTCCATAACCTAGATTCCATGAGAGAATTTGTTATTCTCTCATTCATTGGGCAAACTTTCACCAATTTTGAGCATTGAAACTTGCAACCTCTTAGGAATTGTTGAATACGTATGTTAGAAAGCCAACATAAATATTATATTTTCTATAGTGAGGCTCCTAGACATAGGTAGGGTTTAGAACATAGTTATTTCTAGCATATGGGGGATTATTCTAATACTTTTTGTATCCCCAAACTTCCCACACTCCACTAATATCTACTACAATACATTGCTCCCCTTGTATAATGTCTCGCCAAGGGACCCTCAAGGATACAAGCTAAAATACATAAGTATGGATGGAATACTTCTTTTTTGTTTTTGAAGTGATTAAGTGTAACACATGCATCATAAACAAGTTCCAAAGCTCAAACCCCAAGAACACAACATTGTGTCAACATATGACACTACATAGTGGAAGAATTAACACAAGAAACCTCAATTGAATATAAGGAAAGGCCTCCAAACACCTATGGAAAGGTCAATGTGGTGATTAGACTCATACAAGATCCTCCTTGAAGATTCAACAAAATTCAAAAAATAGGACCATCTACTAGGTCTTATGTGTAATAAATGGGCTTTGGAAAGCATCAAATCACATTCGAACACCATCAAAACTACTCAAACTCATGCTAAACCTACTTAAGACATATTTGAGGGTTCCTAAACATTACTAGCTTTGAAAGATAATTGAAATAGTGTCAATCGGACACTTTGAGCTCTTGGAAACCCCACCGAATTGATCTACAGGACTAGGGAAATAAAATTGGATACATATGCCCAAAAAGGACACCTACACACTACAAGGACACATGCACAGTATGATAGTGTCCCAAACTCATGCTAGTGTCTCTAAATCATGCATTTGTTATTTTTCTATGCTAGTGTCCTCTGGGATAGGTGATCCACATTGTTATCCTCTATAGACATGCATTTATCATTAGTAGTGAGCTTCCTAGTTGGATAAAATGGACCCCCAATACCTTGAACACATTGGTGAAGAACAAATACCTATAGGACACTCAAATCAAGAGAATTTGACAAAAAAGGTGTAAAATTAGGACATCAACATCATCTTTGATCATTAGGTGTTTGAACATGTAAAATATTTAAACTATGATAATGAAATAGTTATATTAAAATATTTTAAGAATGTAAACTATAGAAATATTAGAAAAAACAATGAATTTACGTAGAACACAGGAATTTACATGGGGAAAACCATTACTGGTAAAAAACCCCTCAAATATAGCATCTATATTATAAGAACACAACTTGGGGAGACTTCTCTTCAAACTTCCAAGGCCTCTCCAATAATTTACATAAATTGAATAATCTTTCACTCAACCAAAATGGTGAGGAATCCTCCCTTAAATATAGGGAGAAAGGTTGGTAAAATACCCGAAAGGGTAGTTACCATACCTTTTCAATAACAATCTTGTTTACAATTAATAAATAAATAACTTTTAATAGTTCTTTAATTTATTAATTATTCACAAGAAATGTTGAATGCTTTTCAAGCATTATGATAAAACATTATATATTATCAAAATTTGACCCCTAATAATATTATGTTCTTGTAGCTAGGAAATGTGGAAATCATCACAAGCAAATCAATATACTAATCTAGCTCAATCACAAAAGCTCAAATGCAATGATCAATCTTAAACACACTCAATAAAGACATGAAAAACAAAACATTCAAAGCTAAAAACTAAGCAAACCAAATGCAGATCTGAATGTTTCCTTCATGCGGCTCCATTGTCCTTCTTTCTTCTTCAAATAGCCTTTGTTTGTGGATCTCACCTTCAAGTGCATAAACTTAATGTGAAAGCAAGATTGACATTGGCACAAGAATACCCAAAGCGTGATTGATTCGACAAAGTGATTCGAAAAAGTCATTATTAGCTGAGATTGAAGAAATTCATCCAATTTATAGACAAATTGGAGAAATGATCAAATTAGCATGATTCAATTCGAATAGAAATTGTAAATTAAGAATGACAAATATGACAAATTATTACAAATTTGCACTTTCTATGCAAAAATTGATTGATTGATGATTTATGACAAAATTATGACAAATTTCTAGGTCAAAATTGATTGATTGTCAATTATGACAAATTATGACAAATTGCTATGTCATTCCCATGAAATTAGGAGGAAAATAGGAGAGAATTGAAATTAGGAATTAGAAAATTAGAAAATTAGAAAAAGAGGAAAATTAGGAATTAAGAAATTGATGAAAATTAGGAAATTAGGAATTAGGAGAAATTAGGTGAATTAATTAATAATTTGTCATTTATTAATTAATTCACAAAAAGAGGAATAATTAGCCAATTAAATGAACATTTAATTGCGACGAGAAGACTTAGGATAAATAAATAATTTATTAATCCTAAAGGGAGAAATGACAAACAAGGTTAAATGATTAAATCACGAAACCCTAGAAGATGAATTAGCAATGCAAGGATGACAATTAGGTCTTGATGAAAGATAATTGACTCAATCATGATTCTGATTAACAAAGGACCAATGTGATAAATGATTTGATTGATAAATGCGCCAATTGACAAGGAACAATGACTAATTGATCCAAATTGACACAATTGAGACAGACAACGATCGATGGCAAATTGATCGCAAAATGACAAAATTGACAAGAAGACAAGGATCGATGACAAAATAGATTGCAAGATGACAAGATTGAAAATGACCACGATCGATGACAAATCGATCGCAAGATGACAAGATCGAACATGACAACGATCAATGACAAATCGATCACAAAATGACAAGATTGAAAATGATAAGGATTGATGACAAATCAATTGCCAGATGATAAGATTGATAAGAGGACAAAACCCTAATTAGGATTGACGATGTCCAAAATGATGACAAATGAGCACGCACATTGATGCGACAGGATAAGATCGATCAAAATCATGATTGGAGAGTGTTGTCGACAAGACCAAATTTGAGAGCGAGACGAATGAAGAATGTAGAAGAATCACTGGATGCTCACAAATGATAAAAACCAAGTGCGTGACATAGGAGAAATGTTAATGCGATGCAAAAACCTAAAATGAGGCAATGCACAAATGTTAAAGTATGATTCCGCAAGCGTTGACCAATTTTAGATGTCCACATTTTGCCCCTCTTTGAGACAATGTGATTCTAAGTGTTGTTTCAAAGAACTTAAATGAAAATGCCCCAGACAACTGACAATGACATATGCATGCCCCCTCGATGAATTGGTCGGAAACATGCAAAAAAAAGGCCAATTGATCGATAAAAATGATAGGATCGAACAGACTAACAATCAGAGATTGGATGCATGAAGGACAAGCAATTGATGGTGCAAAAGACCGCGACTAGCATGAGATGGAGAGGGTGCACATCCATCTATGCACTGACAAAGATCTATAAATGAGACCAAGAGAGTGAAAATTGCTCATTTGCACTAGCCAAAAAGGAGAATTTGTTGCTCTAGAAAAGGACACTTGCAGAGAGATGGCGAACATTCCAATGGCGGATCACCTTGGAGAACGTGTATGCACTTACAGATGATCAGACAATGCGGGAGCAGATGTATGTATCTCAAAAACCCATATTTTTAATTTCATGAATTTGACTTGCTGGCGGGACATTGCGGGGCCCACAGGGGATGCAAAAACTGACTTCTGCGCTTGTGTAGGGCAAATTCTACGCTTGTGTAATGTCTTCTGCACTTGTGTAAGGGTACATAGGCACAAGTTATGTGACACAGGCGCAGGACTCATCACACAGGCGCAGTTGTGCATTGGCAACTCAATTTTGGTCCAAAACAACATGCGAATGATCCAAAAAGGGGGAATAAGAATAGGATAGGTCAAAATAGAGTAGAAACACCCTGATTTGGCCATGAAACAAGGAAATGCAGCCCGTAGGAGAAAACCCTAATACTGACAAAATATGCCCCAATTGTGATGCAGAGTCGACAGTATCCGTTGATCACATGGGAGAATCGACCTGACTGCTTCATGCTACGACATAGACTCAGGAGCACATACAGAGATACATTAGCAGGACTTGGGATATACTATGTCACATTCATGCCCGAGATTAGGGCAAACACAGGACTACTTACCGCATTGGTAGAGCGATGGCATTCAGAGACTTCCTCTTTCCATCTGGCGACTGGAGAGGCGACTGTGACACTAGAGGATGTATGGCATATCCTCCGCATTCTGATTCATGGGGAGATGGTAGAATATGACCCAGTGATAGGGAGAAACGCATTGTGTAGATTATTTGAGTGCGATGCAGATGATCTGGATATCGTCGAGAGGGAGATCGGCTGGGAGACCATGGCATCAGAGTATGATCGACGATATGTGGTGATAGCAGTGGTGATAGCATGCTTACTAGCAGGAGATAGACGAGGACATGGATTCTATATTGGATGGGGAAGAGGGCTAGAGCGGATGGCGACAGAGGGGATAGTGTACGCATGGGGACCATGTGTACTTGCTATGTTATATTTTCAGTTGCATCAGATAGCATATCAGGGAGTTCAGACTTTGAGTTGTGGAGTCACATTGTTACAGGTATGGGCATTTGAGCACATAGCCATATGTCGACCGATTACAGAGAGACAGGTAGTACCACATCAACCATATGTGTACTGCTATGGGGGAGCACTGAGATAGGGTCTGTTTGGATACATATTGTATTGGCGACATGAGCTAGACAGACTGAGAGAGTTCACATGGAGGCCATATCTTGATTGCCTTGGATGGTCAGATGATCATGATGAGCTATCGTATTGTAGACAGGAGAGGTACCTGATTGGGCGACTAGTGAATCGCTAGAGAGTGATTGAGATGTACCTGTCAGAGAGAGTCAGACGATAGTTTGGAGAGAGGCAGGATGTACCTAGAAGGACTGCACACTTTGCCCAATCTCACAAAGAGACGAGTCAGTGGGGGAGTATGATTCAGCCACACATAGCATATACTGACTTCACACAGCTACAGCGGAGACAGTGGGATTGGAGATCTGATGTGGCAGACGCCGGGATGACAGAGGAGTATGAGAGATGGTTTGCATGACGACGGCCAGTGCCATTGACAGATCCGGATATTCTAGTACCGAGGCGACAGGAGGACTTCCCACTCACAAGAGAGGAGGAGGGAGATGATGAGGATGAAGAGGATGAGGGTGGCGATGAGGAGGAAGGGGATGATGAGGATGGAGATGATGAGAGGGATGACGATTATGAGCTAGATTCAGCTGATCAAGAGGCATTGCACGATATACCCATAGAGCCGGAGACAGCTAGCATAGAGGAGATGGAGATGTGTAGGGCAACCATAGCGAGTCAGCAGGATCACATTGTGACATTAGAGAGATAGAATGCCATCTTGAGGACAAAGCAGGATCAGTGCAGAGTGGAGATAGCCAGACTCACAGCGGCTCGAGATACAGCAATAGCACAGGCACAGTGAGAAGAATAGAGAGTCACTGAATAAATTGGGTCGATTAGGGATGCCAGTGCACGTGAGATGGCATAGATGCTGGTAGAGACCGGAGAGGAGATACGCCATTGGAGGACACTATATGAGAGTGCAGTTCCACCAGAGTAGAGAGCAGCATCATATCAGGCGCGATCGAGGACAGAGAGCAGGGCATGCTCTCGGAGGTCATTGAGCAGCATGGGGGTGAGTGGACCTATGAGACCACCACAGCCAGGACCTGGGGCAGGAGGGACATCATCCATGAGACATGGCAGGGATGAGGAGGATAGAAGGAGCACCCAGTGACAGAGGCACGTACTCCCGACGATAGAGACAGATGTAGTTTGATATTATATAGTCAGCCTACGGGCCATACTTAGGACAGATAGTCTAATTTTGTACTCCGATATTATTGTGATATATGATATGATATGCATCGATAGGATGGGATGCAATGTGTTATGACTAATGGTTATTTTCTATGCATGGATGTCTTATGCACTGTTTATGAATATGTATGGATATATTTTTATGTATTTTTGATGCATTTATAATATGAAATGGATAAAATGCTTGATGTGATGCTTGATGTAATGCAAATGTACTAACCGAATGGATGCAGGATGCAACATATGTGTTTTTGTTTGGAGATCGGAGAACTAGACTGAACTGACTGCCCAAACTGATGGAAGAAATGTTAGTAAGAAGAAATGAAACAGAGGACAGTTAGAGATGAAGAAAAACTTGCTTTCAGTAATGCACTTTGTAGGTGAGAACCTTTATTTTAATATAGCAAAATGGATGCGTAGCATCGTGGCATTGAAGGCCAGAGCTGAAATGCAACCCTTTTTACAAAAGACAAACACATCGCAGACAAACGACAATCACAACAAAAAAAAATAAAGAGACCATGAACCATCTCGGTCACTCTAAATCACTCAGTGACATCATCAAGCAACATAGGAACATGATCGAAGCCAAACATAAATCAATAAAAAGATAAGACGCGTTAATTTCAACAAGTCAAACAAACATCTTGATCTTCATTGTCAAAAGTTGAAAGTGCTGATAGGACGATCATGTTGTTTGGTTTCAGGACATGTGGTACCCCGTCTAAGACAGGACACAGTCTGGTTTCGAGTATACCACACCCTGTATAAGACCCATGATAGTAGTGACAATATAACTTCCGGACAAATGATTTTGAGGTTGATTGATATGACAATTTTGATCAGTTTGAATGTCTAGTTTGATTGAAAAAGTTCATCTGTTAATGCATGATTTCAGTTAAAGCACAATGTGTGATTGCGAGTCATTGGAGGGATGCTCAGTGATCTGTCGATGCACAAAGGGGATATTTTTATTGCAAAATGCTTGTTTTTTGGATTTTAATATTTTGAAAAAAAAAAAATTTGTTCATTTTTTTGAGGACTTTATTTGACTTTTTAGGGATTTTCTCAGGTCATTATTTGATTTTTATGATTTTTTTTAGGTCATTATTTGATTTTTATGATTTTTTTAGGACATTTTGAAAATTTTTTTTGGATTATTTCAGGACAATGTTCAATTTTTTTGGATTATTTCAGGACATTTAAAATTTTTTTGGATTATTTCAGGACATTTTAAAATTTTTTGGATTATTTCAGAACATTTTAAAATTCAAAAGTTCCAGTGATTGATCATGACAAGGGGAACGCACCCAATGCGCATTTGAAAGACATATATAGACCGGGACCAAAACATATGTACAAGAAATCAGAGTATGCAAGACAATGATGTTGACCAATAATAGGCCTGGAACAGAACATTGGGTCAAGACAAAGATAGACATGATAAACCGGCCAAGAGAAAGCATAGCTAGAGGTCATGACAGATGACAGAGCAATGATCTCGTTACACATGGCACCTGATTGCCAGGTTTTCACCATGGTACTTGCCCAAAGCGCCTGTTTGCCAGGTTTTCACTAGAGGGTGAATCATTTTTCTTTACTTTTTTGCTCTTTTTCTCTCTTTTTTTTTCACTTTTTTTTGTATTATTTTTGCTTTTTTGATTTTTTTGTATTTTTTCAGGATCATATTTGCAAAAGTGCTTGATAGAAGATTATGCCCAATACTTGCGAAGATGCATGCTATTGATAGGATTAGACAAAGGTTCACCTTCTGGAGTGGCAAGCTGATATGCCCTCGAGCCATAGGCTGCAGTCACTATGAAAGGTCCAACCCAATTAGGTTCAAACTTGCCTTTGATGATGTCAGTAGACTGTGCATTCTTGGGGTTTGCCTTTAAAACCAGATCTCCCACTTTGAAGTGTCGCCCTTTGACCTTCTTATTATAAGAGTGACGGAGACGGTTTTGATATGCTTGCAACTGTGTCAGGGCTATCTGACGTTTCTCATCTAACATCTCAAGCTGATGCAACCGAGAGACTCTGTGTGTCTCATCATCAATCAGATGTTGCAAGGAAACACGCAAGGAAGGAATCTCCACCTCCAAAGGTAAAATGGCCTCCGCACCATACACCAAGGAATAAGGTGTTGCGCCAGTAGGTGTGCGGATAGAAGTGCGATAGGCCCATAGTGCTGGATTCAACTGTACATGCCAATCTCAACCAGCGTCATTGACAACCTTTTTCAGGATCTTGATGATGGTTTTATTTGATGCTTCAGCTTGACCATTACCCTGTGGATGGTATGGACTGGAGAAATGGTGTTGGATATGAAACTTTTCACAGAGTTCCTTGACATCTTTATTCTTGAAGGGTCGACCATTATCCGTGACTATGGCAAGGGGTACCCCATATCTACATATGATATAATTCAGCAAGAATTTTGAAATTTGGACACCAGTGATATAGGTCATGGGGATAGCCTTGATCCATTTTGTAAAATACTCTATGGCTGTAATGATGAACTTGTGTCCATTTGCAGATGTCGGGTGAATCTTGCCAATAAGATCCAATCCCCATTGAGAAAAGGGCCACGGAGATATGACAGAATGAAGCTCTTGGGTTGGTGCATGAATGTAATTTCCATGGATCTGGCACTTGTAGCACTTCTTAACAAAATCGTGAACATCTTTTTCCAGAGTGGGCCAATAATACCCAGCACGAATCAACTTTTTGGCTAAGCTCAGACCATTGAAATGGCCCCCACATATACCATCGTGAACCTCATGTAAAGCCGTTTGTGCTTCGTCAGAATCCAAACACCTGAGGAGGGTATGGTCAAAGGAACGATGGTAAAGGGTGTTGGCAATGATGACATATTTGGCCGTCTGTTAGATGAAGGCTCGGTGTTGGTTAGCGGAAAGGTTAGGTGGTAAGGTTTGGGATTTCAAATATTGATATACATCATTGTACCATGGGGAGTTAGGACTAACAAGAACGCACATCACATCTGCTGTCGGAATGTCAAAAGAAGGGACAAGCAATTGTTCGACCAAAAATTCACATTTGTCCATATTATGGGGCATATTCAACATGGAAGCAATCGTAGCCATCGCATCTGCCGACTTGTTTTACATTCTTGGAACTTGACTGAAATGGATAGCCATGAATTTTGTCTTGAAGAAATCTACCATGTGCTTATAGGGAATAAGCTTTTCATCTTTTATTTCATAGTCATCATTGACTTGACGGATGACTAATTGAGAATCTCCATAGACTTGTAAATGTGTGATGTTCTAGTGGATTGCTACTCGGAGTCCTGTGACCAGTGCTTCATACTCTACAATGTTATTGGTACAATGGAAAGTTATTCTGGAGGACTTGGGAATAGCATCACCTTGAGGGGTGACAAACAATATGCCTGCTCCGGACTTGAACTTGGTATGGGACCCATCAAAGTATAACTTCCATTCATTAGAAGATGTAAGAGCAAAGACTAATTCATCTGGAAAATCTGTCAACATGGGATGATCATCATAAATAGGAGCCTCTGCAAGTTGATCAGCTATGACTTGTCCTTTTATTGCCTTTCGCTCCATATACTCAATATCAAATTCACTAAGGATCATCACCCACTTGGCTAGGGGAACCGTCAAAGCTGCTCGGCTAAGCAAATATTTCAAGGGATCAATTTTTGCAACCAGCAATGTTTGGTGATTTAACATATAGTGTTGGAGTTTCTGTGTTGCAAAGACCACTGCTAAGCATGCCCGTTCAATAGTTGCATAATTCAGCTCATAGCCTACTAGTGTTCGGCTGATATAATAAATAGCTCGTTCTTTGTTGTTCTCATCCTGTTGGGCCAAGAGAACTCCTAGTGCCGTTTAAGTTGTAGAAATATACAATATAAATGGCTTTCCTTCTATAGGGGGCATTAGGATAGGCAGCGACAACAAATAGTCCTTGAGAGCTTGAAAGGCTGATTGACATTGCTCAGTCCATTTAAAAGCGACTCCTTTATGCAATAGGTGTTGGAATGGATGACATTTGTCGGCCAACTGAGCTATAAACCGACGGATTGACTGGAGCTTTCCTTGTTGACTTCTTAATTGCCAGAGATTAGAAGGAGGAGGCATATCCATTATTGCTTTAACCTTGGCCGGGTCGACTTCGATGCCGCGGTGAGAAACAATGTATCCTAGTAATTTGCCAGCTGTGACACCAAAGACACACTTCTTTGGATTGAGTCTGAGCTTGTAGGTCGCCATTCAGTCAAAGATTGGGCCCAGGATGGCTAAATGACTATCTCTTGTGACAGATTTGCATAATAGGTCATCAACATAGTCCTCCATCAAAGTATGGATGAAATCATAAAAAATTATTGTCATCGCTCTTTGATATGTTGCGCCTGCATTTTTAAGACCAAAGGGCATCACATTCCAGCAATAGGTACCCCAAGCATAGGTGAATGCTGTCTTATGTTGATCTTCAGGAGCAATGCAAATTTGGTTATAGCCGGAGAAACCATCCATCAATGAGAGCATCTCATATCTACCAGTCATGTCAACTATGATGTCTATGTTTGGCAGTGGAAAATCATCTTTAGGGCATGCTTTATTGAGATCCCTAAAATCTGTACAGATTCTGATGCCCCCAGTTACCTTGCTAACTGGTACTAAATTTCAAATCCAGTCTGCATAATCGATGGGTCTAATAAAGCCCACATCTAGTAATTTTTTCAGTTCCACCTTGACTAAAAGAGCCACCTGGGGATGCATCTTTCTAAGTTTCTGTTTGACAGGCTTGGCATCTGCTTTCAATGGCAAGTGATGAAGGACTAATTCTATATCAAGGCCAGGCATATCTGCATACGACCATGCAAAGCTGATCTTCTTCTCAAGAAAGAAATTGACAAAATCTATCTTTTCCTGTTTTGATAGAGAAGCAACAAAATGAATGACCTTAGGGTTGTCAGGAGTACCCAAATTGATTTCCTTGGTCATTTCCACAAGCAATGTTGATATGTCCTAACTTGATAGGGGTATGTCCACTCTTCCACCTTTGGGCGCCTCAGAGAGGTTTTCACCCGCAGGTACGTCTTTTATTTTTACTTTTGTATGATCAGAGAGTGCCTTACGGTTTTCACTCAAAGACCTTTTCTTTTGATTTTTTTCTTTTTTCATTTTGATGACTGGAAGAGGGAGTTGACTCCCCAAAATATGTTGTGGAATCCAAATCAATAGCAAATCCTGCCTTATGATCACCTTGTGGTATGCCTTCCCGTAGTCCAAGGAATTCTGCAATTGCTTCATCATTTTGAAAACAATCCAATGTGAGTGGTTCTTGTTGGTCATGTTGGATAAGCTAGGGATAGACGAGGGGCATGTCATCATCAGTTTTTAGGAGAGAGAGGGTTGAGATGGTAAAGATGTAAACATCCGTGGTATCACTCTCATAACTACTCGTATCTGATTCGGAGCTTGGGTCCCAGAATGACTCTATCCAAGCCTTAGGACATGTTTTAGGGAGGGGAGTTATTTCATGTTTGTCTTCCATAGGCAAATTATCAGGGTCAAGGAAAATATTGTCAAGGGCATAGGAGCTAGAAGAAAAAGAACTCCACTCCCATTCATTGGAATCAGTTTCGGGTCGGGTATCCTCAGGTGTTATTTCATCATCAGAGTTACGCCCTTTTCCACACGTGGTCACTTTGGTAGATGAGGATCCAATTCGCAATGGTACAAAACCTAACCCTAAAGTTGGAGGTCGCATCTTGGGTATGACAGGTTCTAGCCTTCCCTTCTTGTCCGGGCTTAAGCCACTGCAGCCATCATATCCTTTCTTCTGCAGCATAGTAAATCCTTTGCCATACAGTTCCACCGGCAACCTGACAGGTGGGGTCTCAGTTGGATCCTTATAAAGCCAATCTATGACATCATCATCTAAGGCTTCTTTGTCAAGTTCACCCCATCTTGTAAATGTAGTGGGAGGCTGATATTGAATAACTACCTTTGGGTTCCTTTTGCAACAAATGTGGTTTGCCATACAGTTTTGGAGATATTGGTAAATTCTCGATGAGGAATGTTTGATCCATTGAATATTCTCTGCATCCTTGGTCCCGTATCTTCAATTTTCCTTTGACAACATCTAACAATTCATTAGGATCCACATAACTATGTGAGTGGGCCTCTCTATTGACTGGGACTTGCTGCTCAGGGGAATCCTTTAGAGTAGCACAAAATTGAAATGGATTAGGATCTCCTGGAATTGTCATCTCAGTTCCATTGTAAAGATATTTTAAACATTGATGATAGGTGGATGGAACTGCTTTCATTGCATGGATCCATGGACGGCCAAGAATCATATTGTAAGGGAGATCAAGGTCTAAGACCTGCAAGAAAGTGTTTTCTGTCACTGGACTGACTCTGATAGGTAATGTAATTATCCCTTTAGATGGGCGCTCAGCATCATCATATGCTTTGATTGTTATTCTTTTGGAAGCATCAATGTCATTTTCTATATAACCAAGGCCAATAACCACTCTCAAGGTACAAATATTAAGACCCGCTCCGCCATCTATCAAGACTCGTCGGATTTTACAATTATGAACAAAGACTTCAAGGTGTAAAGGATCATTATGAGGGAGCTTATCAGGTGAGATATCATTATCAGAAAATGCAACATTTTGGGAAATAGCTAGATGTCCAATTCGAGCTTGAAATTGGTCAACATCAATGTCTGTCGGGACAGTGGACTCAATCAAAGCTTTATCTAGGATTGCACGATGCATGGGGGACATTTTCAATAGCTCAAGGATCGATATTTGTGCAAGTGTCTTTCCTAGATGATCCAAGAGATTATACTGACTTGCAGGAATTGGTTTGGGAGGAACTGCAGGAGCTCCTTTCAGGACTATTTTGGATCGACGAGTGGTGACTGCACAAGAAGGATCTTGTCCCTTTATTCTTAGGGTGGCAACATGCTCATTTGATGCTCAAAAACAATTGATGACATTGTTATAACCAGTGTTTTCATAATTTGTTGTTTGGGTAGGGTTTGAAGAAGATTCTTTACCCTTGTCACGATCAAGCAAAGGAGTTTTGAAAATGGTATGATCAGTGTTAGAGGTCGCGTTGGGCGGATCTACCTCAATGACTCCTTGCTCTAACAAGTCTTGAATCATATGTTTTAATTGAAAACATGACACGGTTTTATGTCCTTTTGCTCGATGGTACTCACAATATGCATTATCATTCCACCAATGTGGTTTTACCACTGGTTCTGCCTTGATATCTGGTAGCTTGATAAATTTCGCTTGTATTAATTGTTTCATTACTGATTCAATAGGCTCTCCCAATGGCGTAAATTGTCGAGGAGGTCCATCCCTCGATCGGAAAGGTTTGCGTTGCTGATTTTGTTGCTAACCTTGTTGTTGATTATATTATTGAGTGTATTGTTGAGTATGCTGTTGGTATTGCGGCTGTTGAGTAACATTGCTCATTGGTGTTTGATTTTGTTCCATAGTTGACATATTAGGAACACTCAATTTCTTGATTGTGAACGGGGGTTGATTTGCATTCACCACTCTTGCATCAACAACACCATCATTAGTGACATTCTTGTTTTTATACCAAAATCTATTTCGGTCCCCTGAATTATTTGTGTTGTCACTGTCTTTATTGAGCTTAATAATTCCTTTAGCTACAAGAGCAGTTTCAATGTTCATCCCTTTCTTAATGAGTTTCTCAATAGTACTGGGACTTTTCAATTTTAGTTCATACATCATTTCTGGGATGAAATTTTGGATAAACAGATTCACTTGTTGTTCTTCAGGTATATCAAGGGAAGAATGACTATACAAGCTTCGCCATCGTTGCAAGAAAGTCACCAATGGTTTGCCTTTCTTTTGCTTGGTGTTGCATAAATCTGACATGGTCACGTCACTGTCGATGTTGAACGTGAAATGAGATATAAACTTTTGAGCGAGTTCCGACCAAGTCTTTATGTTTCCTGGCAGATGCAAATACCAATCCATGGCTTGTCCTGTGAGACTTCGTGCAAATAAGTGCATTAAATATGTTTCCTCATAACTCACTTCAGTACATGTCGTGAAAAATGCTCGAATGTGATCTTTTGGATTGCCATTCCCTTTATATTTCTCAAAATTAGGTGCCTCAAAATGCTTAGGGAATGGAGGCATGTATAAGCTCTTGTCAAATGGATTAGGACATAAATCTTGATCCGTATACAACTTTTTTGTTCCTTTGGTTTCCAATGTGTCAACTTGTCGTTGCAACTTCTCAAGTTGTTGCGCAATTGTATCAGATTTTGGAGGTCCATCATTAATCCCAGTGGGTACTCTTTGTCGATACATCGTATTTCCGATCGGTTGTTGATACTCTGAAATTGCCATCTTTGGTGTCTCCGACATATAATGTTCTTGGTACACCTCTTGTTGTTGTGGTTGTGCCATGCCTTGATATTGACCTTGTTGCTGTGCTTCTTGTAGCCTAGGTTGATATTGCAATTGAGGGTGTTGTTGATATTGCACAGGTGCCAATTGCGGTTGTGAAGTATGATAGCTTGTTTGTCTTGGCACATATTGAGGCACATGTTGTTGTTGATGCTGACGAATCGGAATTTGCTGACTTTGTGCCAATTGTTGTCGTTGCGGTGTAAATCCCATCATTTGCAAAAAACTTTGTTTGGGTGGTTTTTGTTGTTTCTCCTTAAGATGGGGTATGGCACTTGTATTAACTTGCTGTGTTGTTTGTCCAATCCATTGTGATGGTTGCAAGTTCGCATTAACTTGTAATGAGGCAGAAGGCACTACAATTTGTTGTCGAATGCGATATTGTTGTTGTTGTGCATTGTTTGTTTGCACATTCGATTGCACCGTTTGTGTATTACTCAATTGTTGCAACATTTGTTGTTGGCGCAAACCACTATCCGTAGCTCTTTGTGTCACCATTATCGAAGGATTTGTCACAATAGTATTTGGCAAATATATTGAACTTAACGGGACATAGGAACTTTGTTGCATCGTGGAATTGTTTTGGACATTGGTGATATCAGGCATTCCAGTCGTGAAGCTTTCTTGCATCTTAGATTTTGATCCAATTTTATGCATGTAAGGAATCACTTCTTGTTGAGGGATAGTTGTCAATATTTGTGTGGTCTTCATTTGATCTTGTGTTACAGGTGTTGTGTTGAATAATGGATTATTTATTGTCTCAAATGGTGACTTTTGAGGAATAGTCACTGTCAATGCCTTTGAAGCACGTTTACTCATCAAGGTAGGTTGAGTTTCTTGTTGCACATTTTCTTCATTTGGATGCGAAGAGAAACTTAACAGCTCACTGCCTTGTTGTGTTTGCACATTAATTTGCTCGTTCGAGGAAGCCACATTACTCATCATGTTAAGATATTTTTGCGGGAACATCTTAAAGACCTTGTTCAAGAATTTATCCATCTTTTTTGTCAACTTTGGATCTTGAAGGAACATATCAACATCATCAGAAGCATCGAAATCTGATGAAGAATCTAGTTGGACATTTGGATTCATTTCTTGTTGAATGCCTTGATCTGAACCAAATCCTTGTGAAAGAGTTTGTTCCTCATGTAATGTTTGAGTTTGAATGTCATGTTGCAGGTTTGGTTGATTCCAATTGAAAGGTGCATTTCCTCTTGGTGTTGGTGGAACACTCCCATGTCCTAGTTTCATGGGTACAAATACTGGTTCATATAATGGAGGTGGTCCAAGTTGAACCATTCCATATGGTGGTAATGATGTGTTTGATGAACCTTCAATTTGCACTGTTTGACTAGTTTGAAACTACAAATTTGCTATTTTGTCAATGGGTTGATACCTTGGTTCGCCCATCTTTTTAGATTTTGACCTTGTTTCAACAGGCATGTCACTATGCAAATGCAATATTTTTGGAAATTTTCAAGGATAATATATGATATGCAACTAAATCTAAACTAAATAGATGAAAATGCAATCTATGGCAAGAATGCAATCTATGTTTTTGGTTGTTTTTGAAGATTTTGACAAACTTTTGAATACAAATCTAAAAGAGACCCTTAGGAAATTGGAATGATGTCTAGACCTCAAAGGACAAAAGGACCAAGTGACAAAAGGACAAGATGACAATGTCTCCCCTATATGCTTGGATACTAAGCTAGGTTTGACGAAATGACATTGATGACAAAAGGACAAAAGGTTTGATAAGGTCTAGACTTCCTAACAATGACTTAGGGTTTATCAAAGATTTGCGTTACTCATGTATGACAAAACCTGGTTTTGACACTATATGCAATGGGACAATTACTATGCAAATGACTTTAATATGATATGATAATGACCTAAGCTTAATGAAGAGACCTAGGGTATGCAAATATGAATGAATGACAATGGTATTACTCTAATGCAAGAAGAGACATGCAAATGGATGACCGTTATTGATATGCAAAGGAGTATGACCTAGGTGAAACTTAACCTTGGTAGTTGAGAATGACTTTGCAAAATGCACACCTAGGATGAACCTAAATCTAAGTGACATGAATGTTGAGACAAGATTTTGGACAATGTTTGACAACCATGTTTGAAGGTGTTTTGAACTTTGTTGGATGAAATGCTCTTGTGTTTAACCTTGTTTTGAATCAATTTGTCTTGGGTTGAAATGAGATGCAATTCAACTTTTGACAAGCAAAGAAGACAAGATATTTTAACTTAGACTCAAGACAATCATTCTCATTCCCACATTTCTTATGGTAGGCAAGGACATTAGGTACTTGAGAGGTAGACTCGTTATGGGATTCAAGGAGAATACATAGATGCTTGACCACACGGGCTCCCCTCCATGACACTCACTTCTCAGGGCAGCCAAGCATCAGTCCCCATGGAAATCTCCCCATGGAGAACTTAGTATCTCTTCCAAGTATCCGAACTTTTCCTTCTCAAGCAACTAGAAGGGTTTTTGGCCTCTAAAAACAAGGTGTTTAGTAAGGATTTCTGTTAAGTGTTAGTCCTTGATGTCACGCAAGCGTGATTGAGACATTAAGCCCACCAAGATACCAAACAAATGTAGTCGCACAAGCATGATTTAGACCGTGAGGTCCTACTTAGATGTTGATATGAGAAAGAGTTCAAGGGTCATCACTTCCCAAGTAACTACAATTCCCACGTAACCCTTCCTTCAAAGCTTTCGCTCATCAGGTATTTATTTATAGTGAGTTAGAATGCCAAGGTATTCTAGCCATACTCACTTTGGGTCGTTCCCTTCTCACGATTATCACTTGCTTGCAAAAGCAAATGGTCAAGAAGGCAGGCCCTCTAAAGGTGACACACAATCAAAAACATGAGCATGGTATCAAAGATCTAGATTTCAGATCACCCTAAGACGGATGAGAGCATACTCTCCTACTCCAATGTCAAACTCAACAATCAAAGCAAACATACATTCATTCCATCCTATTTAGAAATCATACTAGGTGCCTAAATATTAATTGCAAACACAAAGTTTAGTTGTAGTCCAAGGCAACCTGCAAAAACCCAAGTCAGAAGTTTGATATGTTTAGTCTTCAACTATTGGGCCTGCATAAAACATGTTAGTAGTTTCATTTGTTGTCTTTGTCATGCGTATGCCAAGGTGCTGCACAGAGAATCAATACCAAAAAACCAAAAAGCAGAAACAAAATGCAAAACAAAACAATTTTCAAGTAAAAACACTACTTTTTTACCTTTGTTTCTGGACTTTACACAGGCGCAGAATGCATGACACAGGCGCAGAATGCTTGACACAGGTGTAGATTGTCTCACACAGGTGCAGAAGTCCCTAGAAAACCCTGCATTACCCTGTTTCTTGGGTTTTTGACCTGCAAATCAACTCAAAAGGCACTCAAGACATGGTTAGATGGTTAGTTCACATCAGGTTCACCAATTAATGTAGCTAGGAAATGTGGAAATCATCACAAGCAAATCAATATACTAATCTAGCTCAATCACAAAAGCTCAAATGCAATGATCAATCCTAAACACACTCAATAAAGACATGAAAAACAAAACATTCAAAGCTAAAAACTAAGCAAACCAAATGCAGATTTGAATGTTTCCTTCATGCGGCTCCATTGTCCTTCTTTCTTCTTCAAATAGCCTTTGTTTGTGGATCTCACCTTCAAGTGCATAAACCTAATGTGAAAGCAAGATTGACATTGGCACAAGAATACTCAAAGCGTGATTGATTCGACAAAGTGATTCGAAAAAGTCATTATTAGCTGAGATTGAAGAAATTCATCCAATTTATAGACAAATTGGAAAAATGATCAAATTAGCATGATTCAATTCGAATAGAAATTGCAAATCAAAAATGACAAATATGACAAATTATGTCAAATTTGCACTTTCTATGCAAAAATTGATTGATTGATGATTTATGACAAAATTATGACAAATTTCTATGTCAAAATTGATTGATTGTCAATTATGACAAATTATGACAAATTGCTATGTCATTCCCATAAAATTAGGAGGAAAATAGGAGAGAATTGAAATTAGGAATTAGAAAATTAGAAAATTAGAAAAAGAAGAAAATTAGAAAATTAGAAAAGGAGGAAAATTAGGAATTAAGAAATTGATGAAAATTAGGAAATTAGGAATTAGGAGAAATTAGGTGAATTAATTAATAATTTGTCATTTATTAATTAATTCACAAAAAGAGGAATAATTAGCCAATTAAATGAACATTTAATTGCGATGAGAAGACTTAGGATAAATAAATAATTTATTAATCCTAAAGGGAGAAATGACAAACAAGGCTAAATGATTAAATCACGAAACCCTAGAAGATGAATTAGCAATGCAAGGATGACAATTAGGTCTTGATGAAAGATAATTGACTCGATCATGATTCTGATTAACAAAGGACCAATGTGATAAATGATTTGATTGATAAATGCGCCAATTGACAAGGAACAATGACTAATTGATCCAAATTGACATAATTGAGACAGACAACGATCAATGGCGAATTGATCGCAAAATGACAAAATTGACAAGAGGACAAGGATCGATGACAAGATTGAAAATGACCATGATCGATGACAAATCGATTGCAAAATGAAAAGATCGAACATGACAACGATCGATGACAAATCGATCGCAAAACGACAAGATTGAAAATGATAAGGATTGATGACAAATCGATCGCCAAATGATAAGATTGATAAGAGGACAAAACCCTAATTAGGATTGACGATGTCCAAAATGATGACAAATGAGCACGCACATTGATGCGATAGGATAAGATCGATCAAAATCATGACTAGAGAGTGTTGTCGACAAGACCAAATTTGAGAGCGAGATGAATGAAGAATGTAGAAGAATGACTCGATGCTCGCAAATGATAAAAACCAAGTGTGTGACATAGGAGAAATGTTAATGCGATGCAAAAACCTAAAATGAGGCAATGCGCAAATGTTAAAGTATGATTCCGCAAGCGTTGACCAATTTTAGACGTCTACAGTTCTAACACTCCCCCTTAATATTAATAGGGGACAAATCCTGCCAATTTCTTTAAAAGAAAAACATGAAGTAGCCCAATGATGCAAGTCTTCTTGACAAGGATAAATAGGGACACAAATATATGCCAAAATAAAAATCATGCATTCCGGACTACATGAATATCATTTTGTCATAATTTATAATCCCAGTGTTCTTAATAGATGGTATCTTAAAAGGTCTTATAAGCTTTTTGTTGGAGTCCTGGGCCTCCTGAAATCAGCCTCTCCCCATGTTAATAGTGCCCGTAGGAATTAGTAGAATATGCCTGTAGGTCTTAATACAATGTGCCCATAGGTCTTAATACAAGTGGAAGATTTACAGAGAGAAGATTTTACAAGCTGCTCGTAGGACTTATGCATATTACATATAAGATCTATCCATTAGGAGGTGACATTTCCATGTACACTCCCCCTCAATGGAAGTTCCTTGAGGCCAAGCATTGATCTAAATTTGGAGAATTTTGCACTACATAATGGCTTTGTAAATATGTCTGCAACTTGATCTTCGGTTTGGCAATATTGAAGAGAAATATCTCCATTTAATACTTTCTCATGTATGAAGTGAGCTTGAATTTCAATATGTTTAGATCTTTGATGATAAACAGGATTCTTAACAAGTGCAATACAACTTTGATTGTCACATAAGAGTGTGGCGCTATGACTGGATTCCATTTTAATTTCTTTTAGAAGTTGATTTAACCAAATAGCTTCTTTAGCTGCTTCAAAGGCACTTCGATATTCAGCTTCTATAGATGATAGTGCTACAGTTGATTGTTTTTTAGAACTCCATGTGATTGCACCTATTCCAAGTTTAAACACATATCCAGACGTGGACTTTCGATCTATGGAATCCCCTACAAAATCAGAATCACAATATCCATATATATGTGCATTTTTAGTATGAGAATAATAAAGACCAAAGTTAATGGTTCCTTTGATATATCTTAAAATACGTTTTGCCATTTTCCAATGTTGAACATAAGGTTCTTCCATAAATCGAGATGCAACACCAACTGCATAGGAAATATCAGGGCAAGAGATAGTTAAATAAATTAGGCTCCCAATTAATTATCGATAAAGGGTGGAGTCAAACTTTTCACAAGGAGGATGAGCTTCAAGTTTGATACCAGTTTCAATAGGGGTAATAGATGGTTTGCAATCAAACATGTTAAACTTTGAAATTAAGTTCTGGGCATATTTTGTTTGAGATATAATGATCGAATGATGATCTTGAAAAATGGACATTCCTAAAAAATGATGAAGGACTCCTAAATCAGTCATTTCAAAGGTAAGACTTAGTTTTTGTTTATATTTTAGTATTAATGGTGAGAGACTACTTGTAATGAGTAAGTCATCCACATATACTACAATAATAACTATATGATCATTTTCAAATTTAAAAAATAAATCATTGTCAGATTTACAACTAGAGAAACCTAAGTTTTGAAAGAAGTTTCTTAATTTAGAATACCATGCTCGAGGAGCTTGTTTGAGTCCATAAAGAGATTTTTTGAGTTTACATACATAGCTCTCTTTATTTTTTTGTACAAATCCTTGAGGTTGATGCATATATATTTCTTCTTGTAAATCTCCATTTAAGAATACATTTTTAACATCCATTTGGTGAATTTCCCATCCATTTTGAGCAGCTAGTGCAATAAGTAAACGAATAGTCCCCATTTTGGCTACTGGTGCAAATGTTTCATCATAATCTATGCCCCGTCATTGAGAAAAACCTTTAGCCACTAATCTTGCTTTATATTTATCAATATTTCCTTGAGGATCATATTTTATTTTATAAATCCAACGATAGTTAATAATATTATGATCATGGGGTAGTGGAACAAGTTCCTATGTTTTATTTTTAATGAGAGCATCATATTCTATCTGCATGTCATTTTTCCAATTTTGATTTTCATTGGCTTCTTCAAATTTTTGGGGTTCAACTTCATATAGTGTCATTAAGGCAAAATACGTGTGTTGACTTCTAGTCATTTTAGGAATAGAAGGGTCTACATTTGAATCTTGGATTAAGGATTGAACCCACTTAGGTTTTTTAGAAGGTTGTACAAGATTATCATTAAAGGTTGATTGATTATGTTCTTCATAATTTGATGTTTCAACAATATTGTTAATTGAGCTAGGTAAGGGGGATTCTAAGATGTGAACATTTCGACTTAGAATAATATCTTTTTTTGAGGGATCATAAAGTCTAACTCCTTTTGTGTTTATCCCATACCCAACAAATATACATTGAGAAGATGTGGAGTCAAGTTTTTGTCTCTTTTGTTTAGGGATGTGAACATATGCAGGACTTCCAAATATTTTAAGATGAGAAATGTTAGGTTTTTCATTTGACCATTTTTCTAAGGGAGTTGAAAGATGTAAAGATTTTGTAGGAACTCTATTTAAAATATATATAGCTATATTCATAACTTCAGCCCAAAGAAATTTTGGTGTATTAGAAGAGTGCATCATAGATCTAACCATTTCTAAGATGGTTTGATTTTTTCTTTCAGCAACCCCATTTTGTTGGGGAGAATAAGGACATGTTAGTTGTCTTTGTATCCCACATATTGCACAAAAATTGTCAAAGTCTCTATTAATGTATTCTGTTCCATTATCTGTTCTAAGAATTTTAATTTTGTAATTAGATTGATTTTCAACTAGAGTTTTAAATTCTTTAAATTTAGAGAGAACTTCATCTTTATTTTTAAGGTAATATCCCCAAATCATTCTAGAACAATCATCGATAAATGTAAGGGCATAGAGGGATCCCTTAAGAGAATGAACTTGAAATGGCCCCATTAGATCACTATGAAGTAATTCTAGGGTTTCATATTGCTTTCGATTATGATTCTTGTTAAAGGGTTGTATATGTTGTTTATCTAAGAGGCAACCTTTACAAGCTTCTAATTTATTTTCAATTTTTGGTAATCCAATTACAAGGTTATGACGAGACATTTCATTTAAGCTCCTAATATTAAGATGTCCTAATCTTTCATGCCATAATTGTGTTTCATTTTTTATTTGTGTAGATAAGCAATTTTCTTTTGAAGTATTATTAAAAATAAAAAGTCCATCTTTTTGAATGCCTCCTGCAACAATGGTTTTATTTTGATCTTTAATATACCATTTATCTTTTGTAAGAGAAATTTTAAAATTATCTTGGGTGAGTTGAGAACAAGATAGCAAATTTTTTCTTAAATTTGGAACAAATAATGCATGTCCAATGGTATCATCAAAAATTTTAAATTTACCCATTCCTTTAGCTTTAATTACTGAATTATCTCCTAAATATATATTTTCATTACAAGGTTTTACATCGAATAAAACATCATACATGTATGTCATATGTCTAGATGCTCCACTATCAAGAATCCATTCATCATTAATTGATGCAGATAAGGCAATATAAAGTGCAATATTCCCATTTTGATTTTGATTTGTGTTAGGTTTATAGTTTTGATTTTTATGAGATCTATTTCTGTTATGAAATCTACTTTTATTTTGATTGTTATGATATCTATTTCTATTTTTATTTAAAAAACAAAAAACTTTCAGAGTGGCCTGGTTTACCACAATGAAAACACTTTAATTGGTTGGTTTTGCTAATTGTCTGAGAATTTTTAGAATGGTGAAATGATTTGGAGATATTATCTTTATTTTTATTGCGATGTGTATATGATTTGTTATTATTTTTTTCTTGACATAAAAGAGCATCCGAAGCTTTCTCTTTAGAATCAAAGTTTAACATTACCTGTTCTTCTTGAATAAGAGAGAACATAGCGTCGATAAATCAGGAAGATCATCTTCATTTTGATACTTAGAGTTTAAAATGGAAATAAAATTTCTAAATCTTTCATGGATGTTGATTTGTATTATAAAGTACAAAAGTTTATCTTTTATTAGATCACATTTGCATCCATCCAATTGAGATTTAATATTTTTTATCTTGGCAAGATAGTTAATTACTTTTTCATCCCCTTTCATGGGAGTTGTAAATAATTCTAAAATTAATTTAATTATTTTTGAAAGCCTAGATCCTTCATGCATGGATTCTAATAATTTCCAAGCTTCAAAAGGTGATTCTATGTTCCCACTGTGTAATAAAAAATCATCTCCTACACTTCTTAATAAAATTGACAATGCTTCTTGTGATCTATTATTAAAGGAACTTACAAGATCAAGGTTAATATTTCTACCTATAGGTTGTTTTTCCTTACCTTCCACAATGTACCATAACTTCCTGGCCATGAATTCTGCTTTTATTCGAATCTTCCATACAGAGTAATTATCTTCACACAACATGTGAGCTTTATCAATTGTGAAGATATGTGAGCCCATTTGAATAATTTATAATAAAATAACCAGGGAGAAGTTTTGATAAAATATATTAGTGTCTTATTTTAAAAAATCACCCCTTCTTCCTTTTTGTAATAATTGTCAGATATTAGAAATATTTATGAGATAAATGAATAAAGTAGATATGAAATTTTTTTTTTTTTTTAAAAACATTTTCATATTATATATGTAATTTTTAACCTTTTTAATAAGAGAGAATAAATTTCTCTAAGTAAAAGGAAGGTTTTTAACTTCATGGTGAATAAAGAATAAGCAAAATAAAAAATTTAATTTTGTAGTAAATTTTTTTAACTTTATAGTGAAAATCTAAAGTAAAGGAGATGAAAAATTATATTTAATTTTACAATGAGTAAATCATATTCTATGTTTGTGTTATTTATGATTTCCAAACTATTAACTTCTATAGTTTTAATAGCCTTACAAAATAGTTTGAATCTAATTTTTTTGGTTATATATTTATTTTTTATTTTTTATTTAAGTCACATAAAAAGAATTCTAAAATAAATAAATAGAAAGAATTAAAAGGTTGATTAAATTTTAATAGTAATCATCATATCTTTTCCTGCAATAATTATCAAATGTTAAATTCTTCTTTATATCTTTTTCCTGTAATAATCGTCAATGTTAAATTATCATTTATCTCTTTTCCTACACAATGATCAAATATTAGATTATTCTTTTAACAAAATTATCACAGTTTAAATTGGCTCTGATACCATGTTTGAACATGTAAAATATTTAAACTATGATAATGAAATAGTTATATTAAAATATTTTAAGAATGTAAACTATAGAAATATTAGAAAAGATAATGAATTTACGCAGAACACAGGAATTTACATGGGGAAAATCATTACTGGTAAAAAATCCCACAAATATAGCATCTATATTATAAGAACACAACCTGGGGAGACTTCTCTTCAAACTTCCAAGGCCTCTGCAATAATTTACATAAATTGAATAATCTTTCACTCAACCAAAATGGTGAGGAATCCTCCCTTAAATATAGGGAGAAAGGTTGGTAAAATACCCGAAAGGGTAGTTACCATACCTTTTCAATAACAATCTTGTTTACAATTAATAAATAAATAACTTTTAATAGTTCTTTAATTTATTAATTATTCACAAGAAATGTTGAATGCTTTTCAAGCATTATGATAAAACATTATATATTATCAAAGTTTGACCCCTAATAATATTATGTTCTAACACTAGGTGACTTATACAAGCATAGACATGAATCAAGTGGACCCTAATCATATCTAATACACCCTAAATTTTCCTAATTTGCTTCAAACACTCTTAGACAAGTCCCAATTACTTTAAAACCATGTTGGGACACTTTGCAGGGCCATTCAAATTGTCCAAAATAGACCTGGAATGACTCTGATACACTTGAATCCTACCCAAATGAACTCAAATTTAATCAAATGCACAAGAAAACAATGAGAGGGGACTAAGATACTCTCAAGACACCACATGATACAAAATAGGTTCATTTTAATCACCGAACAAAGTGTTCCTACAAACAAATCCAAGGTTAACACAATGAGCATGAAAAAAGTAACATATACAATTGTGTCCAATACCAACACTGACACACAAAAAGTAGTCAATCCATATATAATATCAAATTATATAGATCAACATCCAACTAGAGTGTCCAATATGGGATTACAAAATTACAATGCTTTGAAACCATTACCTAGTTTACAATTACAAGAAATGCAAAGCAAGAAGGAGAACTCTCAAATCAAATCCTTGAAGCCAAGTCCTCCAGTCCCCAATGGTTGTTTGCAATGCCACCCAACCATGTGGATCCCTTATGTTCACCCCTTGTTCTATTGGATATAAAAACATGGCCTAAACACTCAAGCAATTAAGGCACAATGGATAAGGTTTACACGAAATCCAACTTGGAATAAACAATCAACATGAATAACAAATACAAAACATGAATCATAATGCAACATGCAATAAGAAATGCTATAACAATATATCACCATCATGATAGAGAAAATTAAATATAAAAAGTGCCAAATCATCAATAAGAAAACATCAAAAGAAAAGGAAGAATTCTCAAATAGAAACACTAAGGAAATGAGGCACCCTCAATGAGAAACACCAAAATTTTCCATAAGGTACAATCTCGCACCAAAATGAGCAACAACAATAAATCTCTCAGGTGCTACTCAATCTATTAGGACTTAGATACTAGAGTGCAAGTGTATGGAGTGTCATCATGTGTGCATGTGAGGATGCACAACACAAAACCGAGCATTCTCTCATACAGATGAGAATAATGATCATGCAAGCACCAACACTACATGTGCATGAATACCACTTCGGGTAAGATACAATGCCTACATGTGTGGGCATGTCTTCCCAATACATCCTTAGCCTCATACTAGCGCTCAAGGCATATGTTTGGAGCACCAATTATCTTAATTAATGTTTCATCACATTCCAACTTATAATTAGGCTTTCACTTGATTAAGAGACTCCCCAAACATAATTGCCAACAAATCGCTTATGGTTTAGGGACAAGTTGGCATCCACTACCTAGACCCACCCTAATATCTAGTCCTAGGTTCACCCTATTCACAACGAATCAGGCAACAATAAATATCATAACCAATGAATATCACAGATTTCCAATGCCAACTCCAAGGCACATTAGCCCATTAAATCATCATTTCCACATGTAACCACATTTTCCCAGTTGACCATTATTACATGAGAACAGATACGATTCAATCCACAAATGAAATTCCATATATAATATCCATCCTTCCACATAATAATATCATCTCAAAACACCCAAATAACACTTTTCAATCTATTTACAAAATGACCCATAACTAGGTCCATGGATTTGCCACCATTAAAGGACCTTCAAAAAGCTTCAAATTTCAAAATGCAAAAATATAAAATGTAATAATACCCTTTTGGTTGTAATATGCACAACTTCCTATTCCAACAACAAAAATGACAATTCATGCAACCAATCTCATTTTGATGCCATAGCCCTATGTAGGGCACCTTTTTGGGGATTTCAAATAATACAAACTATAAAATGCATAAAATCATTAAATTAAAACTAAGAATTTTATCTAAATCATTTCAATAAATAAAAGAAACAAATTTGAATTTTTCTTTTTAAAAAGAGACAAAATAGGGAGAAATCGAGGTTTTCCTACCTCAACTTGAGAAAATTTCAAACTTGGAGAAAATGGCAAACTCAAAATGGATGATTGATTTCTTTGGACAACAAGAAGGTCTGGAGAGCAATCCAACAAGAATTCACCCACAAAATTCTCCCCATTCAATCCCTTTCTACAAGCAATCCAAATTTCCAACGTAGTGGGTTTTTGTGGAAAGCAAAAATGCATTAAAATGACTAAGTATAAAATGGTTGTAATTTCCCATTATAAAAGCCCACTTTTGAAATGAATTAAAATGATAATAATTTAAATCATCACTTAAAATCAATATCAAAATCCCCAAATAACCCAAATATTTTGATTAGGCAACTGCCTTCATATTAAATATATGTAAAGCATACTAAAACATTTAATTATTAAATTGCCACCAATATCATTAAAACAATATTAATATATTAAAATGTTGCAATAAATTACAATTAATCCAAAATGCTCAAACACTCTTTATGAGTTGACTACACATGACGAATGGGTTTTTTGAACACTACCATTTGCAATAGTTGGGGCTCAAATATTAAAATACAAGGAAATTTTCTTTATTGGGGAATGATGGGTTTTGGCTTGTGGATATTTTGGCCAATGTTCTATCTCCTATAGACCATCGTGGGGAAAATGGGCACACTCATACTTGTGGAGCCAGTTGGAGTCAATACCCTATATCTACAACCAAACAAAAACAACAATGGTACCTATGCATGTTCATCATAGCCGAAACACATATATAAATATTAATTTCCCCAATCAGGATCAACATAACAACATGGTCAATACATCATAATATGATTATATTAGTCATCATGACCTAAACAATATATCATCACAACATTATAAACATCATTAGTACAACATGGTATAATCATATCCTTATGAATATAATAAATCACTAAATCTAACATGTATTTCATCACATAGAATGATAAGCATTTAATATCTTAAACTAATTAAAATAACATAAAATATCACTTGCTACAATTGAATATTTGGTCAAATCAACTTTTCATTCTAATATTCATATCAACATCTACACGTGATAATTCTAAATCATGTCATCAATCTATCTCAACAATCATTTGATACCAAAAGCACAATTAGTCCATGTTAAATCATAACAACAACCTCAATAGGTCTAATATCCAAATTAGAACAAGTGTCACATCACATCACTCTTGGGAACATAATCAACCACAACACATAAGTTCTCACACCTAGGCACAAGAAGATAAGCATGCATCTCAATGCAACACCATCATCATGATCAACATGAAGCAATATAACACATCACTAGGCCATAATGAGAACATAACATATTTAAAAAAGCAAAACATAAAATAAGAACCCAAAAACAACATGCAACAACAAAGCCTCCATAAGCAAGCTCACACCATCACAAAATGTCCACATCATCAAATTGCAAATGTTAAAACCATTGGTAGAAAGTCAAGTCCACATCAAGAAATATACATTGCAAAAGAGAAAATGGAAGAGGCATTACACCTTGGCCCAAGTTGCACAATTGGTCTCCATTTCCCTCCTAATGATCAAGTTGGCAGTGATGCCTAACCACTACCCCTACAGTGTAGTAGCCTATATTATTTTCCTAAGGAGGAGGTTTTCAATGAGAGACATGAATTTTCACTAGGTTATCAATTTTTACATTCTTATAGGTGTCAAAAAGCTAGTTTTAATAATTTTGTAGTTTTATAGGTTTTTTTCTAGATTTTATTAAAGGTTCCTGATATTTTAGTGAAGCTCAAATTTACTTGTATTTTTTGACATGTCATATCTTGAACACACAATATTTTGACATGTCATATCTTGAACACACAATATGCAATTTTTGAGTTTTTATAAAGTTTTGTAAAGTTAGTTCTAAGAACTATAGACCTATCCATGTCATTATTCTAAATTTTACATTAGATATAAGAGTTTCAAGTTAAAGTGGTTTTAAGTACTTTAGCTTATTTCTTCAAGAATTTTGAAAATTGAGGGTTGACTTATATTTGGGGGGGATTAAATTTTTAAAATTGAATCACATTGGTCATGTTATAATTTCTATACAGAGTTTCATGTCTATGTAATTTGGAGACCCAACTTAATTCATTATGGAATTCTCATTTCATTCTTCTATAATCATATCATAAATGAGGAACTATTAAAAATGGAAAGTTGATAATTTTAACCACTTACATTGGCTTTATAATTTTCTATATGTATATGGTCTTGTTACTCAACCGTGTACTCTTTGGAGGCTTTTTTTTTTGGAATTCTAAAATGATCATGTTATAGGACTAATTAGTCTACACGTTTATTATAATAGCTGGAGTTCCCTTTCACATATTTAGTGTGTTCACGCTATTTGGACCAAGGTTTGGGAGATACATGGAGATCTTGATAATCAACTATCCTAAATAAACCTATTTTATACTATCTTATTGTAATGCCTGCCAAAATACCTAGAGGAACTAACCAACCAAACATTAAATAGATTTTTTTTTAAAGATCTAATACTACACATGCACAACTAACATAATATCCAATAATCACATACATCAATAAATCATGAACTATAATAGTATAATTACGCAAGTGAAAATAAACTCACAACACATAGATAACATGATGCAGGAGCATCCGATGGTGTAAGGGCAATTCTGCATCACCCAAAATATTTATTTTAGTTTAGTTTTCTTTTGAATATTTTTTCATTTCTAGATACCCATTTGGGCGAATAAGTGATTCCAACTTTCAGAATTGACAAGCTACTTTTTCTAGCCGACTACCCAAAATAGCAAGTTTTTATTTGAAGGTAGATGGAGCCCAAAATTTGCATAAAGATTAAGGAAGGAAAAATAAGCACATTGGCAAAAGAATCGGGTCAAAATAATTAACGGTTTGAAAGTTATTCAAGTTTCAGTTTCCCAAAAAATAAAAAATAAAATCTTCCAAGTCAGATTTGAGGCATTAAATGGTGTCAAATGGGCCTAAAAATGGCAGGAATCAACATACCATATTCTTAGAATATTCTACACTCAGAGAGATTTCTGACATTTCAAACGGTTCATAAATCCGATTCTCGGATCAAAAGTTATGGCTACCAAAAGTTGGACAATTTTTTGAAAAGTTTCAATTTTTGAATCTGGCTGTATTTTCATATTTCAATTTCATGTTTTGGCATTTGTCTACTAGTTGGTAATTTCCAAATTGAAATTTAGACTCCAAAATAAAAGGAAGTCTATTTAAGACTCATATGTAGAAACTTGGAAGTTAGTTGTTGTATGTGAGTTTTTGGGGAGTTAAGTTCTGGGTTGGATAATTTGCATTGTAAGGGTTTTCTAGAAAACACTATAAGTTGTGTGGTGTAGCCTATGATGATTTATTCCTCTAGATTACAATTGCATGTTTTGAAGATAATAATAATTAAATCTTTTGTGTCTTTTATTGCAATTTGTTGTGATAATATGTCTCTCGGGTTTTGCCCTCATCATAACATTCCCTAGGGTATCCAACGCCATCACTTAACATAACAAAAAGGTATAAACCACATCAAATAATACTAATGAACAATTCCCCCATCATTATTCCTAACATTCATTCAACTAGAATTATAACAAAGAAACTATTTATCTTATCTATTACGCATATATGAATCACAACCCCATAGCAATACCTATTATCCAATATATTATTTACAGGTAGAACTATAGCATAGTAGTATAAATAATATGATGGTTCATTTTGATGCACTGAATCCTAAATGTTCCTACTCAATTTCTTCACCCGTTAAACATACATATCATCTCTAGTCAATATCATTTTCATTTCCTAGTAGATACATCTATACAAATCTATTACTTGATTCACATCTCAACCACACTTGATACAAATATTTCTAATCCAAATAACATTATCTTATTCCAAGAACCATAGCCTTTATCCACAATAATATCAATTATCCAAAGTTCAATACATGTCTTATAAGAATATCTTCTCCTACATACAACATCTACTACAATGAATCATAATCTTGAGCTACAAATACAATTATCCAATGTACATGATACAATGATGTCTCAAATCTCAAAGATACATAATAATTTGCTCCAAAAATCCATCTCAAGCTGAAGAGATAAGTATCCTCAACCACACACATGAACATCCAACCAGGAAAAAATCCCAATGGAAGAAGACATCAAACCACCCAACCATGTGGAACCATATGGTCTACCCCCCATGCTCTAGGGAATGATACAAGATCCCACACACATTCTAAACCTAGGCTAACACCTAACAGCCAAAGGGCATAAAACAAAGGCAACAACCGCAACTAAACTACATCACAAAAATATAACCACCTCTACATCACAAGGCTCAACCAACAAAGCACAAAGCAATAAAATTCCAGAGGCTACCAAACAAGTAAGGAATAATAAGCTAGGACACATATAGGGAAGAGTGCCATCACATGCTATAACTATAGAAAATGGAGATTCTAGGGTCTTGCCTCGACACCTTTGATACCCATGTGGAACTATCTCAACCATTGAGAGAATCAAGGGAGTTCGGTTTGCGCCTCCAAGGCCTTCCCAACTCATACTGAGTTTGTACTAGCACTCTAGGCTATGAGTGGGGCACCAAAACATTTCATTATCTTGTTGATGTGAAAACCTACTACCCAACCCATCTAGATTAATTATTTAAGATTGTCACTTGTTTAAAAAACAACTTCCAATGATATTTCTTGGTGGTCTATAACCCGACACCTATCACTAGGGAGATCGTGGTGATCTATCTCTTATGACACCAGCACCCACTTGGAAGCCCACTCTCCCTATCAAGCTCCTAGACCTTGGGTATAACATAACATGCATACAAGAATCTCAAGGACTAGAGGAATACATCCATCCATGATCCCAAACCCAATTGATACTTAATTCATTTACACATCATAATGCCAATAGTCATAATCTCATACATAGGCACACATGGAACCATAATATACATATCCAATGATCACAATCTCCACATATATGAAATATGAACTCAATATGAACTCAGAGAATCCATATTGAGGCATATCCATCTTGCTCAAACTCATAAAACAATAAATATCAAACTTTGAAATAGGTAAATCATCATTGAAATATAATAGGAAAAACATTGATAAATCGGGCAAGCCTCTGGTCTGGCAAACTAAGTCTCAGACTTGTAAAAAATTGGCTAATAGAGCACTAAACAATAGAATGACGCTTATACATATTATACTGGCACATTCATAACAAGCTTTTGTTCTTAAAGGATTCAAAATAGCTCATATAATAACCAATTTAGCGCTTATACATTGTAGATTAACACATACATGAAGTACAACGACACATATAATAAATGTCACAGTGCATACCACACACAGTTCAATGCATATACCCAATATTATAGCACTTATGAGCCATTGAATGACTCATATACTCACTTGTATAGTGCATTCAAAAACTAGAATGATGCATATGACCAAAACATTAGTGCTTTCATCCACCATGATGACACATCCATAATAGAGAGTCTAAATTGACTCAGACACGAATAAGAAAATGCACACTTAAGTCCAGAGATGACTCAAAATAAAATGCAACATCAACAAAATATAAGAAGGGAAACAATTAACACAAACGAAAGTGCAATACAACCAATAAATCAACTCAAGTCATAAACATTGCCCGACACTACTCAAAGTTGCACTTCCAGCAACCATAAAAGAAATCTACGATCACAAAAAATAATGGATACATAGGGACAACCTCCAAAGGAACCAATGACACAATTCTCACATACAACAATTACAAGAAACATAGACACAGGCCAAATCTCAAGATAATATACAAAGCGAAGATCCAAAACTCCATTGTCGGCAATACATTTTACTAAATTAAAACCATAGAAATGCCTAAGCACAAAATCGATTATTTAAGACACAAAAATCATCTTTTCATGGGCACAATGAAGACAATCTTTCACAATAAAGTGCAACTAAGGTATACATATCCTCCAACCTAGATTTAGAAGTGATGGAAGGAATCTCAATTCTCATGCCATTGCCAAAAATCCAACCAAGCTAAAATCTTAGAAATGCAATAATAATTTTTCCAGCCAAAAAGAACCTCTCAAAAATCTAAAATCTCCTTATTTATAAGAATTAACCAAAATTCATAACCCCTCATGGCCTACTCAAAATAATGAAAAATATAACAAACTCTGCCAACCATTACAAAAATTGAGGTAAAATATAATAAAATAATATAAATCTCCAATACAACTCTCAAAAGCCAATAATCAAAGAGGGGGGGTAAATAAATAATAAAAATAAACCAATATTCATTAAATTAAATAAATCAAAAGCACAAATAAAACAATAATCAATTAAATATAAATCCACAAAATAAACACTAATATATAAATAACCCTTAATAATTAAATGCACGTTATATTAAATATCAACCATTAATTTTAATTTATTATTTATAAGCTATATAAGTCAATTAATTAATAATTTAATTAATAATCACAACTTTGTAGACATCCCAACATAGGGGTCACATAAAATACCATATGACATCTAACAAGGTAACTCTGGCCAAGACACAAGACTAACAAGGTACCAACTAAGCCTAGAGTGTGTGATAACTAGGTCTAATGTCACCTTCAATCAACTTTCCATTAGGATTATAGACACACTCAAACCTATGAAACCAGGTGGAGTCGATGTCTATTACCTACAATCTTGCACAACACCAATGCCCATACAACAAAGTATACATTGCATATAACATAAAATAATCAGGCAAGTGAAAGAGACTTGAAACATCACACCTAGCTCATAGATGAGTGGTACAATATTGTCTCTTTCATGAATACACTAATAATACAGTCATAGAAATCATAACATTCACAATAACATCATCATATCCCATAAAGTATAAGGTAGGGTTAGCAAATAACATGATCTCATCATAAGCAGATATAAATCTCCACAACACATAATGTGCTCACAAATATCCAACATATGTCCAATCATTTTAATAGTCCTGGATGTATCATCATCCATATAAACCATAATGTATCAACTGTCAATATGAAATGCCAAGAATAAACTATAAGTATCTGAAATGTAGATAGATCCATAATAATCCATCAAAAGCATCATAAAAGAGTCTAGACTAAGTCTATAAAGTCTACTAGTGCATAAAGAAAAGATGAATGAGGGAGGGGTACTACATCTTCTTCTCTATATTGCGACCCCTGAGGGTTATCCCCTGACGCTACAAAATGCACACAGGCTCTAAAGAAATTTGCTCATCCTCTAACTGCAAGGCATTCTAATCCAAAACATGGGTCACATTAGGGAGATATGGCCTCAAAACTTATACATGAAACACATCATGGATGCGAGACAAGATGGGAGGCAAGGCTAGATGATAAGTAACATGACCGATCCTCTCCAAAACCTCAAATGGTCCGACAAAACAAGGTGCCAACTTAGAGCCTTTTCCATAATGGATAGGACTCTTTCATGGATGAACCCTAAAAAACACCTTGTCCCTCATGAAAAATTATCGATCCACATGATGAGCATCTGCATAATTCTTATGTTTGTCCTATGCTACCACCAAATGCTCTCGAATATGAGTGACTTGTTGCTCCATCTCTTGAAGCATCTCTGATCCTAAGAGAAATCTATCCTCCAAATGATCCCAACTCAAAGGCGTACAAAATGTTGACCATACAAAGTATGAAAAGGAGACATACCAATCGAACTATGATATCCATTGTTATAAGAAAACTCCACCAAATCTAGGTAGTCCTCCCAATCTGACTGTTGATCCATAACATACATCTGAAGCATATCCTCAAGAACCTAATTAACTCTATGTCTATCCTTTTGTCTTTGGATGATACGCTAAACTAAAGTTCAACTAAGCTCCTAAATCATGTTGAAGAGAAGTCCATAGTGTTGAAGTGAACACAGGATCTCAATATGATATAATTCAATGAGGAATGCCATGCAACCTCACGATATCCTCCATGAAAACTTGAGCCACTGTCGTTGTTGTGTAGGAAGATCGAATCAGAGATAAGTGTGCCACCTTGGTCAAACTATCAATGATGACCATGATAGCATCATAAAAATGAGAATACATTGACAATCCAATAATAAAGTTTGTTGAAATGATATCCCATTTCCAATCTAGAACCAGGTTCGATTGCAACAAACCTGCAGGATGTTGATGTTCGACGTTCACCTGCTGACACTCCAAGCATCAAGATACAAAATTTGTTATATCACACCTCATGCTAGACAAAAGGTAGAACTGTCAAACATCCACGTGCATCTTCTTGACATTTGGATGTGTCGAGTAAGGTTCACGATGTGCCTTTGTTAAGATCAAAACACAAAGTCCCAAATGACAAAAATACCGTCTAACTCCAAAGAGTAGCTTTCATATCTCCCCTCCAAGTCTCTCCCTAAAGAAATATCTGCTCTCACCTCTTGGTACCAAGCATCTGAAGGAAGTGCACTCATAATCTAACTCATCAAATCCATGCCGAGTCATCATTGATAACTCATGCCTACTATGACTCAACGCATTTGCCACACCATTCTCCTTTCCTTGGATATACTTAACCTCAAAATCATACACATAAAGGAAATCCATCCATCGATGTTTCCTAGCATTCAGGTTTGGTTGAGTGAAAATATACTACCTCGAATTGATGCCCAAGGAGAAAATGCCTCCATCTCACCAACTTATGAACAACTACCGCTAACTCCAAATCATGAGGGGTATTTCAACTCGCAATCCTTGATTTTTTGAGATGCATAGGCGATCACATGACCATCCTTCATAAGAACTACTCCTAAACCATCCAAAGAAGCATCCGTACACACAACAAAATCTTCTACTAGATCTAGTACTGCCAAAATAGGTGTACTAGTAAGGTTCTCCTTAAGGATCTGGAAAGTTGTCTCACACTGATCAAACCAAACAAAATTCTTCCCATTCCTCTAAAGAGAAGTGATAGGATGAGCTATCCTCGAAAACCCCTAAACAAACCGATGATGATATCCAGAAAGGCCCATAAAAATGCAAACCTCACCCACATTAGTAGGTGTTGGCCAATCCACAATCACTTGAATCTTAGAGTGATCCACTATGATACCCTCTCCCAAAATAACATGGTCTAGATATTTCACCTCAGTCTAGAAGAACTCACACTTAGCCAGATTGGCATACAACTAGTTCTCACGAAAACAATGCAATACTTGTCTCACATGCTCCTCATGCTCCTCCATAGTCCTCAAATATGTCAATATGTCATCAAGAAACACAAGGACAAATCTATTAAGGTAAGTTTTGCACACTCCATTCATCAGACTTATGAAAACTAAGGGCGTATTAGTAATCCCAAAAGGAACCACTATAAAATCATAGTGTCCATAACGAGTGCGAAAAGTTTTCTGATGAATATCCTCCCAAATCTGCAACTGATGATACCATAACTTAAGATCAATCTTGGACAAAACCTTAACATCCTTAATCTGATCGAAAATATCAGCAATCCTTGGCAAAGGATAAAAATCTTTCACCGTCACCTTATTCAACTATTGGTAGTCTATGCACAAACAAAAAGATCCATCCTTCTTGTTAACAAACAACACTGGTGCTCCCCATGGAGAAACACTAGGAAAAATGAATCCCTTAGATAACAAATCTTTTAACTACAACTGCAACTCAGTCAACTCCTGAGTAGTCATCCGATGAGGTACCTTATAAATTGGCTCTGCTCTGGGAACTAGGTCTATCTAAAAAATCAATGTCACTCTTAGGTAGCATACCTAGAATCTCGTTGGGAAACAAATCCAAACCTCCTAGAGAATAGGGAGACAATGAAAGAGATCATCCTGACTCTCTCCCTCATCTAAGTCATTCATTGTGACTGAAAAAAAAATGACATCCTTGATGCACACACAACTTCAACTGCATAGCGGAAATTATTTAGAGAGAAATAGGTCGCTACACACCCACAATCTCCACTCTCCCATCACCATCACCAAATTACTACACCCTCTTTTGACGACAATCGATCTTATCTTGATGTTCCTCAAGCCAATCCATACCCAACACAACACCATAGGATCCCAAAGAAAGGACACGAAGATCTATAGTGGTGGAACACACTCCTAAGTCCAATGTACAATCATAAATAAGAGAGTCCACTGCCACCTTGGAACCTGTAGATAACTCAACCTACCACTTATCAGCTTGCTTTTCCATTAAGAGCCCACATCGCTCTACTAAAGATGGAGAAATAAAAGAATTTGAAGCTCCTCAATCAAGCAACACCGAGCAAGAAATACCACCTATCTCACTTGTGGTCTCCACAACTGTACCCTGATGCTTAACCTAACAGTTATCAACCACCGCAAAGACTTAATGTGATCTCCTTGCATCTCCCACTGTAGACTCCAAAGTTGTTGGCCTCTATCTTGACATCTGTGATGACCTCTAAGTGCAATACACTGCAATGTGACCCTATTGCCCACAAGTGAAACAACCTCCTCTACTGACCTCTCCTATCTGAAGGTGCACTAGATTGCTGGAAACTGCCTCTATTAGAGTACTGATGAGAACTCTGAGCTGGATGAGTAACGTTAAAATGTTGAACACATTACCTGTTGTGATCCCTATCTACTTGGGATCTACCACCACGAACAAAGTTCCTCTTCAAAAAATTATTCTTCTTCTGTTGAAACCATCCACCATTAAATGATGAAGGTTGACTACTAGCAAATCGTGAAGCCTGTGTCTGCGGACCTCTCCCATCCGAACCTAAAGCTAGAGCTTACCAACACGTACTCTTGGCTGCCCACCTAAAGCCAAGGCCAAATTCTCCTCAACCAATTGTGCCTTCTCCATGGGTACCTCCATAGTCTTGAGTTTGAAAACCCAAACACCTCCAATAATAAGGGTATTAAGGCCCCTAACAAAATGTTGCACAAGCATAGCCTTATCATTCACTATCCCTGCATACTACTCAACTATCATAGTCAACTGCCTCAGGTCATTGAACTCATCTGCCTCCAAAGATCTGATAAGAAACTAGCATGAAATCACTCCAGGAACATCTCTCAAGATACTAACGCAATATCTAAATGAATCTTCAACTCCTCCATATTCCATCAAGTGGAAGAAAATCCATGAAGATGCATGATAGAGCACCTAGCCTTGGTGTTATTACTATACAGATGCATAGAAAAATACCTAACCATTTCCAAGACCTAAGTCTCTACCTCTATCCCACTACTAGATCCATCAAAATTCAAAGGTTGAGACTTAAGAAGATCCCTCGTGTCCTGCTAAAATCTCATCCTGATTGGGAACTGCATCATCTCTTCTTTGAGGTGAATGCTCCCTCTCTCTCTCATGATACACAAATCTATCCTAATAATTAGAATGACAAGACTCCTCCTATTGATTCTCCTCCTACCTTGAACCCAAATGCGCAAGAAGCTCTTTAAGAACACTAATCAATTGAGGTATTGCCTCATCACCCTGCTAGTTCTCACCCTAGGCTTCTTCTTCACAATGATCATGTTGCTACTCCTCCTGACAAGCCTCTTCAAAATCCTATGGATGAGGGTTCTATTGAGTACCCACTTGACCACCATGCCCACAACCTCTACCCCTATGAGGCATATTGTCTAACCAAGACACAAAGCAACTATAAGATAATATCTAAGGCAACTACTACAAAGAAAATAACTAGCAGGGATAACCTCAAAGCTAACCCAAGCTACAATGTTGCTACACACAATGGGCTCAAAATGAGACCAGAATACCTAGTGTTTGAACATGGGCTCTAATACCAGATGTAATGTCTGCCAAAATACCCTAGAGAAACTAACCAACTAAACACAAATTATAAATTTTTTAAAAAGATCTAATACTACACATGCACAACTAACATAATACCAACAATAACATACAACAATAAATCATGAACTATAATAGTATAATAATGCAAGCGAAAATAAACTCGCAACACATAGATAACATTCCCTAAGGTACTCCAATGACATCACTTAGCATAACAAGGTATAAGCCACATCAAATAATACTAATGCACAATTCCCCATCATTATTCCTAACATTCATTCAACTATAATCATAAGAAAGAAAGCATTTATCTAATCCATTACACATACATGAATCACAACCCCATAACAATACCTATTATCCAATATATTATTTATTGATAGAACTATAGTATAAGAGTATAACTAATATGAAGGTTCATTTTAATGCACCCAATCCCAAATGTTCCTACTCAATTTCTTCACCCATTAAGCATACATATCATCTCTAGTCAATATCATTTTTATTTCCTAGTAGAGGAATCTATACAAATCTATTACATGATTCACATCTCAACCATACTTAATACAAAAATTTCTAATCCAAATAACATAATCTTATTCCAAGAGCCATAGCCACTATCCACAATAATATTGATTATCCAAAGTTTGATACATGTCTTACAAGAATATATTCTCCTATATACAACATCTACTACATTAAATCATAATCTAGAGCTACAATTACAATTGTCCAATGTACATGATACGATGATGTCTCCAATCTCAAATATACATAATAATTTGCTCTAAAAAAGCATCTCAAGCTGAAGAGATAAGAATCCTCAACCACACACACAAACATCCAACGAGGAGAAAATTGGGAATGGAAGAAGGCATCAAACCAACTGACCATGTGGAACCATAAGGTCCACCCCCTGTGCTTTAGAGAATGACACAAGATCCCACACACACTCTAAACCTAGGCTAACACCTAAGAAACAAAGGACATAAAACAAAGACAACAACCACAACTAAACTCAATCACAAAGACATAACCACCTCCACATCACAAGGCTCAACCAGAAAATCACAAAGAAATAAAATGGTAGAGGCTACCAAACAAGTAAAGCATAAGGAGCTAGGACATATATAGGGAAGAGTATCATCACATGCTATCACTAGAGAAAAGGGAGATCTTGGTGTCTTTCTCTAGTACCCATGCTACCCATGCGAAACCGTCTCAACCTTTGAGATAATCAAGGGAGTTCGGTTTGCCTCTCCAAGGCCTTCCTAATCTCATCCTGATCTTGTACTAGCACTATAGGCTATGAGTGGGGCACCAAAACATTCCATTGTCTTATTAATGTGAAAACCTATTACCCAACCCATCTAGATTAATTATTTAAGATTATCACTTGTTTACAAAACAACTTCCAATGGGATTTCCTGATTGTCTAGACCCTGACACCTATCATAAGGGAGATCTTGGTGATCTATCTCTTATGAAACTGACACCCACTTGGAAGCCCACTCTCCCTATAAAGCTCCTAGACCCTGGGTATAACATAAAATGCATACAAGAATCTACAGAACTAGAGAATACATCCATCCATGATTCCAAATCCTATTGATTTTTAATTCATTTGCACATCATAATGCCAATAGTCACAACCTCATACACAGGCACACATGGAACCACAATATAACATATCCAATTATCACAATCTCCACATATATGAAATATGAACTCAACAAATCCATAGCAAGGTATATCCATCTTTCTCAAAACCCTAAAACAATAAATATCCAACTCTGAAATAGGTAAATCGTCACTAAAATATAATAAGAAAAACACTGATAAATCGAGAAAGCCTTTGGTTTGGTAAAATAAGTCTCAGATTG
The DNA here is from genome assembly GCF_030272615.1 of Cryptomeria japonica. Classification (NCBI taxonomy): domain Eukaryota; kingdom Viridiplantae; phylum Streptophyta; class Pinopsida; order Cupressales; family Cupressaceae; genus Cryptomeria; species Cryptomeria japonica. The sequence continues at coordinate 281,573,066 of NC_081408.1, read as the reverse complement.
GTAAAAATCGGCTGAGAACATTGAACAATAGAATGGCACTTATACCAATTAAATGGCCCATTCATAACAACCTCTAGCTCTTACAAGGACCTGAACAATGCATATAATAACCAGTTTAGTGCTTACACATTGCAGATTAGCACATACGTGAGGTACAATGATACATATAACAGATGTCACAATGCATACCACACATAGTTCAATACGTATACCTAGTAATATAGTGCTTATGAGCCACATATTGGCGCATATACTCATTAGTATAGCACATTCGACAGCCAAAATGATAGATATGACCAAAACATTAGTGCTTTCATCCATCAGGATGGTGCATCCGTAACAGAGAGTCTAAATTGACTCATATGCAAATCAAAAAATGCATAGTTAAGTCTAGAGATGACTAAAAAGCAAATTAAAACAACAACATAAAATAACAAGGGCAATAATTAACACAAACGAAAGTGCAATACAACTGATAAATCAACTCAAGGCATAAACACTACCAGACACTACTCAAAGTTGCACTTCTGACAACCATAGAATAAAGCTACAATCGCGACAAAGAATGAATACACAAGGACAACCTCCAAAGGAACCAACTACACAATTCTCATCTTTTCATGGGCACAATGAAGACAATCTTTCACAATAAAGTGCAAAGAAGGTTTATAGATCCTTGAACCTAGATTTAGAAGTGATGGAAGGAATAGTTTGCAGAAGAACAAAACCAAAGCCAAGCCACAACCAGCCAATGCAAAACACTTCTTCAACCAAGCCTCCAATTCCAATCTCAAATCTCATGCCATTGCCAAAAATCCAACCAAGCCAAAATCTCATAAATGCAATAATAATTATTCTAACCAGAAAGAACCTCCCAAAAATCTCAAATATCTATATTTATATGAATTAATCAAAAATCATAACCCCTCATGCCGACTCAAAATAATGAAAAATATAATAAACTCTACCAACCATTACAAAATTTGAGGTAAAATATAATAAAATAATATAAATCTCCAATACAACTCTCAGAGCCAATAATAAAAGAGGGTAGGTAAATAAATAATAAATAAATAAGTAAAAGGAATAAATAATAAAAATAAACCAATAGTCATTAACTTAAATAAATCCAAAGCACAAGTAAAACAATAATCAGTTAAATATAAATCCATAAAATAAACACTAACATATAAATAACCCTTAATTATTAAATACACATTGTATTAAATATCAAGATCAACCATTACTTTTAATTTATTATTAATAAACTATATAAGTCAATTAATTAATAATTTAATTAGTAATCACAACTCCATAGACATCCCAACATAGGGATCACATAAAATACCACATGATGCCTAACAAGACAACTCTAGCTAAGACACAAGACTAACAAGGTGCCAAGTAAGCCTAGAGTGTGTGATAGGGTCTCATGTCACCTTCGATCAACTTTTCATTTGGATTAAAGACACACACAGACCTATCAAACCAAGTGGAGTCGATGTCTAGTACCTGCAATCCTACACAACACCAATGTGCATACAACAATGTATACATTGCATATAACATAAAATAATTAGGCAAGTGAAAGAGAGTTGTGATATCACACCTAGCTCATAGATGAGTGGTACAATATCATCTCTTTCAAGAATACAACGAGAATACAATCATGGCAAAAATAACACTCCCAATAATATCATCATATCTCATAAAGTATAATGTAGGGTTAGCACATGATAGTATCTCATCATAAGCAAATATAAATCTCCACAAATATCTAACATATGTCTAATCATCATAATAGTCTTGAATGTATCATCATCCATATAAACCATAATATATCAATTGTCAATATGAAATATCAAGCATCAATTATAAGTATCCAAAATATAGATAGATCCAAAATCATCCATCAAAGCATCATAAAAGAGTCTAGACTAAGTCTATAAATTCTACCAATGCATAAAGAAAAGATGAATCAGGGAGGGGCACTACACTTGTACCTCTTGATGATTCAAATAGTCTACCATATAAGTATGCTATAAATAAGGAGTTTTATTTTATAGACATCTTTGCATGCTTAGATGAATATGATGAGGTTTCTTCTAGTTGTCTTTCTCATCCTATAGATATAATTGTTGATCCTTCACCTTCATTGATTCCTAGTACGTAATCATTGTTGCTACTTCTCTAATTCCCATTTCTTCAAAAGTTTAGTGATGTTTCAACTTTCATTGATTTAGTTCAATATTATATTTCTAGTCTTTAAAATTTAGCTTTGTTGCATGACCTCTTAATAGGTGTTGTAGATTTATTTTTTGAGTCCTATCTTTTAGATTTGATAGGAACACTTGAGGATACCCATTTCCTCTTTGTTGATATTTACAAAATACCTATTATGACATCATATTTGTATTTGGAGATTGTTCTTCATGAGTATTCATAGGTTTATGATTTAGTTTCATCTCACAATTTGGTTTTTACATGTGGACACTTAAGTAGTTTTAGAGGAACATAGCATGAGATTTATTTTCTCATCTCTTTTCACGAAATGTAATTTTATTCTACATACACCAATGGATTTTTTCCCAAGGAGATAAATGTTGTTTATCAATATTAGAGAATATTCAACATTCATCATTGTAATAGGAGCTAGTTCTTTGTGGAACGGGTCTATAATCTCACTCATTCTTTTCTATGGGGGAGATTGATTGCATATTCTTGATGGATGTATTCCTTGGGAATCATGTAGAGTCCTTCCATTATTCGTATACATGTTTTCTATCTTTTGGAGATAGTTTTTCCTATGAGTTTTTCTCCTTTATTCTATTTGTGAAATATATTTCCCATCTTTATATATTTTAATTGTTTGTTCCTCCTTAATTTATAATTAACAGGTTATTTGGTGTAAAAAAGATTAAATTACTTAATTGGTTGCTATCTAGATCATCTTCAAACTTAGTTAATCAAGTGTACTTAGAGTAGTTTTAGGTTATTTTTTGTGTGTTGATGTCATAAATCTATGTTGTCCCATCTTTCACCTTCCCTAGATAAGCAAGGTTTGTCCTATATATTATGTATAGGTCATCATATTCCCTTGTATTCATTGTATAATCTAGCATTCATTTCTTGATACTCTCTCTTGGAAGGTTATTTTTAGTTTTGTGTGTGATCCTAGTTTTTTGAGTGACTCTCAAACTTATTACATCTCCTTATATGATTTGATTGGTGATTATGAATATAGAGTTGCACATCTTCATGAATTAGAAATTCTTAATTTAATGATTCAGTGCATTTGATTATTTGAAATGTCATAACCCTCCTTTATCATTTTTCATTTGATACTATTACTATCATATCATTTTGTGGTTGAGCTATTGAATATGGTTGAATAATTATTATAAAAGATTAAATAATGGACCCACATACACACTTGGAGAATATAATTTAAATAAGCAATATTTAATTTCTCATTTTCAAATAAGCACATGTCGTAGGAGAAATTGGAAGCTTCTAGAGAGAATCTTCATTCTCCATTTTCTTGCATGTAACTCCTCCATTAGTGATCAATTAATTTTGCATGAGGATAATTTAGGAAAAAGAATCTCATTTTAAATTAATTCTCTTGATAGTGGAATTGAGGGATCATTTTCTTTATAATGTATGCAAGTTTTCGAAAAGAGGGAGTTGGTTATTTTGAAGAAAGAAATTTTCTCAAGTTATTGAAAATAGTAGGTTTTTCTTTGTAGTCACATTTCATTGAAGGATTGTTAAGTAGTTGTTTTGAAAAAAAATCACAAAGTTGCAAGGAAGGATCAAGGAAGGCTAGCTTGAAGAATTTGGAGGGGGTTCTACATCGAGCTTCAAGTATCCAGGTTCTCCTCTCTTTGAAATCTTTTAATTGACATACGTGAACTTTGTATTTTGCAAGAAATAGTTTATTTTCTCTCTTAGAATTTATTTCATATAAAAGATCTCTGTGAGTAGTCTACTTCTCTATGATTGTAAGAAAGAAAATTTTCAAATGTATTTGATATTCTCTGTAAGAATAAAATAAAACTACTCTCTCAGATATCTATTCAACAAATTATTGGTGCCTTGTGTAAACTATTTTCTCTGAAATTTTCCTCTCTGAGAAATCTATTTCTTAAATTATTCTTTTATATCAATGTTCTGGAAAATCATTCTCTTAAATAAATCCTTTCTTTAAATTATTGTTTTATATCAATGTCTCTATAAATAAACCCTTTCAAAAAAATATATCTCAGGAATATGTGAAATTTGTTGATGCCTCCGGAAAATCATTCTCTGTAAATAAACCCTTGATGCCTCCGGAAAATCATTCTCTTTAAATAAACCCTTTCAAAATATATATATATCTCAGGAATATGTGAAATATGTTGATGCCTCCAGAAATTCATTCTCTGTAATAAAAAAAACCCTCCTACTCTTCCCAGGAATAAGTTTTTTTTTTTATTTCTTTGTAATTTCATCATACAACTATTATCTATATTTTTATTTTATTTAACCACTAATAAATAAATCAGTAGTTATTATTTCCATAAATAAAACTTAATCAAAGTAAGATTAGGTATTAATAGATTTTAAATAGAATAAAAATATAATAATTTATTAATAATATTAATATATTAAGATTATGTTAACACTAATTTTATTAATTTGTTTTGTAATTATTAATTTTAATAATATGAATATACATATATAGAAAAGGATTGTTAATTTATCGAATTTTATTGTATCAGTATTTGTAAATTCTAAAGGGGATTAAAATTGGAAATAAGTCCCAATAATTGAATCTAGATTAGATAAATGGGAAATCATTTTGTCAAGTGATTGGAAAACTTAGATAGGAATGAACAATTTAAATTCTTCACAATGAATTTTAACGAAGTAGATTTATTTAATTGGATGATACATTTATTTCATGAATTTAGATTGATATTTCCTTTCTTTCCTAAGTATCAATATTATTTTAAAAGGGGGTAAAATTAGAAAAAGATGAACTTAATGTCATGCAAGTTACTTTTAATGGTGGTGTATTTATTCAATTCTCGTTATTTCTATACAAGTTATGCTTTCTTATTTATCCATGCTAGTTGTGTAATTGATGTCGTTAGATGGTAGATCTCTTCTTTAAATTTCTTCTTCTTTTTGAATGTTAATAAGATTATACTTCAAGATAATTTCCTTCATTTATACGTAGAGATAATTTCGTGGTATATTTCTCATTATGAGTTTCAATTTTGTCTACATTAGAATAATGTTAAGTTCATTGAATATAATATTTAGATCTCTTAGTTAGAAAACTAAAACTTAGCAACGACCGGTATATACGGTGCCTCTGGGTCACGCTTAGGGTAATGTCATCGTGTTGAACTACTGCACCTAATGCCTAATAAAGATGCATCAACGATGTTTGTGGTATCATCTCTATAAATCATCGGGGAGTAATAAGGGCCATTGAGAAGTTAAAATCCAAGGGGGAGTAATCCCCCTTGGATTGATAATTTTAAAAAGATAAACCTATGAAAAGAATTCTACATCTGCTCAGTAAAATCATAGAAAACTCCGTTAGGGAATTGGTTGTGTATGATGTTGGATTTTATCTATTCTAATGCTTTCAGTAGATGATAATGGGTTAAGGGTGACAATCATGATAGGAAGTAAAACTTAGTTTATTAGGTACAAGCAAAGAGCCACTTCGAGCCTATTTGCTATAGAGCTACCAATGTGGGTAGAAACCGCAAAGAAACTGTTCGGGACAATGACCCTAGAAAGGGTTGCGTACCCACCCAAAACAGTTTACACTAAACCATAGATTAGAAAATAGAACTACATACTTTACGGCTTGATCCCGTGCCGAAACGGGTATGTAGGTAGTCTAGGGACAGATTTGTCCCTAGTACTCAGGCATTCGGGGATGGGGTCTAGGTTTTGGTAAAATAGATGGATTGCGAAGTCTCCTAATTGAAAGATAAGGGAAATAAAGGAAAATGTAATTCAACGCATACTTGGAAGGAATCCCGTATGGATTCGCTTGACTTCTTGAGGTTTTAGGCCAAATTCTGAGGCATAATTCAAGCTTGCATTATGTTATTTTAATTGCTCCTAAGGACGGTGATCTCAGTGCACTCCTAATAGAGGAGTGTAGTACTTAGTGAGTGACTCAAGACCCAGATGGTCCTGATGGGTCTACGTCTTTGGCCATATCACCTCCTATCCCAAGTTGGATAGATGCCTACCCCATTTGGGTAGATGCCTATCCTGTATTGGATAGAAGAAACCCCTTGTCCTGTATGGACAGATGCCTAACCCATATGGCTAGATGCTCATCCTGGATGGATGAATGCCTAATCCAAATGGATAGATTCCTAGAGTATGTAATTGAATCAAACACAAATGATTAAATAAATTTAAAAAAAATAGTCCAAAATTCTTGGGTAATGTAGAGTGGGTTATTACATGAAATGAAATCAAAATAGTTTATAGAGAAGCTACAACAAATATATTCAATCAATATTTTTAAATTGGTGACCTTGTCTCTAAAGAAAAATAAAGAAACACCAATTAGATTATGAAAAGAAAAATAATTTTGAGCTTAATTAGTTGGATTGTTAAGTCATCATCACCAAATTTGGGCTAGGAGAATAGAAGTTGGCCAAGTAAGATGAATTTGGGCTTGAAAATTTCATAAACATCATGAATCTCAAACACTTGAATGCATGAAGGATTTAATGTTACAAAAAAAAGAGAGAGAAAAGTCATCCAATAGTGAAAACCATTTCTAATGGAACTTTATTTAAGTACTATGATGAAAACTAGTTTTTGACATCATGGGTAATTCATTGTCTATAAGTACTCTACACCTAGAGACAACCCCACCCCATTGACACCTTGATATTCTAGTTTATACTTGTCTTGAATTATTTGCATTCATTCCTCCTTCCTAATTTTGACCTTGATTTGAACATTGAAAGTGTCTTGTGGCATGTTTTGGAAAATATTGAAATATTAGATGTTTAGAGAACTCCTCAAAATAACATCAAAATAATACAAGTTCAAAATCTATAGAGATTATTAAAATAATTAGAAAAAAAAAAAAAAATTTAAAAAACTAAAGCATAACAAAAATAGAAACAATTAACAAAATACAAAAATATTTTTTACAAAATATTGTAGCTTTATCAAGATACATTGTTCCCAATATGACCTCCTTGCATGCATTTTTTCTAGGGGAAAATCAAAACTAGCATTACCTTCAACCAAGAAATCTCAAGTTTTAACTTAGTGAGGTATACACATTTAATTATTTTTTTCCCTTTATTTCGATTTATGTGTGTTCTTGTCATTTTCATCTTGTTATTTATTTGCTATTGCATTTGCATTAGTGTGGCAACATATCACAATGACATAGTGGTTTTTACATATCATTATGGATCATGTTATATGCTAAAAAATCAAGTTACTAAAAATAACTAAAATTATGTCCAAGATTCATAGCATGTGTCATATTTACATCGTCATATTTTCTATAAATCAACCATTAACTCACATTTCATCATATTCATTCTTTTTCCATCCAAAACATATTTATCTTTCTGAGATCTAATTTGTATTTTTTATCCTTACATTCTTTCATTGGGGAGCATCTTACCAACCATCATACCCCTTGGGACATCCTCCTCCATCTATTATTTTTCTTCTTCTACCATCTTTTAAAAATAACTGTTTGTTTTAGTTGAAGTACCCTTTCAAAGAGGGGAACTACAAACCTAGAATTTCCTGCCCTAATCCCACCATCTTCTATCATTAATCTTATACATTAGTTCATCCTAACTTATTCACTCTAAACATCACCTTATCTATCAAGTAATCTAGCACATTAATTAATTGATATTCCATCACATTCCATTAACTAATTAAGTATCACTAATTAATTAATCATTTTTTAATTAAATTTATCTTAATGATTAATTATAGTGGGTTAATTAATGAATCCTATTTTAACCCACCAACATCACTTCTTAACTAATAGTTAATTTATCATTAATTACCAATTAATCAATTCCTAACTGAATTCATGCACACATGATTAATTAATTATGTATTCTTTCATCATTTAGCAATCAAATCATCTTAAAAAATCAATCTCTTCCAATCATTAAGATTTGAAATTCCTAGAATTATACTTGCACACTCTTAGATCAAGTAAAGAAAATGTCATGCAAGTAATTTTAAAATAAAATCAAATTAATAAAAAAAAAATGCAAATTCCTAAGACAAGTGAATTAATTACAACTATTTATTTCTTCAACTATGATCCCACTACTAATCTACTTATCTTCTTTGAAAATGTTGATAATCTCTTATTCATCACATTTAAGCTATACACTATACATATCTTTTATAATCATTTCAGAAACTACGTTGATAAGAATGGACAAATATTCTTCTCAAAAGCAAATAAGCTCAATTAGAGGTTTGCAATGTTTTTAGAATAAAAAATGATGTTGTTCAAATGTCATATATTTTTTGAATTTCTTATTATCGGTGAAGAAATACTCTATCCATAGGAGAAAAGGTTTATTTTTCCCTCCCAATTGGTCTCTATCTTTCTTTCCAATGTAGTAGACTTGCTGCAGTCTTGGGTTCCCTTAAAGAACATCGTTCATAAAATGATTCGGGCAGACTTTTTGAATGATAACCAACTATTGGAAGCCATCCGCAAGTATGATTTATGGAATGGTCAAGCAAAGGTTGGTGGTTTATTCGCCATATAGCTTCTACTCACTCATGAAGAATTTCCCCTAATCTTTGATAGCATAAAGCAGTCACTCTCCCTACAGAATGTAAGACCTTTCCAAATAGTTGTTCGCAATGCTGGGAGAGGTTTAAATTCAGACTTAAAAAGTTGAATCTTCTCAAAATTGTATGCCATCCTAGTGATCTTAGGCCACAATCATGGGAAAACAGAGCCCTCTGCTATCTCTCTGCCAATGCAAGTGGGTAATGAAGCTTCAATGTAGGTTAACAAAATCTCTCCTCCTCACTGGCTCTCGTTTGACCAAATTAATGAGATCCATTGTTCACCGATTGAAGGCCTGATATCTTCCTTTGTTGCACTTAACATTGGAGATGGTTTTTTGTCGGGCTCGCAGCCTATGGAGGGGTAATCTTGATGTTCATACAGGTTTTGGGGTAAAATTTTATGTCTATTCTCAGTTTTTCTCGACAATCCAATTTTGATAACTATGAAGAAGGGTGCAAATTTATGTAAATATACATTATGTTAATTTTGCAGTATATTTAGTGCTTTTTCTAGGGTCTCAGAATGGTCTACTTAGGCTGTTTAATGCATGATCAGTATGGAATTGTAATGATCGGATTGTGTAAGTCCTTGGATATTCTGATACTTCTGGTGTTATTAGGGTAAAATTTAGGTTTGGATGCTCCATATTTCTATTCAACTAGATATGTTGTTTTCACTCTTTGTGTTGGCCTCCTTCTATACATTGTAATCTTGAGCGAGGAATGGAGGTCTTCTAAGCTGGTTATTTCCTCCAGGAGCTCTTGAACCAGTCTATTATAATTATAATATATATTTGTGGCTTGTCCACCTTTTCTTAAAAAAAAAACAGTGAGATATGATAATGGATATTCTAAATTAGTATAAATAATATAAATATATTTATTTAAAAGATGTTGAGAAATACTAATCTCAAATTTATTGTATATAATGAATTCAATATAAACAAGTCAACACTTATATCTCTTAATGTCTTTTAGATAAATGAATTTAAGATATCTATAACTTAGACATACCTATGGACATGTCTAAGACCTCTATTTTACATAATTTTATATGCCTCACATGTATAGGTATACTAATTCTTGTCAACATATAGTCTATTATTTATATCATGATTTTTGAAGATACAACTAAATTTTTTGTCAAAACTTGAAATATTTTTGAAGTGTGTTGGAAAACACACTACAATGCTCAATAAATTTGTTAATAAAATGTAATATGTTTTTCAACATGTGATTATGTAAACTATCGTGATACAAATTGGTGATCTATATTTGATTAGCACGAGCATCAACTAACCGTATTGCATGGGTAATGATGCTTCCAATTGTAGTGATTCACATTTATGAGACTTTTTGTTTCATAAGTAGGTCCTTTGTGTGTGATTCACGATGAATGATATGTCTAGTAAAAATAACAAAAAAATCATCAATACTTGAAATATTTTTGAAGTGTGTTGCAAAACAGACTACAATGCTCAACAAATTTGCTAATAAAATGTAATATGTTTTTCAACACGTGATTATATAAATATTATGATTCAAATTGATGACCTAAATTTTATTAGCATGAACGCCAACCAACTATATTGCATGGGTAATGATGCTTCCAAATACAACAATTCACATTTATGAGATTTGTTGTTTCATAATAAGTAGGTCTTTTGTGTGATTCATGATTCATGACATGTCTAATACAAAGAACTCATTATAATGATGTGATTTATGTAAGGCATGCCCATAAATACATCAACTCTTTCTATTACTATCCATACATAACATATACAATATGAAAATTAAACAAATGTGAAAATTATTTCTAAAATTAAAATATTTCCAAACAATTTAATAAATAAAGATGAAACTTCCTCAATATAAAATTAACAATAGATTAAAAAAACCTATAATGAAATAAGTATATCACTTCCAAATATTTTTATATTTTGAAAAAATATCCCATATAAAGAAACATCTTCATATTCCATCATTAACTTATATGCTATGGATGAAAGAAATGTTGAATTCTCAGACTTTACATTATTAAATATATATATTAAAATTTGTAAATTAACAAGTTAAATTAAATAATTTAAAAGTTTTATTTTTTTATTCTTTTAAAGGATTCTTCTAAATGTACTTTGCTTTTATTGCAACTTTGGAGCAAAAGTGCTTTCAAGTGAAGACTATTAAAAGTTTTTCGAATTCCCTCACAATTATTAATAAAATGGTATAAAGAGTATTTTTAAAGGGTTCAATATTTACACATCATTAAGGGACCAATTCGGGGTCTTTTATGTGATTGACACGTAAGAAAGGACATGAGATGATTGCCACTTGTTCACTTTAAATATTTGATAGGTCATGTCATTTCAAGTATCACATTAATCATGGTGTGCTTCCTACCTTATGATTTGAACCAAACTTATTATTAAAACTTCCACTTGAAATTTACATGTTACCATCCTAATGTGACTTCTTGTCATCTTCTATGATTTTTTTTTTTAATGTGAATAGATTGTGAATTAAAATTATTGGTAAAATATATAGTTGTAATATTAACTAGTAATTGTATCTTTGTGTGCAATAGGTACGTCAAACAAATGTGGAAAGTTAATTAGAGATTTTTTTGGTTTTTAAAAAAAATACATCTATGTAGTACATTAGATCAATTAACAGATCGTTTAGAAAATGATGTTTTTTGTGCAACAAATATCTCAATGAAGAAGTGACAGATTAAATTAGCCATCCATCCATGTATAGGGGTCTAAATATGATTGAAACAAAATCTCTAAATCGTGAAGATAATTAGGCTCCATTATCAGTAGGATCAAGTTATGTTTGTAAGGAGGAGAGAGAAAGAGAGGGGGGAGATAGGGGTAGAAAGAGGACACACATATATATATATATATATATATATATAGAGAGAGAGAGAGAGAGAGAGAGAGAGAGAGAGAGAGAGAGAGAGAGAGAGAGAGAGAGAGAGAGAGAGAGAGAGAGAGAGAGAGAGAGAGAGAGAGAGAGATTTATGTCGATGTGTCCTTCCTTTCACTACATACTAGCACATAAACTTAATTTTATAAAATATGTATTTAGTTGGCTCACGACATGAAAAGGAAGGGATCCATTTAGTGAAATATTGAATTTAAGTTTTAGAAAGGAAAGGGTTAACTTTATCATTATAGAGTTAATCCTACAACCAAAGAAACCTCATGGGTGGGTAGGCGATTAGATGTATGTAGCTGAGAATTATATCAAGATAATTGTATTAGTAATTGTGATAAATGTATGAATAAGATGAATGTATTTAACTATATTTGTATAAGAATAAAATTATCATATATATAAAGTTTTCAAACATAAATTTACATAAAATTACACCATATATGTATATATACTTATTTGGTTTGATAGAAAGTTCATGAAATTTATATTATAGGTAAATTGTCTTTCTTTTTACAATATATTATCATTTTTTATCATTATGATTAGTGCAAGATAATTATAGACCATATGGATGAGAACACGGTAAATAACATGGTAAATATTCAAAATATTTATTTGATGGTGTACAAAATTTTTTAATTTAAAATCTTAACAAACAATTAGAATTTTAAAATAATTCCATATAAAATAACATGAAATACATGTGCAATTAATATTCAAAAGTTGATTTTTATTAATTAATTTTCTTGGTCAAAGTGAAACACAACACCCTAGAAAACCATGAGAGTTTAATATACAAGAAGCAATTTTCTCTCCTTAATTTACTCATAGATTCAAGTCATTTCATTGAGAAATGTATTAAAGACCTCAAATTGTTTTGAGGAAATATAGAATTGATCCTCATAGTTAAAACTTCTTGTTTTGGGATACAACATATCTTTGACCATTTGTTTGATATAGGGAAGTTCATACACAAAATTTTACAAGTTTCAATTTCATCTAGAATCTAGCCTAACATAAATAATGAGTTGTCCATTAATGATTTCTTATATTGGACAAAGGTAATTACAAGTAGCCAATGGAAGCTTGACTGTTGAAACTCAAAGAACAAAACTACTCAACATTCAGTAAAATATAAAACTCTAGAACATAAATTCATTTCCGATAAATGTGGGACACCAAATGATCTTGAAAGAGATTTTGTACAAAGTCTGGATGTAGTAAAACATATTCCTACTAATCTCAAATATTATCATTAAAACTCTTATTGTTACTGATGCAGCCATAACTGGTAAAACCCTCAAAGAGAATCAACTGGCTTATGTAGCAAGAGTAACACAACGAACACAACAAGAAAACATAATAAGATTACATAAACAAATCATATTATTATTTTAGAACTTCCGGCAACCATCTGGTTATCATCATATAATCATCAAATAACATCTGGTAGTTAACTAGTTACATGCAGCCTATCAGCCAGATACAATCCAACCGAGACTCTAAGAATCAACCAGATCACAAAATACGAATCTCAATCCTTATTCTCAATTCTACTTCCTCGGCCCCTACAAATGATTACATAATATCATATTTATACCCACCGGAACATATCTGAGTCAACCTCATAAGATTACATTTACCAATGCAGGAAAATGAAACGTGTAACTAGATCGGTCCTAAGAATTAAATAAATCTTTCAGGAAAATAACAACCAAGAGGTGCGGTTCAGCAGGAAGGTCGACCACACACCAAATAACATTGGACAGGACCCAAAATAGATCCACACAACAAGAATCGCATTAGTAATGAAGGAAAACCAACCGGTAAGCACAAGAATTGTCCCAGAACCTAGAAACAGTCAACCGGAAGTGATAACTGATCAGAAAAGAACCCAAATGAACTAAAAATATGGAATTAAGCACATTGACCAGCCTGGAAACCGAAGATAAGATCTCTCATGAAAAGCAATCAACTACCGATACCAACCAACAAGAACACATAAAACTGCACAATGAACTAAACAAGAACAAAACTGAAAGGAAATATTTTTGGTTGATGCAAGATTGCTCATCGACCGGTGATGCTCCTGCATCAGACAACCCAGGTAGAAAAAGATGTTCCATGAGAGGCAACTCATGAACATCTAAAAGGATTAAGAATAAAGACCCCATGCTCATTTCTGATCCATCTGTCAACCTCTGCTTTAGCTCCTCTGGTGCCTCAACTGGCTTCTCTAACCCCTGACTCTCTTTGTTTCTTTTCCTTTTCTTCAGATTTGTACATTGTCTCTGTTTATTACTCTCTTTCTTCTGCAACTCTGATTTGTTTCTTCCACAAGACTTCATTCGGTTTGTCACCATAATCTCTCTATCATCCAGTTCCATCTGTCCATCAGGTTTATATGTTAGGTCCTTTGGAAAACTCATGTCACCCTCCAGTATAACCTCTGCAACTGGTTCTATCAGATCTTTCCGCAAACTTTCTGGTATAACATCTGCAACCGGCTTTATCAGATCTTTCTACAAACCTTCCGGTGTAACCTCTTGCACCGATTTCTCAGTACTGCAACTTTTCCCAAGGTTCAAATTCTTCACCTCCTTCTCTTTCTCCTTCAAAGAAATCAATGTGAACTTATGCCCATCCTTCTTAATAGTGACTAGGTTTCTTCTATAGTCATAAATAGCTCCTCTATCAAACTGTTAAGATTTTCCCAACAAGACATGGCAAGCACTCATAGATACAACATCACACAAAACCTCATCCCTTAAAGGCCCAATATTAAAATTCACCAAACACTGCTCCTTTACTTCTATGTTTTGATCATCTTGCAACCAACTTACCTCATAAGGACAAGGACGCTTAAGCCTCTTCAATCCAAGCTTCACAACCATCTCCTCAAATACTAAATTGTTAATACTTCCACTATCTACAATAAACTTGTAACACTTACCACTTGATTTACACACAGTCCGGAAAAGACTCTTCCTCTGAGTAGATATGGTATCCTTTCTTCTGAACATAAGGGATTCTCCTTGCTCCGATGCACAGTCAGATTTGGTACCTTCACCTTCTGGTTCCTCATTTTCCACACAACTTCTTGCCATTCCCTTCTTACATTCATAAAATCTATGTCTGGTTTCTCTACACTTGAAACATTTGTCAGGGAATTCTCTACCGGTACTGTCAATGCCTTTCCTTTGTGTTTTCTGCTCTGGTTCTTTATTCCACTTAGGTTTTGATTCATCTTCCTCAATCGGTTTCTTCATACTATCACTCATCTGTCCTTTGAATTTATCCTTCCCTCTATCCATATGTCTTCTTCTCATCTCCTTCTCAGCCTTCAAAGCATACTGGTAAGCTTCTTCAACTGTAGAAACCCTCAACATACTCATTTCATCTTGAATGTTAAAAGAAAGTCCATTTATTTACCTCACCACCTTTTCTCTGTCCATCTCTCTATGTCCAGATCTAATCACCACCTTGTATAATTCCTCACTATATTCCTTCACAGTCATGTTTCTCTATTTTAGGTTCTGCAACTTCTTGAACAATTCCAACTCATAGTCTCTCAGTATAAACTTGGCCTTCAATCTTGCAACCATTTTTCTCCACCAAGTGATCTTCAATTCACCATTCTCTACTCTGTCTTTTTCAAACTCTTTCCACCATAAGGCAGTATGTCCTTTCAACTTAGTTTGTGCCAACGGGACTCTCTGTGGGTCCTTGGCATCGTCAAACTCAAAGTAATCCTCAAACTAGCCAAAGCATTTCATCTATCGTTCTTCACTTCATTCTTGAAGTCTTCCATCATCTGCTCTACCCTCTGGGAGTTTATGCTTCTAGGCGGAATCTCTTCTTCCACTCCGGTGAACTACCTCAACTCGGCGATCTTACTACCGATTTCAGTTCCCTCCCCTCGATGATCTATTGAACACATGCGCAGCCTGCCTCCAATCGGCGATTTGTCCACCCAAAGGAATGCCTGAATGTTCACAAACAATTCTTCCACTAGCCAGTTCATAACTAGGTTTGATACCACTCGATGCAACCATAACCGGTAAAACCCTCAAAGAGAATCAATCGGCTTATGTAGCAAGAGTAACACAACGAAAGCAACAAGAAAACATAACAAGATTACATAAACACATCATATTATTTCTTTAGAACTTTCGATAACCATCCAGTTATCATCATATAATCATCAAAGAACATCTGGTAGTTAACCGGTTACATGCAGCTTATCAGCCATATACAATCCAACCGGGACTCTAAGAATCAATCGGATCACAAAATGCGAATCTCAATCCTTATTCTTAATTCTACTTCCTCTGCCCCTACAAATGATTACATAATATCATATTTATACCCACCAGAACATATCTGGGTCGGCCTGATAAGATTACATTTAACAATGTAGGAAAATGAAACGTGTAAGCAGGTCAACCACACACCAAAGAACATTGGACAAGACCCAAAATAGATCCACACACCAAGAATCGCATCGGTAATGAAGGAAAACCAACCGGTAAGCACAAGAACTATCCTGGAACCCATAAACTATCAACCGGAAGCGATAATTGACCGGAAAAGAACCCAAATGAACTGAAAAATTAGAATTAAGCACATCAACCAGTCTGGAAACCGAAAATAAGATCTGCCATGAAAAAAAAGCAACTACCGATACCAATCAGTAAGAACAGAAAAAAACTGCACAATGAACTAAACAAGAACAAAATTGAAAGGAAATATTTTTGGTTGATGCAAGATTGCTCATCGACTAGGGATGCTCCTGCATTAGTTACTATGAAGTTTAGAGAAAATAACCATCATACTATAATAATGTGATTTGATAGCTGGCATTGTTAGTTACATATTATTTACCTCACATATTAAGATTACATCCAGTCAAACTAATTTATTATTATCAATTTTTTGCAAGCGTACAAGGAGGTTGAAGATGATGAAATCCTGAAGCATTTGTTACATGCAAAATCAAAGACACTTGTAATACATGCTACATTTGTTGCTCATTTGATTACACTCTTTTTGAGGTTTGATTTGGTACTGCAAAACAAAAAACCAAAAACCATGAATTTGAGAGTACTTATATGTTTTCCAGTGTCAAAAAACAAGGCATTTGAGAGCATTTAAATTCCTATTGACAATTCTTTTCACAAATTGACAAATATATTTCTAGATATTTAGTCCTCACAACTGATTTTTAAAATATGGAACAGACAACTAGAAATGAGTTATTTATAACTAAAGCTTTGATGAGAATCACTTACACGTCACTGGATATAAGTCTCATTTGAATGCTTCAAAAAGGTGTCCAATGCGTCATTTTTCTGTCGTGGTTGTAATTACCACAAATCTTAGATTTATCTCTGAAAATCTTGAGTGGATCCCTGGCCATTTGTCTCACAATGGGTGAGAAATCGCCCTACATTAATAGTTAAATTTCGTTAGCCCACCGAATTGCATGATGACACTCCAATCTCTCTGATCGGTTAAATGGAAACATACGCCCTAAAAAATTATAGAACAATGTTGCCACAATGAATTACTCATTTTGAAGATATATTAAGGCCCTTTTCTACCCATGACCAATTACCTTACGATGGTTGTAGTGCCCCTCCCTGATTCACCCTTTATAAGAAGATGTGATAAATACTTTTGGATTTGGCCATGTCCTTGATGCCTCTTGTTTCATTCTTAATATTGATATTCTCTTGACAATAGTGGATTCATTATGATTACTATGTTGATTCAAAGATCTAGTTGGAATATTGAAGTTAGGACTATGCCGAGCTTCATGATTATTTCACTATTTAGGACATATGGTTCATGGTTTTTTCTTATGATGATTTACCTTGTACTAGACATCTCATATTGATAGATGAGACATTATGGTGGTATCTTGATAGTACTAACCCCACCTCTTGGTTATATCGGATATGATGATAATGATGGTACTTTGGTTGTCATGATTGTCTACTATTGTGTTTGTGGAAGAGACGATGTCATACCACTCATTGTGAGCATGATATGAGGTTGCGATTCTCTTTCACTTGTTTGATTATTTTATATTATATATATCGTTATGTGTACATTGGTGATTACAGGTTTGTAGGTACTAGACATTGACTCTACCTGGCTCCACAAGTTTGAGTGTGTCTTTATCTCAATGGCAAGTTGATCAAAGGTGACATGAGATCCTATTCTATACTCTAGGTTTAGTTGGTATCCCGTCATTTTTGGTGTCTTGGCTAGAGTTGCCTTGTTGAGCATCATGTGGTGTTTCATGTTACCCTATGTTGGGTTGCCTTGAGGAGTTGTGATTATTAATTAAATTATTAATTAATTAATTGGTTTATATAGTTTGTTAATATTAAATTAAATTAATGGATGGTATTGATATTTAAATATAATTGTGTATTTAATTATTGATGGTTATTATTAATATTATTTTGTGGATCATAATATTTGGCATTTATAATTATGCATGAAAGATTATTTATTTTATATGGTATTTAGTTTAAATTATATTGGCTAGAGCATATAATTTATTCTACATTTAATTATTTGTTTTTTGTTGGCTTATCTATTTATTCGTTACTATTTATTTACGTACCCCTTATTATGATTGGCTCTTTTGGGTGTTGTGTTTGTGAGATATTATTATTTAATGTTTATTTATTCATTTATATATTTTTTTTGTGGTTTAACATTTATTGGGCTTTTGATTTTTTTGATTTTTTTATTAGTCCTTTCTATTTTATTTGTTAATGAGTTTATTTATTATTCATTATAGTTTAATCTTTTACCCATTTATTTATTTATCATTTACCTTACCCTCTCTCATTATTGGTTGAGAGATTTGGAGATTGGGATAATATTATTTTATATTATCTTGTTTTAATTTTTGAGATGGTTGGTAAGAAATATATTATTTTGATTGATTGGGAGTTTTGTATAGTTTATGATTAATTTTTATAAATGTGGCTTTCTGAGTTTCACCGGGTTGGGCCTTGGCTGAAGAAATTTTGCATTGTTTGAGATTTCAATTGATTTTTGATTTGGATTTTGGAATTGGATTGAAGCTTGGCTAGAGAATTTTTTGAATGTTATTTTCTACAAATTAAAATTTGTTGGAGCTTGGATTGGGTTTTGGATTTGGCTATTGGTTGCACTTCATCAGATTTCTTTGTCCATAACTTTAACTTACTAGGTCGAAGGATTTAACCTTCTTTCATTTTCAATTTGAAAATATTGTATGCTTTGTGTCTGTGAGAAGAAAATATTGGATTTATAATGTGATAAAATTCAATACAAATACATTGGGTGTGTGTGAAGTTTCTTTTATATAGTCTTATTTTGAGAGGTTTGGGGCTTGTTTCCTCTTATTGTTGTAAGCTTTTTGTTCACTGGGTACTATTTGTCCTTTGCAAAATTTAGGGTCTTTCCTCGCCGAGTTGTTCTGTGAATTTGATTATTTTATTCACCTGTATACTTGGGTTGAGAGGCCCATATCTATGTTTATTATGATATAGATCATTGTGAATGAGCTCTGTATTGTGTCGATGAGCCGAACACTCAGTTTATTTTGTCTTGATATCATGGTTTACATCTTGTTGGAGGTCAATTGATGTTTTAATGTATTAAGTATGATTGTGATTTGTATGTAACTTTTTCTTTTGGGCCTAGCCGAACATTTCCGTGTCATCCTTGAGTTCTTTTGTTGCTCTGGTTTAAATGGACTAAAGGTTATGTTGTATGTGTCGATCAAATATGTATATGCACTAGCCTAGAGGGTGAATGCGCTGAATTGTGTGCTATGTGCACTGATTTATGTCATGAATGCATTATAGAAATGAGCACATGCGTTGTTCTAAAGTGTAAATGTGCTAGTCTGTTGCCTATATGTGCTAGAAAACTTCTTATATACGCTACTTTTTCTTTTTGAATGCACTATGTTGATTATTAGATGTACTAATCTACTATATATATGCACCAAACTGGTTAACAAAGGTGCTAGGGTAAATTACATGTGCGCTAGACTACTCTGTTTGACTTTCTAGGTCAATTTTGGCTTTCTATTTTGGGTTTTGTCAGTCTAGAGGCTATCATTTGGTTCTTATAAGTTTCCTAAGATGTTCCAGGATTGAATTATTGATCAAAATTGAATATTTGCATTATTATATATTAAGAAAGATGAATTATACCTTGTTATTTTGGGCTCTTGTTGAAGATACTTTTGATATTGCAATTATTGGATGTCATGTGATTTCATGCTGCCTATAAGGTCATGATTATTGGTATTGGTTATTCATGTACTTGTTGATCATCTTTGTTGAGAACCTTGGTTATCCAAGTTATTCTTTATTTGAGAGCCCTTGTTCTTGCATATATGTATGTTTTTACCCTAAGGTCTAGGAGCATGACTAGGGAGAGTGGGCTTCCAAGAGACTGTCGAGGTCATGAGGATTAGACCACTAGGATTCCTTGTGTTAAGGATCTGAGGTCTAGACCATTAAGTTAACTCATTGGAAGTTTATTGTATAATCAACTGATAACCTAATAATTAACCCTAGGTGGGATGTGTAGTATTAATTTGCCTTATCAAGATAATAAATGGATTTGTGGTGCCCCAACTTATGGCCTAGAGTGCTAGTACAGGCTCAGAATGGATTGGGAAGATCTTGGTGATCCGGATAAATTAAACTCCCTTGGTTTCCTCAAAGGTTGAGATGGTTCTGTATGTGTATTATGAATTCTAGGTCAAGGAGCTCTAGCTTACATTGCCTAGGATATCCTTTGTTGTTTTATGGTGATAGCATGTGATGACACTCTTCCCTACATGAAGGTCCTATCTACTTATGCCTTGATTTGTTGGAAAGCCTCTTGATGTCTTGTGCTTTTGGTTTAGCCTTGTTATGTGGTTTGGATTATTATTCATATGGTTGCTTTTAGTTGTGGTTAAAGTTATGTCGAAGTCCTTAGTTCTTAGGTGTCAGCCTAGATCGAGAGTGTGTGTGGGATCTTGTGTCATTCTCTGTAGCATGGGGGTTGGTTCCTTATGGTTCCATATGGTCAGGTGGTTTGATGCCTTCTTCCATTGGGATGTTTCTCTCTTTGTTGCATGCTTGTGTGTGTTGATATGGATTCTTATCTCTTCAGCTTGATCATGGATTCTTTAGAAGTTGTTATGCACTTATGGTTTAGTGGCACTGATGTAGTATGTATCATGAGGAATCCATAATTGTAGATTAGGGACTATGTATCTTGATGTAAGAATAATATTATAATATTGATGACATCATATTAATCATATGTAGTAGGATATGATGTAGTTCTCTTGAGAGATGTATAATGTATCTTGGATATCTCCTTATTCTTGTAATTGATGGTTGAGACTCATGATGGATTGATAGATGCTATTTGGATTAGAAATATGTGTGTCTTGTGAGATTAAATTGAGAATTATGCTTTAGACTTGTGTGGAATCTTGTATTATAAATGGGAAATGGTTATGCTTTAGAAATGATGCTTGGAATTGTGTGCATAATTGATGGTTAGGAGTAAGTGGATGGGAACATTTGGATTGGTGTCCTAAAATGAACCTATAGCATAGAAGTAAATTGGGTTGTATTTGCATATGCATAATGGCTGGTTAAATGGATGTTTTCTATGAAGATCACTAGGGATATTGTAAAAAGGAAATACTCTTGTAAGTCTTGCCTTGTATCCTAGATGATTGCTATTCTTGTAAATAGAATTGTAGTTCTTTGTTAGAATAAACTATGTTATTTATATCATGTGTAATAGAGATGTAAGATATTTGTTAGATTTGTATGGATTTACCTTCTAGGTAATGGAGAGTTGATCATGGGATACACCTCATGTAAATATGAAGGCTTAGATTAATGGTTAACTTCTCATGAATTTGTTGTAATAAATATTAAGTTAATATATAAAGTGATGTTGTAGAGTGTTATGATGACGCTTATATTCTTACGGTCATGACAAGTGATGGCATTTAGATACCTAGGGAAAGGATAGTCTATGTGATTATGATTATTTCCACTTGCATACTTATGTTCTTATGATCATGTTTGAATTGATTATGTGCATAAATAGATGATGTGTATTATTTGAGTTCATGATAGATGATGTTATGGTTATTTGAGTATATGTGTTGCATTAGTTTATGTTTTTGTTTTTTTTGAAACAAAGGGGTAAAAGTTTATTAATCAAAAGAATCCATTACAAAGTAATTAGACCAGGAAACTAGACAAATCCAAAACCCAAACACACTAGAATCAAATCTCACTCCACCTACCCATATGTCTACACATATCTTCCGTAAGCAAATCCTCAAGAGACCTAGTCTTATCCAAGGGTAATTGATTCTAATCCTCCACCTCCCACTGACCAATCTGCTTTGAAGCCCATCGAGCCAAGAAATCCGCCACCTTATTCCATTCTCGAGGAACATGATAGAAGGTAATAGAATACAAAGAACCACATATCTAAAAAAAATATATTGCAATACGAGCCAAATGCCAACCAACCCCCTCTAGTTGCTTTCCAGATAACATATCCACAATGATTTGAGAATCTGACTCAACAATAATTTTCCTCCAACCTAAGAGGAAACTCTTCTCCAAAGCATAAATAATTTCTATGGCCTCCATCAAGTTATTGGTCTGATGTCCCTTATAAGGGAGAAGAAGAATTGCACCACACCATTCATATCTCTACCAACTCCCCCAATTTCAGCATGCCTCAGATTGTCATGTGATGAACCATCAGTATTTATCTTCAAAATCCCCAAAGAGGGTGGAGTCCACCACCCATCTCATCTAAACTTCTTCCTGGTACGTGAGCCATTCCTACGAGGGAGTGTCTAATATCGACATCCAACCAAACCCAACCTTTGGATAACCACATGATCACTGGCATCCATAGAGTCAGACATTTCACAATTAGACGTGATAGTTTCCTGCAAGCTACTCATTAGGTGCATCCACAATTAAAGACTTAACATTCCTTTCACTTGAAAGATCCATCTATTCCTTTCCATCCAAATATGCCATAAAATGAAAGAAGGATCTATGTCGCAAGAAATTTAAATAAATGAGGTTTTTCCAAGAGTGGCCCCCACCTGATCCCAAAATTCAAGCAAAGAGGACACATGAAAGCAAGCCTTTTGCTAGATTGCCCACCAGCAATTCCATATTTCCCTAGAGAAAGGGCAAAGAAAAGATGAGAAGAACTTTCCTCGCTTTGCTGACGTAGAAAACACATAGAGGGACCAAGAAAAAAAATTCATCTCAAATTATTTCATGTAAGACAAAGACTCCAAGCAACCAACCATAAGAAGAAATTACATTTAGGCCATGCAAATCTATTCCACACCTTCTTCCACCATGAGATCTCCGCACACCCATACATTTGTTTATTGAGTTCCCGATATCCCAAGGTAACATGTATTTCCCCTTGGGGTCTAGGCCCCAGGCGAGGCAGTCCCTTGCTTCTAGTGAGATACAAGCTATACCAAGTAAGATACTATGCAACTCATGCATGTCCTCAATAGATCCTTATGGAGGCCATTCCTATGGCCCTTTGCATCTAGTTTATTTAACTTGTCCATGCCACTCATAAATCTTATACTCATGCATTTTACTCCATCCAACTGCCATAAAGATATCACATAAATGTCTCAGATGGGGATGAGTAGTCAGAATGGGATGGAACCCATCCCATGAATCTAGCTAGAAAAGGGCTTTAGAACCTTTGTTGCAAATCTAGAATAGACCCTGCTTAATAAGACATGCCCCTCTTTTAAGAGTGTTCCAAATCATGGATCCCTTCCCTTCAATATTGCACCAAGGCACATCACTACTAGCAACCTGATGTAGATACTTTAAATTAATAATCTTGGCCCAATCCTGATCTTGGCAATAGCACTATCTCCAATAAAGCTTAGCTGCCAAAGCTTAACCATTCAGAGAAGTCTGACGAAGACCCAAGCCCCCAGCCTGCTTTGGTCTACAAACCAAAGTCCACTTAACCAAACTCCAATTTCTCATTCCTAAACTTCCAGTCCATAAGAATTGGTAGGAGAGAGCATCAAATTCTTGAATAAAACTGGAACGAGCAGCTTACACAAAACTTCTATATAAACGAAGAGCGTGGATCACTGACTTAAGAAGGGTAATGCGATGAGCTGTAGAAAACCATTAGTTAGTCCAGTGGGACACTCTCCTACGAAATCTGTTTAAGATATCCTACCAAAACCCCTTAGGGACTGAACCAATGATAATAGGGATGCCAAGGTAAATGAAGGGGAGAGGGACAACCTGAAACCTAAGAATTCTTGCAATCTTGTTTTGTATCAACTTAGGAATGTTAAAGAAATAGATAGATGGATTATCTTCATTAATCCTTTGCCCTGAACCATCCAAATATATGTCCAAGGCTGATCTGAAACTCATAGCTTCCTTAACCTTAGCCAGAACTATCAAGGCAATGTCATCTACAAACTGCAAATGTGAGGGGAGGAATTATATTACCCCAACTCCAACCCTCAATAATACCATGACTTACCTAAGAAGAGATCAATCACCCCAAACCTTCATTTATCAAAATGAAGAAGTAAGGAGAAAGGGGATCACCTTGGCACAGGCCCCGAGAGGATCCAAATAACTTAGATGGTTCCCTAATAATGAGCACTGAGAAGGAAGCTAAAGTAACACAACTCATGACCCATTGAACCCACTCTCAGCAAAAACCAAAGCACCAAGACATATTTTCAGAAATGATCACTTGACACGATCATACACCTTTGCTATATCAAGCTTGATGAACATAGCCTTCTCTTTTAACGTTGCTGGTGTAGGAGCACCTAATGATGAGCAAATACCCTTTTCAATTTTGACAAGTTTGGCATAAGGACTGGTTCTAGTCCATTAGGTTGTCTATTTGGAGCTTGAAGTGCATTTTGACTTCTTTTGAAAATTTCATGTATCGGCTATACTTATCTCGATAACCTAATGAGGTTCCATCGGTTATCGGTGGGAGTGTTTTCCACCTACCTTGATGAGCCGATGAGGTCGTTAGCGGAGTGGAGTGAGCGGAGTGAGTTCAGAGTGGAGCCATCGGGTATTGGCAAGATATGTTTGATGCTAACCTGATAACCTGATGGGAAAGCATACTATGTGGAGCGCATCATCGGCTATTGGCATAACAGGTTGGGAGCTACGCCGATAACCCGATGAGGAAGTGGGGCGCACCATCGGCCATCAACAAGAATGTTATGTTGCTACCCAAATAACCCAATGGAAATCGATGAGGAAGTGCGTAATTGGTAAAATGTCATCAGACATCAGAGAGTGTTTTGATGCTACTCCGATGACCCAATAGAAAAGGAAGTGAGTTGTAAAATGCAATTGAACATCGGAGTAAGTGTTTTGGTGCTAACCCGATGACCTAATGAAAGACAATTTAGTTACAGTCAGAAACTGAATTGTGTCGAGTTGAATCTCATCTGTTAGGGATGATTCAAGGCATGTTTAGGAGGCTCTAAAAGACCCAATGGGAATTCTATAAGGGTTGGTTGGATTGGGATTGTTGGATGTGTTAGTTCCACAAAAGCAAACTTCTTTGTAATAACAATTGGAAGATCACTTTCTGGTTATTTAAGAAAACATGGCTTAAATCCTTAAGTGCTAATGTAGATAGGGTAAATATTGTTTTTCCTTGTTTTCTAAATTCCAAGTTGCATTCGTGCCAAGCTCGGATCTGTAAATAAAGTCAGCTTTTGTGCTCTTGTTTGCTATTTGTGTTTCACATTTGTGAACATGGCTCTGTCTTGACTCTCCATCATGGGATCTGCATGACCATTGCAGGTTGTCAAGAAGAGCTAGCCATGTACAGTAGTGTTCTATATGTATCAGACTAGGGAATGGCATCGACCATTTCAATAGACTGGCCCTAGGCGAGCTTGATGATAGCCCGACTAGGTATCAATGACCAAGAGGGATCACTTGTAGGGTATATTAGAGTCTAGGTTTTTAGCTTCAGACCAAGAGAAGATGGGATCCAAGGGAGTGAAGATCCAAGCATGAGGAGGAAAACAAGTTAGCAAAAGTTGTAGGTATAATCCATGGTAGAGAAAACCCTACAAGGTGTCTGGTGAGATCCGGTGGATTAGTGAGTTGGTGGATTTGTGCAAGTAAATTCACAAAGAGCAGAGTATCAAACCTTGGTAGTGAGGACCTAGAGCAGATTAGGGGAATAGAGAGGAGCATTCTCGAGTTAGGCTAGGAAAAGGGCCTTGGTGTGAGTCAAGCTGACTCAAGTAATCTAGGGTCCTCCCTATCAGATTGGTATCAGAGCAAGTTAAAGATTTGGGGTGAAGAGTGTAAGACTGATCTAGTCTCAGAAGAAGGAGTAAAGATGGTGACCAATGTAGAATTGGCTAATAAGGTCATTGACCAAGAAGATTAAAATCGATTGCTCAAGGAAAGGTTGGAGTAGTTGGAATAGAAACTAGGTGTAATGGAAGTCATGACAGCAGAAGTGAGTGGGAAGATAGAAGAGAAGGGTAAAATGGTGGCAATAGAGGATAAAGTCCTTGCCCCAAACCCTGTTATTGATCAATAACCATTCTTGAAGGCTTTGAATGCAATGAGTGGAAATTCTTTGGAAGGAGTGCCACTATTTAGTGGCAAGATGGAAGCAGAGTCGGTAATGGAATGGATAGAGGGTATGGAAAATCATTTTGAGTGTGAAGGTGTGACAGAGGCCTAAAAGGTTAAGGTGGCTAAGTCAAGAATGAGAGATGTTGCCGTTACTTGGTGGAAGTTTATACAAAATGAGAGAGAAAGAGAAGGTAAGATATTGATCTCTACTTGGAAAGGGATGGTGAGTAAAATCAGAGAAACTTATCTTCCTGAGGATTATGAAGTGTAGTTGCATAGGAAAAGACAAAACCTAAGGCAAAATGAGTTAGATGTAAGTACCTACACTGAAGAGTTCCAGAAGTTGTGTCTAAGGTCAAAAGTGATGGAGGATGAAAGCATTAGAGTAGCAAGGTATCTTAATAGTCTGAGATGGAACATACAAGAGGAATTAAGTTTATTGAGTCCAAATATCATTCACAAATGTTATCAGTTGGCCCTGAAAGTAGAAGAAAAGAATAAGAAGAAACTTGAGAGCACTAGTAGAGGCAGAGGTAGAGGTTGAGATTCAAAAGATTATAGAGGAAGCTACAGTGGAAGAGGAAGTGAAGTAAGATCACAAGGAGAGTCAAAATTGATTGAGCAGACTAATGAATCTAGTGGAAGAGGAAATTATGGTAGAGGAAGAGGTCATAACAACAACAATAGAGGTAGATCTAGAAGTTCTAGCGGAGGTTCATACTTTGCAAACATGAAGTGTTACCACTACAGTAATTTTGGCCATCCTTC
Source organism: Cryptomeria japonica (assembly GCF_030272615.1). Taxonomy (NCBI): domain Eukaryota; kingdom Viridiplantae; phylum Streptophyta; class Pinopsida; order Cupressales; family Cupressaceae; genus Cryptomeria; species Cryptomeria japonica. The sequence goes on along the minus strand of NC_081408.1, from coordinate 281,545,815 downwards.
CTATAGGTGTCTAGAGAAGGCAACCTCATTACGTTCAGAGAAAAAAATCAATTATGTGCAAGAGGATTCTGTTGGTATTATGGATGTGTTGCATTGGTTTTGTCATTGATGTCAACACTTGTCAACACTTGAGAATACTTAGAGATCTTTGGTTATGTTCATCGACATGTTCAGTGACTTATGCACAGTCATCGGTATCTGGTTATCCGATAGGTTATATTGTTCATCGGCATTGAGGATGATCTGTTATCATTTGGAGATTACTTGGTTATGTCGAATACATTGGTTGGACACTTGGTTTTGGTGATTTGATTATTGGTACAATCGAGTTTGCATATTTGTTGTTACCAGCAAATAGGTCTAGGTTATGGACTGACAAGCATTATCTATTCCCGATTAGCATGACACATTATGGAGATGATTTGTTATTGTTGTAAATGCATTGAGCTAACATCGTGCATCTCATATTGATTCATTTGTAATTGATTTTATTGTAATATCTTAGTGAGCCAACCTACACAATTAGTCTTAGGTTTTGGTATATATGTAAGATCTCATTTGTGAGATTATGTAGAGGAGTGTGAAAAGGATTGTAATAAGGTATATGTGAATATAAGCAGAGCTATACATGCAAAAATCATTTGAAGATTCAAGGAAGGTTTGAAGAAGGAAATCAGAGCTTAACCGGTACTGAATCCAGCATATGAAGATGCTATTTTGAGCAGTACATTATCATTGGATTTAACCATCCAATTGTAGTTAGTGTGACTCCCATTTTGTGATTGAGCACTGAGCTCTAGGCAGTTGGCCTTTCTACATGTGCAGACCCCATTTGTAAACACATACTATCTGCAGTAGTATCATTTGATTGTGGGTAAGTTTTCCCACTGTGTTTTTTTCCCTTACAAGGTTTCCACGTACAAATAATTGTGTTATGTGTTGTGTATGCTATTTGTCTTTTTGTTTCATGCATTAAACTTTACCGGTACTGTTATTAACTACTAAACTGTCTACCAGTATTAAAGTTTGGTTTACCGGTATTATGCACTAAGTTTGGTTAGGTTATAATTGGGTTGAAATTAATAGACAACTAATTCACCCCCCTTCTCAATTGCCTCTGGGACCTAACAATTGGTATCAGAGCCAAGTCCTCTTTTTGCAAAAGTTTAACAACTTGAGGAGATCCTATATCTACTAACTATTTCAGGAAGGATAGTCTAAAGCTTGATGGAACTAGCTATGGTATATGGAAGATCAAGATGGAGACTCATCTGAATTGCATTGGAAAGGACATATGGGATGTTACAAAGAATGGCTATGTTGCTCCTACTCAAAGTCAACCTAATCCACCAACCTTGGCTAAAGAAGAAGAGAATGATTGCAAAGCAAGAGAAGCACTTTTGAGCGCATTGTCAGATTAGCAAATCATGGGATTATCAGACCGATCTACTGCTAAAGCTATTTGGGACAAATTGGAGACATTGAATGAAGGTGATACCACTGTTAAAATTGCAAAACTGGAATGCTTCTAGGTCAGGTATGAAAATCTGAACATGGAAGAAGATGAAAGGATTTTTGCTTTTATGGAAAGAGTTAATGAAATTGTTTTGGGTATACAATGTTGTGGAGGATCCTTAAGTGAAGATGAAATTGTTCCTAAAGTTTTAAGAGTTTTGCCACTGGCATACAAAATGAAAGTAACTAATATTAATGAATTGAGAATAATGCCTAATGCATCAGTATCTAGAGACACTTTGGTTGGAAAACTTTCAGCTTTTGAACTTGAGGAATTTGGTCCTATTGCTACAAATAAGACAGATTTGACTTTCAAAACTTCATCATCGACGACATCATCATCATCATCTGAAAAATCTGATTCGAAAGCACTCTATGCTAGAGAACTTGAAGAAATCAGAAGAGAGAATGAAGAACTTGAAGAGCTTAAAGCACTATTTGCAAGGAAAATGCCTAAAGGTCCAGTTGGAAGTAAGTATGAAGGTAAAGAACCATTTAAATGTTTCAACTGCAATAAAATTGGCCATATGGCATCTAGGTGTCCTGATAGACACGCAAGATTGAAAGAAGAAGCTAAAAGAACATATAAGCCTAACCCTGAATATCAAAGATACAAATTTAAGAAGAATAGAGACAAATCATGTTACTATGTTGATGAAGCAGTTACTGATGATTCTGATGAGGAACCAACAGACAATGGATGGGCTTTTGTTGCAATAACAAAAGATCCACCGACACCTATTGTTCAACTGGTAGAGCAAGCCCTGGCAGCTAAAATTGAAGAAAATGATGAATGGATCATTGATTCTGGATGTTCACATCATATGACTGGTGATAAGAGTAAATTATTAACCTTTCAGGAATACAATGGAGGTCTAGTAAGATTTGGAGATGATAAAGCTTGTTTGATCAAAGGAAAAGGCACAATATCTTTTAATGGTAAGCACAATATTGATAATGTTTACTATGTTGAAGGTTTGAAGCATAATCTTTTGAGTGTTGGTCAATTAGTTGAAAAAGGATTTCAATTACAATTCAAGAATGGTAACTGCAAAATCATGAATAAAACTGGTTTGGAAATTGCTGCAGGTAATCAGACTAGAGGTAATATTTTTCATTTGAATAACAATGAGAAGACATGCTTGATTGCACATATTGATGAAAGTTGGTTATGGCATAAGAGACCATGTCATATAAATTTTGATTGCATTGTGAAAATTAGTACAACTAAGGCAGAATGAGATTTACCTAAGATTGTTAAACCTCATAATCTGGTATGTAAGGAATGTCAATTTGGAAAGCAAGTTAGAGCACCTTTTAAGAGTATTCCATAGAAATCCAATAATGTTCTTGACTTAAATCATATTGATTTATTTGGTCCAGCAAGAACTAGAAGTTTACAAGGAGATAGATATTTTATGCTAATCATTGATGATTATTCTAGAATGTGTTGGGTTACTTTTCTTAGGGTGATATCAGAAGCTTTTGGGAAATTCAAACTATTCAAGGTCATGGTAGAGAATGAAACTGGTAAGAAAATCAAATGTTTGAGATCAGATCAAGGAGGCAAATTCACATCTAAGGAATTTAATACATTATGTGAAGTGAATGGAATCAGAAGACAATTATCAGCACCTCAAACACCCCAGCAAAATGGAGTTGTGGAAAGGAAGAACATAACTATTTTGGATGCAACTAGAAGCATGATATCAGAAGCAAACCTACCTCATGTGTATTGGAGAGAAGCAGTCAATACAGTTGTTTATACATTCAACATAGTTCACATCAAAGGTGAAACCGGTAAGACCCCTTATAAACTATGGTTTGGTAATACTCCTATTCTTAAATATTTTAGAATATTTGGAAGAAAATGTTATATTAGGAGAGATGATTATATTGGAAAATTTGATCCTAGAAGTGATGAAGGAATATTTCTTGGTTATTCATCTAAGAGCAAGGCATATAGATGTTTTAATAAGAGATTGAAGAAAATCATTGAAAGTGAAAATGTGAAGATTGATGAATAGTTTAGAAGGCCTATAGACTCTGAATCGGCAGTTGAGATAATGACAAATGAACCTACTATGAGTACACCAGTACAGAATGTTTATCTAGTCACACCGACATCATTTGAGAATTCCACAGTGACTAAAGAACAGTAGCAAGTGAATACACCCCAGTATGTAAGATTGAATCACTCTGAAAGTCAGATAATTGGGAATAAGTATCAAGGAGTTATGACTAGAGGAAGACTGGAAAATAAAGAGGTATGTCTAATTTATCAATTTGAACCAGCAACTATTAATGAGGCATGTGCAGATAAACATTAGATTAAGGCTATGGAAGATGAATTGGAACAAATTGAAAATAATAACACATGGACATTGGTTCCTCGACCTAAAAACAAAAATGTAATTGGAACTAAATGGGTATTCAGAAATAAACTTAATGAAGATGGTAAGGTAATCAGAAACAAAGCATGATTAGTGTGTAAGGGATATTCACAGAAAGAAGGAATTGTTTACAATGAAACCTTTGCACCGGTAGCTAGAATTGAGGCAGTCAGATTATTCTTAGCTTTTGTAGCACACAAGAACTATAAAGTATATCAAATAGATGTTAAATGTACATTTCTAAATGGTAATCTAGAAGAGGAAGTTTACATTGAACAACCTGATGGATTTTCTTTGACAGATAACAAAGATATGGTTTGCAGGTTAAGGAAAGATTTATATGGATTGAAGCAAGCTCCTAGAGATTGGTATGCTAGATTGGACAAGTATCTTTTGAAGCTTGGTTACACTAAAGGTAATGCTGATAGCAACTTATATTACAAAGTGACAAATGATGACATCTTGGTTATTGAAGTTTTTGTTGATGATATTTTTTTTGGAGGAGAAGATGGATTGTGTAAAGACTTTTCTAATAATATGCATGAAGAATTTGAAATGTCTATGATTGGAGAGATAAATTTATTTTTAGGATTGCAAATTTCATAGACTGATAAAGGCATATTCATAAATCAGTCAAAGTACTTGAAGGAATTACTTAAGAAATTTGGCATGGAAAACTCTAAACCGGTAAGTACACCTATGACTACAACTGATAAATTATCATTGAAGGATGAATCAACACTTGTTAATCCGACAAGATACAAGTCTATGATAGGAGGTTTATTGTATTTGACACAAACAAGACCTGATATTATGAATGCAGTATGTATTGTTTCAATATTTCAGAGTAATCCTAAGGAAAATCATGAATCAACAGTAAAAAGGATTTTCCGGTACCTGCAAGGCACAACAAATCTTGGCTTATGTTATCCTAAAGATGAAAATTTTGATTTATGTGCATACACAGATGCAAATTGGGCAGGAGATGTAGATGATATAAAAAGCACCACCGACGAAGCATTTTTTCTTAGCAGCAGACTAATTTCATGGTTGAGCAAGACACAAAGTTGTACATCCCTATCAACAACAGAATCAGAATATGTTGCAGCGACAACTAATTGTACATAGGTATTATGGATCAAGCAAATGTTGAAGGACATAAAGGTAAAATGCAAAGAACCTATAATCATTTACTGTGATAATATGGCAGAAATTGATATATCAAAGAATCCGTTATTTCACTCTAAAACTAAACATGTTTCTATCAAATTCAATTTTCTAAAAGAGAATGTTGTAGCAAAAGAAGTGAAATTGGTTTATGTGAATACTAAAGAGAAGATTGCAGATATATTTACTAAGCCTTTGCCTAAAGAAACTTTTGAATATCTAAGAGAGCAGCTTGGAGTTATACCCTCACTGGTAGAAACTTAGACAGTTGGAGCATGGCATCAGACCGACAGAATTAAACAGAGAAATCTTTTTCCGGATTTGATGAAGGAGAGCTACTTCTCAGGGGGAATAGATTGAATAAATTTGATTATAACAATTGGTATTTGTAATAAGTTCTATGAACTGATTGTATTTGGTTTTGTATTCCTTTGGCATTTGATGTCAAAGGGGGAGAGATATCTATGGAAAAAAATTTATCTTTTGGAGAGATTATTTATTGGGGGAGAGATTGTTACTCTCTGTATCTGTATTTTAATGATCTCTTTGGGAGATTGTTGGTTTTTGGTTTTTGGCATTTTTGCTTTGGCACTTAGATGGTTTTTCCATCTTGTGTTACCATCAATGCCAAAGGAGGAGATTGTTGGTATTATGGATGTGTTGCATTGGTTTTGTCATTGATGTCAACACTTGTCAACACTTGAGAACACTTGGAGATCTTTGGTTATGTTCACCGACATGTTCAGTGACTTATGCACAGTCACCGGTATTTGGTTAACCGACAGGTTATATTGTTCACCGGCACTGAGGATGATCTGTTATCATCTGGAGATTACTTGGTTATGTCAAAGACATTGGTTGGACACTTGGTTTTGGTGATTTGATTATTGGTACAATCGAGTTTGCATATTTGTTGTTACTGGCAAATAGGTCTAGGTTATGGACCGACAAGCATTATCTATTCCAGATCAGCACAACACATTATGGAGATGATTTGTTATTGTTGTAAATGCATTGAGCTGACATCATGCATTGCATATTGATTGATTTGTAATTGATTTAATTGTAATATCTTAGTGAGCCAACCTACACAATTGGTCTTCATTTTTGGTATATATGTAAGATCTCATTTGTGAGATTATGTAGAGGAGTGTGAAAAGGATTGTAATAAGGTATATGCGAATATAAGTAGAGCTATACATGTAGACATCATTTGAAGATTCAAGGAAGGTTTAAAGAAGGCAATCAGAGCTTAACCGGTACTGAATCCAGCATATGAAGATGCTATTTTGAGCAGTACATTATCATTGGATTTAACCATCCAATTGTAGTCAGTGTGACTCCCATTTTGTGATTGAGCATTGAGCTCTAGGCAGTTGGCCTTTTTGCATGTGTAGACCCCATTTGTACACACATACTATCTGTAGTAGTACCATCTGATTGTGGGTAAGGTTTCCCATCGTGGTTTTTCCCCTTACAGGGTTTCCATGTACAAATAATTGTGTTATGTGTTGTGTATGTTATTTGTCTTTTTGTTTCATGCATTAAACTTTACCAGTACTGTTATTAACTGCTAAACTATCTACCAACATTAAAGTTTGGTTTACCGGTATTATGCACTAAGTTTGGTTAAGTTATAATTGGGTTGAAATTAATAGAAAACTAATTCACCCCCCCTCTCAGTTGCCTCCGGGACCTAACAGATTCTAGTAGTGTGAAGTCTCCTGAAGTAAACCTTGACTCAGAGAATGGTGAGAATCTGATGGTTAGAAGGTGCTAATCAGGGAACCGGCTAAGGAAGAGCCTAAAAAGAGGAGGTCTCTTTTTAGAGTAAAGTGCAAGATACTTGGTAAGGTTTGTAAAGTGATCATTGAGTCGGGATCAATGGACAATATCATCTCTGAAGAAGCAGTAAGTAAACTTGGGTCGAGTAACATGCCACATAGTCATCCTTACAAGGTCACATGGTTGAATAAAGGACAACATGTATTAGTAAATGAACAAGTATGGGTTGAATTTGCAATTGGGAAATATTCTGACAAAATGATATGTGATGTTCTACCCATGGATGCCTGTCATTTGTTGCTAGGCAGACCGTGGCAATTTGATAGAAAAGCTATCCATGATGGCGAAAAGAACTCCTATGCATTCACAAAGGAAGGGGTGACATGCATGATTAAATATTTGGTAGAGGATGAAGGAACCAAGACCAGTGGTCCTAATGTGTTGTTGACTGGAGGAAAAGAATTTTTGGGAGATCTCAAGAAAGGAGATGGAGAACATTATGCTCTCTTAGTGAAACCTAGTCAAGAAAAGAAGACTGAACAAGAAAGTTTACCTAAAGAGGTTCAATAGTTGTTAGAACAGTTCAAGGACATTGTGAGTGATGGAACACCCGCAATACTACCTCGTCCTAGAGCAGTAAGTCACCAGATAGACTTTATACTCGGAGCATCACTGCCTAATAAGGCTACATATAAGATGACTCCTGAACAAAAAAAAGTAGCAAGACAAGTACAAGAGTTATTTGACCAAGGTCTAATCAGAAAAAGTATAAGCCCATGTGTTGTACCAGTGGTGTTAGCAACCAAGAAAGGAGGTAAATGGAGATTATGTACTGATTCTTGGGCAATAAACAGAATCACCATAAGATACAAATTTCCTATCCCTAAAATTGAGGATTTAATGGATTGTCTTGGAGAAGCAAAGTATTACACTAAGTTGGATTTAAAGAGTGGATATCACCAAATCTGGATTTAAGAAGGGGATGAATGGAAAATAGCTTTTAAGACTACATAGGGGTTATATGAGTGGTTTGTTATGCCATTTGGGATTACTAACGCCCCTAGTACCTTCGAGAGGTTGATGAATGAGGTGTTAAAGGACTACATAGATAGATTTGTAGTGGTATACCTTGATGATATCCTCATATTTAGCAAAACAAAGGAAGAGCATCTTGAACACTTGCAGATTGTATTGAGGAAACCGCATGAGGAACAGTTGGCAATCAATCTTGAAAAATATGAATTCATAAAACAAGAACTCATTTATTTGGGTTTTGTTGTATCGCAAGGCACTTTGGAAATGGATCGTAGCAAGGTGGAGCAATATAGAGTTGGCCTACAACAAAAACTGCTACTGAGGTAAGAAGTTTTCATGGACTTGCCCAATTTTATAGGAAGTTCATTCGAGGTTTTAGTGAAATTTGTGCTCATGTTATTGATACAATTAAGGGTGGGTTGAAATATAAGTTTAGGTGGACTAAAGAAGCTGACCAGGGGTTTGAGTTGCTCAAAAAGAGGATAGCTACCTAGCCCATCCTAGTTTTACCAAGTTTTGATAAGTTGTTTACCCTAGAATGTGATGTTAGTCATATAGCAGTAGGAGTTGTTTTAAACCAAGAGGGAAGACCTGTAGCATTCTATAGTGATAAACTGAATGACACCAAGAAGAGATACTCATCCTATGACTTAGAATTTTATGTCTTAGAGCAAGCTCTTAGGAAGTGGAGGCATTACCTTTTGCCCAAAGAATTTGTAGTGTTTATAGATAACCAAGCCTTGAGTTTTATCAATTCTTAAGAAAAGTTGAGCAATAGACACATCAAATCGATAGAATACCTGCAGACATACACTTTCACTATCAAGCACAAAAAGGGATAGTTGAACAAGGTAGAAGATGCCTTAAGTAGAAAACTTCTCACTGTCCAAGAAGTGACTTTGTAGAGCATAGGTGTGGAGAGTTTCAAGGAGCTTTACATGGAAGATGAAGACTTCTCTGAGGTATACAAGGTATGCAGTAAGTTTAATAATCATTTCAATATCCAGTATGTAGATTACACATTGCAGAGTGGTCTTTTATTTAAGGGATGTTAATTATGTGTGCCAAGAGGATCTATGAGGAAAAATCTCATATAGGAAAAACATAATGAAAGTCTTAGTGGACATTTTGGTCTGAATAAAACACTTGATTTGGTGCAAAGATTTTATTATTGGCCGACAATGCATAAAGATATCAGGTTGTATGTTGAGCAGTGTATTGTGTGTCAGAAAGCCAAGGGTACTAGTTCAAATGCTAGACTATACCAACCTTTACCAATTCCCAAAAAACTATGGGAGTGCATCAACATGGATTTTATTGTGGGTTTGCCAAAAACCAAGACTGGCCTGAATAGTAATTTTGTCATTGTTGATCGATTTAGTAAAATGAGTCATTTTGTTCCATGCAAGACTACACATGATGCTAGTTACATTGCACATTTATTTTTCAAAGAGGTGGTAAGAATTCATGAGTTGTCTCTCAGTATAGTTTCAAACAAGGATGTGAAGTTTATGGGACACTTTTGGAAAACTTTGTAGACAAGACTGGGAACTAACCTTTCTTTTGGTTCTTCTTACCATCCACAGATAGATGGTCAAACAGAGGTCATTAACCGAGTATTGGGTAATCTTCTGAGGTGTCTAATGAAAGAGTATGGATAGATGTGGGATCAAGTGCTACCACATGCAAAATTTGAATATAGTGACAGTGTCAACAAAACTACAGGTAAGAGTCCTTTTGAGATTATTTATGGACTCCACCCACGTGATGTTTGTGAACTTTGAGATTTGGGAAGCCTGGAAGGAAGAAGTGGACATGCAATAGATTTCACTGAGTCTATGAAAGAGGTGCATGAACAAGTGCAGAGAACCTTGATCGACACTACGCAAAGGATTAAGGCTAAAGCAGATAAGAGGAGAAAACACATTCAATTTGCAGCAGAAGACATGGCTATGGTACATCTGAACAAGGCAAGATTGCAGAAGGGAGTCCCTAGTAAGCTTCAGATGAGGAGAATAGGTCCTTGCAAAATTTTGGCTAAGTATGGCTCCAATACTTATAAGGTAGAGTTACCCACATATTTGGCATTGTCCCCTATGTTTAATGTCCAAGACTTGGTTCAATTTAAAGTTCCCATAGTAGTGCCAGATGGACCGAATCCAGAAGGGGAAACTACGTACTCTCAGTGATATTCCAGTACCACCCGTTTCTAAACCACAAGCAGAATAGATTTTAGATTCCAGGGTGAAGAAGAAAATGAGGCATGGCATGTATATCGAACACTTAATCAAGTGGCGCACCTTACCTAAAGGCAAAGCCACTTGGGTTGCAGAATCCGATTTCAAAAGATTGGGCATTGATGTTGCCTTGTCGCCCCCAGAGGGGACTTGATTTTTCGTGTGGGGAGTATGGTGCAGGAGCACCTAAGGGTGAGAAAATACCCTTTTCAATTTTGGCAATTTTTGCATAAGGACTGGTTTTAGTCCATTAGGTTGTCTGTTTGGAGCTTGGAGTGCATTTTGACTTCTTTTGAAAATTCCATGTATCGGCTATACTTATCTTAATAACCCGATGAGGTGCCATCGGCTATCAGTGGGAGTGTTTTCCACCTACCCTGATAGCTCGATGAAGTCGCCAGTTGTTGGAGTGAGTCAAAGTGGAACCATTGGCTATTGGTGGAACTATTTTCCACCTACCTTGATGAGCTGATGAGGTTGCCAGTGGAGTGGAGCGAGCAGAGTGAGTTCGGGGTGGAGCCATCGGGTATCGGCAAGACATGTTTGATGCTAACCCAATGACCCGATGGGAAAGCATATTGTGTGGAGCGCATCATTGGCTATTGGCAGAAGAGGTTGGGAGCTACATCGATAACTTGATGAGGAAGTGGAGTGCACCATTGGCCATCGGCAAGAATGTTTTGTTGCTAGCCCGATGACCCGATGGAAACCGATGAGGAAGTGCGCAATTGGTAAAATGTCATCGGACATCAGAGTGAGTGTTTTGATGCTACTTTGATGACACGCTAGAAAAGGAAGTGAGTTGTAAATTGCCATCAGACATCAGAGTAAGTGTTTTGGTGCTAACCCAATGACCCGATGAGGAAAGCGATGCTAACCCGATGATCCGATGATCCGATGAAGAAAGAAAAGTTACTTACAGTCAGAAACCGAATTGTGTCAAGTTGAATCTCATCTGTTAGGGATGATTCAAGGCATGTCTAAGAGGCTATAAAAGACCCAATGGGCATTCTGTAAGGGTTGGCTAGATTGGGATAGTTGGATGTGTTAGTTCCACAAAAACAAACTTCTTTGTAATAACAATTGGAAGATCATTTTCTAGTTATTTTCTCAGAGTTTTATTTTCTGTTGTAAACATGGCTTAAATCCTTAAGTGCTAATGTAGATAGGGTAAATATTATTTTTCCTTGTTTTTTGAATTCCAAGTTGCATTTGTGCCAAGCTTGGATTTGTAAATAAAGTCGCCTTTTGTGCTCTTGTTTTCTGTTTGTGTTTCAAATTTGTGAACATGGCTCTGTCTTGACTCTCTATCGTGGGATCCACATGACCATTGGAGGTTGTCAAAAAGAGCCAGCCATGTACAGTAGTGTTCTATATGTAGTAGACCAGGAAATGGCGTCAGTCGTTTCAGCAGACTGGCCCTAGGTGAGCTTGATGATAGCCCGGCTAGGTATCAGTGACCAAGAGGAATCACTTGCACAGTAGACTGGAGTCTAGGTTGTTAGCCTCAGACTAGGGGAATATGGGATCAAAGGGAGAGAAGATCCAAGCATGAGGAGGAAAACAAGTTAGCAGAAGTTGTAGGTATAATCCATGGTAGAGCAAACCCTGCAAGGTTTCTGGTGAGATCCGGTGGATTAGTGAGTTGGTGGATTTATGCAAGTGAATTCACAAAGAGAAAAGTATCAAACATCGGTAGTGAGGACCTAGAGTGGATTAGAGGAATAGAGAGGAGCATTCCCAGGTTAGGCTAGGAAAAATGGGGTAAGTGCACAAAGATGGTGTGCAGAAAAGTGGACACACACCTAAAAAAACTTGAAAAAATAGGCACTGCGATCACAGTACTTAAAATTCAAATCACCTTATACCCACTAATGTTCGTTATCCCCGATCCTAAAGGGAAAAAAGCATGTATGGGGTTCCTTTATAAAAATGACTATCTACGCGTTGCTTTAGGACTTAGAACCCCATACGCGGTTTTAAGTCCTAAAGAAGCATGTACACGGTACCTGTCAATAAATTTTTTTTTGCTGATTGTGTCTTATTTTTCACGTGACCACGAATTGATAATTTGGGTATTTTCTCACTAAATGCCATGGATCAAGGTTGGTTTTGCTTGATTTTTGTTTTTCTTTCGCTTTTTTTCAAAAAAAATATGTTTTGAATTTAAATTTGTTTATTTTTATTAGGTTTTTTAATTTTTTGTTACACAAATCGGATTCTGAAAATCCACAACAACAATAACAAGATGCTCCTCCTCAAAACCCCAAACAAAATCCACAGAATACACCTCCAACTCCTGCTTTTGACTATACACCTGATACACAGGAGAAATTGCTTAATCAGTTAGGGCAAAACACAGCTAAAATAAATAGATTGATTAATAAATTGAAAACATCTGAGCTTGAGCTTCATAAATCCCTCACCACTAGCCTCGAAACATTAGCTAGTGGTGCCAGTGCAGTTTCCACTCAAATTATAAAATGGGAAACTGTAGGAATAAATGTCGTCAATATTATGCTAGTGGGTTATCGTATGAGGGAATAAAAAAAAAACCATTAGTAAACAATAAATATGTGCCCTTTTTGTTTATCCTAAAACTAGTGAGTCATTACCTCTTAATGCAAAGAGGTTTCTCATACATTGGTGTACCAATGTGTAGATGAAGAATCTTTTTTGGCAGAGTTGGTGGATGGTCTTTGACAAACCACCTTGTAATAATTTTGAGGTGACATTGTATTTTTTGAGGAAAGTATATTGTGAGTTTGTCCTTAATGTGTTGCCTAATTATTTTGACATGAGAGAGTTTCATGGTAGAGGTGGCGAGTCTGCCCACGATAGACCTGGAGCCCATAGGGGAGTAGCCCAGGAGATTCGTTGCCCCCTAGCACCCAAACCCAAGGTGCATTTGATTGTCCCATTAGACCTGAAAGAGTCGATGGATCTATAGACTCTTCACGTGGTCACATCATTGACTGATGTGATCATCCAGCATGGGGCACAGTTAGCACACCCTCTTGTATCGCATGATGAGTCATTAGTTGCTGTAGGTGGCGCTAGTGAGCCCATTCAGCAAGTGTGTGCCACTTTCTTAGGGATATACACAGGGACGAATGACGAGTCCACTATAGATTGATCAACATCTCATTTGTGCATGATTTGCGAGAGTATATGTCAGACCCACACGAGTGCGGATGTGACACTAATAGATGAGTTGATTGACATGTTGTTTGGTAGTCATCCTCAGACACAAGTGTGTTAATTTGAATTCATAGCATTTTATTTATCAGTCACTTAAAATTTGTAATTGTAAATGAATTTTCATTTATAGATCAATTTAAATTGATACAAATAATATGCATTTCAGGATGCAGCAACAGTATTTGATATTCCTCTCATAGTCATTGCAGCGACAACTTCGACGTCTGAGGTATAAATTTTGTAACATGTTAAAATAAAATAGTACACTTTTAATTCAAAAAAATTACAAGATATACTAACTCTCTTTAATGCTTGACAATTTTTTGTTTGTAGGCGTTGTCAAAGGACCAAATGTCCCAAATTAATGATGTCATGCTCTCAGCGATCGATTTTGGCCTGCAAGGCTATACAGTGTCATATTTTGTACACACTATTTTATTTATTCCTTTGATGGAATATGCAAGTCATTTCATTTTATAATTGTTAAATTATGTTTAATATTATCTGTACTAATATCTCATGTTAATTTTGTTTTTTAGGGTACCCCCTCCGTGTCTAGGCCTAATTCTCAGCAAAAGATATACTCGAGGATGCCAAAACGTGGGAAGAAGGTAATTGAACACATTTTTAGTTGTGCAATTGTTTGAAAAGGTTGAAATTGTCTTAGTTGGGATTTGTAGATTGATTAGTGTTTTTTGTTTGTTTTATATGTACATCGGCCATTGAGCTATGTAGATATGTTGAATGCACCTGATATGCCCGAGGATCTGGAGAGGGAAGAGGTATGTATCTCTACTTTATTTTCTCAATTTGATGATTATACACACATGTACATGTGAACTTGTCATAAATTATAATCTTATCATTTTTTCATATAGTAAATATCCATAGCTGCTTCATCAATTACGAGCCCTCCTCCATGTACTGGAGAAGCATCTCAGGCTCTAGTACACTTTTGTTTGATATATTACATTAATTATCTTAACCTACAATACTTATCATTATATTAATTGTATTTAATCTTTGATCATTTTTCGTACAGGTAATAGCAATAGATGCTCCATCAATGGTGAGCCCTCCTCAGTCTATTGGAGAAGCATCTCAAGCTCCAGTACACTTTTGTTCTCTATATTATAGATTTTTAGTATTTTTTATGTATATATTTTAGTACATTATATTAATTATATTTAATCGACAATAGCCTCCTTCACGGTTTGGCCATAACTTGGAGCCTTTGAAGAAGGTATTCAAGAGAACTCCTAAGGCTGACAAGGAGAAGACAATAGTTCACAATAATCAACTTTCTAAAATGTTGAATTAATCCTACAAAACTATTTGTTTCAATGAAAATGAAATTCAATGGTAATGGTCAAATTTGATCCATGGTAATGATTAGTGGATGCTTTTGATTCCTTTCATTTATATTTGTCAATGTGTGTGGTGTGAGAGCACCCTCATGCTCACAGTAATGGTCAAATTTTGATTCTTGTCTGGTTTTACCATTGTTTTATCTAAATAAGGTAATTTAGGACCATTAATGATCATTTGAAGCCATTTGTGAAAGTTTGGGGTAATTTGGATAAAATATGTAAAAGTTGCTCAATTATTGTCAAAGTTGCTCAGTTATTGTCAAAGTTGTCAAAATTGTCAAAGTTTGGGCTCATTTGGATAAAAGATGTAAAATTTGCTCAGTTGTTTTCAAAGTTGCTCACTTGTCAAAGTTGTCAAAGTTGTCAAAGTTGCAAGATAGGCTATGATTGATTATGTTTATCGTGTGCACAAACCAACATCATGAGCATGTCCGAGTGGGAATTTTAATGCTAGGCATGCTCCTGTCATTCCTCCCAAAGCGTCGAAACGTTGAGAGCCATACCCTACCGACATGATCTCTCAAGTGCCCTGAGTCCAAAAATTTTTCAAACTTTGACAGACTGTTTCTCCCAATCCAGGATCCATATGATTGATCATTTTGAATCTATAGGGTCACGTTAGATTCCTTTACAATGACCTATCTCAATTTTTGATGACTCAAAGCCATTTTCAAATGGTAGCATTTTTTCACCTGCTACAAAAATTGTCAGTGGCATGCAATGCAAAGTTGCAAGATAGGCTAGATTTGATTTCGTTCATCATGGGCACAAACCAACATCACGCATTTGGGTGGGAAATTTTATGGTAGGCATACTCCTATTGTGCCTCCCAATGCATCAGAACATCGAGAGCCATACTCTACCGACGCGATCTCTCAAGTGCCTTGAGTCCAAAAAATTATTAAACTTTGACAGACTATTTCTCGCAACCTAGGATGCATATGATCAATCTATTTGAACCTATAGGGTTACGTGAGGCTCATCTACAATGACCTATCTCAGTTTCTAACGACTCAGAGCCATTTTCAAATGGTAGCATTTTTTCACCTATTGCAAAAATCGTCAGAGGTATGCAATGTAAAGTTGCAAGATAGGCTAGATTTGATCTCCTTCATTGTGGGCACAAACCAACAACACGAGCACATCTGGGTGGGAAGGTTTATGCTAGGCATGCTCATGTTGTACCTACCAATGCATCAAAATGTCGAGAGCCATACCCTACTGGCGCGATGTAGAAGTTGCTTGACAACTTTTTTGACAATAATGACAATTTTGGCTCAAATTATATCTAGACTCAATCAATGACTCCCATGACCCAATAATGTCTAAAATAGTTCTCCATGATTATACAAGAATCAAGAATTCTCATGATTGTGTTAGTTAAGATGAGAGAGGGGGGGTGAATCATAAAAACTCACAATACAATATATTCACCAAATTCAACCTCGGTAGTCTTTACTGATATGCAACTATGACTGTAAATCATTCAATACTCATAAACAGATACACTTAAAACATCATAACACATTTAACACCAGATTTAACGTGGAAACCCAAATAGGGAAAAACCATTGTGGGATTTCGGACCCACTAAGAAATATACCCTTCTAGAGTATGCTCGGTTAAAAGCTAATCCAGTTACAGATTACAAAAACACATTGCTAGATGTGACCTGGTTAAGGGATTTCCCTTAGACTTGTTAGAGTCTTGCACTTTGTTGGAAGTGACCTTTGTCAAAGGATTTTAAACACTCAATAAGAATGTTACCTTGCTAGAGGGTTTACAAATAAGACTATTAAGTCTACTCGGTTAAGAGATTTCCTATCACTTACAAAATAAATAACAGTAATAAAATTTATCTGTAACTTCACACCTGAAATGCTAAAGCAGATTCTATATGCTTAAAATAATCTTGTCATAAGACTTATCTTGCTTCTTGCTAAGCTTCTCAATCTGTTCTTCAATTAGATCTTCAATCTTCTATGCTCGGTGATCACTACTATCGTGTCACTGTTCTTCTATTTTGCGTGCATGCATTGTTCATCAACAGTTTCTTATTTATGAACAATACCTAACTGCTTAATCTCCTTGATCACATTTCCCATTATCAATCTTAGCCATCAGATCTTAAAATGTGACTAGGTTCATTGTATCCTTCAATCTGAAAATGTTTTACCTTGCCTTGGAACTTGTGCTAGGTTATGACCATTCAATTTGCATTGTAGATCTTTTCTCTTGTATTTTCGATGTCGTAGATCCTCAACAAAATTCTTATTTATCAACTCCAGCTCATTGGTATTCTACATTTAATAATGTATTTATCCATCCAATGCATTCAGTTATTACTCAGTTGTTACTCGATAAATAGTGAACTTTACTCAGTAGATATTCTACCTTCTTTAACCGATAGTGATAACCTTAGGGTTTACCGACTAGCATCTCGTTGGGTAACATAGAATAGTATCAAGCCTTCTTGTTCAGTCTTTGAATACTCATATATAGGATATCAAAACAATCAAAACAACATAATCTCATCACTGTCTAACTCGGTAATAGTTTCCCATTGAATAACTTATTATTCCCATTTTATTTTCACATTCATTATGTGTCTCTTACTGACATCTTTATACTTATCAAAACATACTCATTAAGATATGGCAACATCGTACTGAATCAAAAAATCAATTGCTTGACATCAATGACAAAATAATATTATTAAGATAGTAATCATCCTTTCTCAATTATATCAACAATCTCCAACAACCTTCTCAATATCCTCATACCAACAAACTTACTGAGATGCTAGCAATCTCCTTTTGTGAAAATGCTAACAATCTCCCCCTTTGGCATTGATGGCAAAACCAACTTTAATGGCAATACCAACATGATTTATTTCAATTGATTCAGATTCGGATTGCTCTTTAAACTTCTCTGAAATTTTCTGGAATTCTCCCCCAGTCATTAGTCTTCTCCCAGCTTCTTATGTTAGTTCCTTACAAATTAGTCTTCTCCCCCTTTGACAACAATGCCAAAAAGAAAAACTAATTCATGCTTTCTTCCTTTGTGAAGTAATTTCCTTCCAGTCTCATTCACGGTCAGAGCATCTTTGTCTTGAATCACTTTTTCTTGTACAACTTTAGGCAACCTCCTAAAGTGTGTAAAGTAGCATCAACTCATAAATAGTTATCCTTTAGATTCATAGAATTGATGCTTTCACCGAACTCTGTCAGTGAATACTAGATAGGGGTAGGACCCCTAACTGACTTCTGAGATACTCAAAAGTGTCCCTTGGCAATGGCTTTGTGAAAATATCTGCTATTTGTTCCTTTGAACTAATATATTCCAGCACAACTTTCTTCTCTTGAGCTTCTTCTTTGAGATAATGATACTTTATAGAGATATGCTTTGTCTTAGAGTGCATTACCAGATTCTTTGAAATGTTAATAGCACTAGTATTATCAAAGAATATAGTTATTGGCTCGGTAAATTTCTCATTCATACCTTCCAACAGTTGTTTGATCCATGTTATATTGGTACAATTCAATGCTGCAGCAACATATTCAGCTTTAGCTATTGGCTGTGAAATGCATCCTTGTTTCTTGCTAAGCCAACTTACTAGTCTATCTCCCAAAAAGAAAGTTCCACCGCTTGTGCTTTTCCTATCATCAATGTTTCCTGCCCAATCAGCATCAGTATAGACTTTTAAGTCAAAAACATTTCTCTTTTGATATACTAAGTCATAAGCTTCAGTGCCTCTCAGGTACCTGAAAATTCTCTTGATTGTTGTCAAATGAGTTTCTTTGGGATCTACAGAAAATCTTGCAACTATACCTACTGCATGTGCTATATCTGGCATGTTGTGAACCACATATCGCAACTTTCCAATCATAGATCGGTAAAGTGTCTCATCAACAGATGCAGATTCATCACTCTTTGATAGTTTACAATTGGTAGTCATAGGAGTACTTACAGGTTTAGAATCCTCTATTACAAATTTCTTCAAGATTTCTTTTATATACTTGGATTGAGTAATGAAAATCTCATTTTTCATTTGTAGTATCTATAAACCTATAAAATACTTTATTTCACCAATTATTGACATCTCAAATTATTTGCACATTGCATTTCCAAAGTTCTTGCATAAGGAGTCATTTCCACAAAAATAATATCATCAACAAATATGGTTGAAAGCAGTATGCCATTGTTTTCATCATTTTTCATATACATGTGGCTATTTTCACTTGTCCTTATAAATCCAATCTTGATCAAATAAGAGTATAGTCTTTCATACCATGCTCTAGGTGCTTGCTTTAAACCATATAAAGCTTTGTTCAACTTACATACCTGACCTTTATTCTTGTCTTCAATAAATCCTTCAGGTTGTTCAATATACACTTCTTCTTCTAGTATAACATTCAAAAATGCATATTTAACATCAATTTGATATACCTTGAAATTTTTGTAAGCAGCATATGCCAACAATGTTCTCACTCCTTCAAGTCTTGCCACAGGTGCAAAAGTCTCACCATAATATATTCCTTCTTCTTGAGCATATCCTTTGCAAACTAGTCTTGCTTTATTCCAAATGACCTCTCCTTTTTCATTTAGCTTGTTTCTGAAAATCCACTTTGTACCGATTACATTTTTCTCTTTTGGTCTTGGGACCAGTGGCCATGTTTCATTCTTCTTGATTTGTTCAATTTTTTCTATCATAGCATTTATCTAATCTTCATTACTAAATGCCTCTTTTACTATCCTTGGTTCAAATTCAGATATCAGACATGTGTTTTGTCTCAGCTTGTTCCTTGTCATCACTGGATCATCCTTATCTCCTATAATCTGATTTGATGCATGATTTCTTTTGACATACTTGGCTAATATGGGCTCGGTATGCTTTGTTTGATCTTCTTCATCACTTGGTAACTGAGTATTTTCTTCATTTTCTTCATCAACTTTCTCGATAGGATTTCTCAGTTAAACATAAACAAATTCTTCATAATTTTCTGGTTCTTTGAAATTTCCTTCATCATTTCTTTCTGCAAATTCATCAATTTTCACATTTGCACTTTCTACTATTTTGTTAGATGATTTGATCAGACATTTAAATGCTTTACTTCTAGAAGAATAGCCAAGAAATGTTCCTTCATCACTTTTCTGATCAAACTTTCCATTTCTGTCATCTTTGTGAACATAACATCTACTTCCAAATATTTTAAAATAACTTAAATTAGGTTTCTTATCATACCAGATTTCATATGGTGTCTTCAAAGTTCCTTTCTTCAGTTGTACTCGGTTCAGGGTGCAAACTGCAGTGCTGATTGCTTCTCTCCAAAATCTTTGAGGTACCCTCTTTTCTATCATCAGGGTTCTGGCACAATCTACAATTGATCTGTTTCTTCTTTCAGCTATCCCATTTTGCTGAGGTGTTCTCAGTGTAGACACTTGTCTCTTTATACCATGATCATTGCAAAATAGGTTAAATTCATCAGAAATGAATTCTCCTCCTCTATTAGATCTTAGAAATTTCAACTGTCTTCCTATTTCTTTTTCAACTCTAGCCTTATACCATTTGAACATTTGAAAGGCTTCTGATTTTTTTTTAAAAAACATGACTGACATCATTCTTGAGTAATCATCCACAAATAATATGAAGTATTTATCTCCATAATAACTTTGAACTTTCATAGGACCACAAAGATCAGTGTGGACTAGATCTAAAATTCCTTTAGAAGTGTAGGACTTACTTGTAAAGCTTGACTTTGTCATCTTGCCCATTTGGCATCCTTGACATATTGCAGTCTTAGGTTTTTCTAGGTTCGGTAGACCTCTTACTCGGTGCTTCTTACTTATTTTGATCAGGTTATCAAAATTTACATGACAAAACCTTTTATGCCATAACCAGGTATCTTCTAGTTTAGCATACAGACAATTGTTCTGAGTTGAGTCAAGATGAAATGTATTACCTTTTGTTTGTGTCTCGGTAGCAGCCAACTTTCCATGTTTGTCATGAACTTTGACACATCCCTTCTGGAATTCTATTCGGTATCCTGTATTGTTTAGTTGTGCTACACTCAACAAATTGTATTTCAAACCTTCAACCCAATATACATCATCACATTTAGCATTGTCAAGAAGTGTTATAGATCCTTTACCTTTCACTGGACATGGTGCATCATTACCGAATCTTACATATCCTCCATTATAGTCTTCTAATTTAACAAACTTGTGTTTATCACCTATCATGTGATGTGAGCATCCACTATCTATGGTCCAAGAATCATTTTTATTTATGTGAGATATTAGGGATTTTTCTTCATACCTTTCTTCATCTGATCCATCTTTGATAGCTACATAAACAACTTCCTCTATATCAGTCCCATCAGATTTATCATCGTTGGATTCCTCATTAGCTACTAGGCATGTCTTTCTATCTTTCCTTCTGAAGTCTCGGTGTCCTCTGTATTGGTTGTCTTTCTGTCTATCATCTCGGTATTCTCTCTTTTCACTAGATTCTTTGTCAGGACCGTTAGAAGCCATATGTCCTATTCTATCACAGTTAAAACATTTTAAAGGTAACTTTCTTTTATACTTACCTTTGCCTCTCGATAACCTTCTGGCTAATAATGCTTCAAACTCTTCTTTCTTTCTAATTTCTCCATATAGTTTGTGTACCTCTTCCATGTTTTTGTGAAATCTTTCACTTGCTCCATTGTGATTTCCTTCAGTATACTTATACATTCTATCATTGTAATCATCAGATTCACCAATATGAAAAGAACTGAATGCAGATTCAACTTTATTTACCGATGACCCACTGTTATCAAAATTACTTAACTCAAATGCATGTAGCTTACCGATAGTAGCATCCAAAGAGACTGGCATGTTTGGCAAAGACCTTAATTCATTGATTGTAGAGACTCGAATGGCATAAGCAGGTAGAATTGTTCTAAGCAACTTACTTGTTACATCCTTTTCTTCAATAGTTCCTCCTGCTCCTTTGATTCGATTGACAATTTCCTTTAACCTTGTACTATATTGGGTTATGTTCTCACCTTCATTCATTCTCATGGATTCAAGTTGACCTCTTAGACTATCTAGTTTTTCTCTCTGAACATGTTCATCACTACCATACACAGATATAAGCTTGGTCCACATCGCTTTGGCATCATTGCAGCCTTCTAGATCATTAAACTCTGAGTCGGTTAATGCTGATGTTATTTCAATCAAAGCTTGAATATGTTCTTGCTTTGCCTTTATCTCTTCCATTGTCATCAAGTTGGTGCTAGGTGTTATGTAATCATTCTCTAGATAATATGTTGCATATTCTCCAATTCCTGATAAATGTAGCTTCATCCTTTTCTGTCATGTGGAAAAACTTGACTTGTTCAGCTTTGGTGCATCCCTTTTATATATCTTCGGATCTTGCCTCAAGTACTTTCAAACTTTTCTTTCGGAGTCCAAAGCTCTGATACCAATTGTTAGTTTAGATGAGAGAGGGGGGGGATGAATCATAAAAACTCACAATAGAATATATTCACCAGATTCAACCTCGGTAGCCTTTACTTATATGCAACTATGACTGTAAATCATTCAATACTCATAAACAGATACACTTAAAACATCACAACACATTTAACACCAGATTTAACATGGAAACCCAAATAGGGAAAAACCACTGTGGGATTTCGGACCCACTAAGAAATATACCCTTCTAGAGTATGCTCGGTTAAAAGCTAATCCAGTTATAGATTACAAAAATAAATTGCTAGATGTGACCCGGTTAAGGGATTTCCCTCAGACTTGTTAGAGTCTTGCACTTTGTTAGAAGTGACCTTTGACAAAGGATTTCATACACTCATTAAGAATGTTACCTTGCTAGAGGGTTTACAAATAAGACTGTTAAGTCCACTCGGTTAAGAGATTTCCTGTCACTTACAAAATAAATAACAGTAATAAAATATATCTGCAACTTCACATCTGAAAT
Organism: Cryptomeria japonica; assembly: GCF_030272615.1. NCBI lineage: Eukaryota > Viridiplantae > Streptophyta > Pinopsida > Cupressales > Cupressaceae > Cryptomeria > Cryptomeria japonica. Next base: position 281,523,128 of record NC_081408.1, on the reverse strand, counting down.
GCTAAAGCAGATTCTATATGCTCAAAACAATCTTATCATAAGATTTATCTTTCTTCTTGTTGGGCTTTTGAATCTGTTCTTCAATCAGATCTTCAATCTTCTGTGCTTGGTGATCACTACTGTCGTGTCACTGTTCTTCTATTTTTCCCACATGCATTGTTCATCAATAGTTTCTTATTTATGAACAATACCTAACCGCTTAATCTCCTTGATCACATTTCCCATTATCAATCTTAGCCATTAGATCTTAAAACGTGACTAGGTTCATTGTATCCTTCGATCTAAAAACGTTTTACCTTGCCTTGGAACTTGTGCTAGGTTATGACCGTTCTATCTGCACTGTAGATCTTTTCTCTTGTATTTTCGATGTCGTAGATCCTCAACAAACTTCTTGCACAACATACCAATCATCTGATCAACTCCAGCTCATTGGTATTCTACATTTAATAATGTATTTATACATCCAATGCATTCAGTTATTACTCAGTTGTTACTCGATAAATACAATAATTTTAGAAGGTTTAATCTCCTTGCGTAGAATGGGTTTACAATGTTTCTATTTGATGATACATGTATTATTGTATTTGAATAATGTTGTATCAATGCATGTTAATGTTGGAATAATGTAATGGATGTTTAAAAAAAAAATTGTTAGTAATTTTTAGTTTATTTCTCTAGGTTATTTTAGTGGGCATTACAATTTAAATAAAAGCAATTTAACCTTTTTACCTTATCTCTTCACCTCCTCCAATTGAGCTAGAAGTGGAAGTTGCGCCCCTTATATCCATTTGATTTTCTCATTTGCTATAAAGAGATGTGGATTGCTCTCCAATACACAACAAGTAATAGGATTTGATTGATAGATGATAGATTATTTGTGGCAAGATTTGGACATAATGTGGGTGTAAAGATAATTTCTTGACTCAAATGGACAGCATGACAATGTGAAATGATGGATGATTTATGAATGGATAAGATTCCAATTTATAGATTGGAGGGGACCAAAATGGATGGCCAACATTTAAGAGGAATGAAGGGCTAGGAGTGAATGTGAGAGGAGAGAGATTTGAGAGGATAAGTGGGAGATCCAAGAGATTCGCCATAAAGGCATTTCTTGTCTCCACACTTCTCAAGTACTTTGGGAAGAGAAGAAAGGAATTAAAATTCCCAGAGAGAGGACAAAGGGAATTAAAAATTCCCAAGAAATAGGAGGCATGGGGAGAATAAAGGATCAAAGAATTAAAATATCCTTGGGAAGAGAAGGCATGAGGAGATTCAAGGAATTTTAAATTCCTTGGATAGACAAAAGAGGGTGGAATTTAAGGTTGGAAGATGAGATGGGAAAGCCATTTATGACAAAGAGTTGACCCATCCTTAATCAAGGTGGTTAGGGATGTGAAAATGATTAAGGGGAGTGTTTAGGTGAGATAATGGAGAATTATAATGTGAGTGGGAAAGTTAGGAGGATGGGACATGAGGAGAGAGAATGAGTGGAGGAATATAAAATTTATGAAAATAGTGATCATGATTAGCCTAGAATTAATTAGGCCAAATGATGGTGATTAAGAGAGTGATTTGTAGGAATGATGACATTAGTTAATCAATTCGAATCAACTAATTGGGGTTAAAAGAGGATATTGGATAAGGTTGAGGAATTTGAATAATTTAAGAAGAAGTGGATATAATTAATTTTGATAAATTAATCATAAGTCAAGGTGACAAAATTATTTAAATATAATTTAATTAATTTTGAGGGGGATGACTGACATAATTAATGTAATCAATTATGTGAAAGCACTAAATTAATTAAAAAGTAATTTAATTAATTTTAATTATCTAAAATAAGTATAAAATTATTATAATTAATAATTATATATCTCTCCCTCTCTCCCCCTCTTCTCTATCTCTCCTTCCACATATCTATCTCCCTTTCTCTCCCTATCATTCTCTATCTCCCCCTTTTCTCTATCTCTCCCCATTTCGCATTCCCTCCTCTCTGCCTATCCCCTTATCTCTCTCTTTGTGTATCTGTGTGTGTGTATATATGTATGTATGTATGCACATACATACATACATACATACACACACACACACACACATGTGTGTGTGTGTGTATACATATTGTTGGTAAATAGATTTGTCTTTCCTTGTTTGTTTAATCTTAAAGCACTGCGGGTCAGAGAAAGGTAGACAAACTTTTACCAAACAGTTGGAAAATCATTATATTGATTAACCTCTGAATTAAGGTACAACTCCCTCTAGTAAATATTCAATCAATTGAATGCTTTTCACCAGAAAGCACTTAAAGGCAATTACATACACCAGTCAATACAAAATGAATGCAAGCACTGATCCATATATAACTTTTTATATAAAGCCGACAGACTTCATACGAACACTAAAACAAAATGAAAAGGTTATAAAGATGAAATATGCTAATATTTTTCTACACACATAGAAAGTATAACAGCCCCTTCTTTGAAATATATTTACACAGAAATCAAACTTCAAATATCAAACACATAGATTTGAAACTGAAAATAGCTGTTAACAAGATTTATAGGTCACCAAACCCAATAGTTCCTTTTAACCAAAGTAAAATTAACTTGTGAGAGTTAATGGAAAGCAACCCTAACTGTACAACTAAAATTAAGGAAAATAACTAGACTCGCTGGCAAACAACTGCCAGCAGTGCTAGTCATGCAGTTTGCTTAGTTCCAACGTGATCGCTCAGGTTGGTGTCTTGAACAGACACCATCACTGCCTTTGCCGAGCTCCACTCTCGATGCACTTTTGAAAACTCCTAGATTATAGTTACGTGTGGCAAACTGATATGAATTACTCTCTACTTCCAAAGCTCCTTCTTTCTCTTCACCATCTACACTTTATCTCTGTGGGAATCTAGGTAATCGAGACAAATAGTGAGCATCGATTCCACTTTAGAGATCCTTGAAAAGTCTTCCACAGACAAGCATTTCTCCGTCTTGATTTTTCTGATGTGGCTGCTAAACTGGTTAAACATCTCCATAGTGTCTTCTAGGGTTTCGCTATCTTTTTTAAGTAATTGGACATCCACGTAGTGTAAGTCCTTCTGCATGATCACCCTTAAGGCCGTTAATTCGCCACACAGACTGGCTGACTCATTATAATCCTATTCAATAATTTGGTTGCGCCACTCAATACTCTCCTTATAAATAAACATTACATCCTCATTTAATCCTGACATTTGATTTTCAGCAAGAAAGTTCATAAGGCCATAATGTTGAATATCACGCATCTGTTTTGAAATCACAACACACTTAGATTTCTCCTTCTGCCACAAGACCAAGTTGGAGTCCAATGCTTTGGTGACCTCATTGGCTTCTTTGAAAATTTGGACCAAATCCATTATGTAATTAGTTGCCTGATGCATGATCGAGGTGAGCCATTCTGAGAAAACCTCGGCAATCATCCTATTTCGTTGAACTTCATCCAAGAATTTTTGATTGCTAGGTGATTTTGGACTAAATGGTCCTAAATGTTGGGACAATGGTAATGGGTTGTTCTGCAAAGCATGAATATACTGGGCCATTTGTGTTAAACTTTATTTCAACTCAGCCTTGTCTCTCTCATCCTTCCAAGTACGGGAGATAATTTGTTTAGTTGAAGTCTCCAAATGCTTCACATCTATGGCTCTAGTTCCGACCCCCAAATCAATTCGTTCAATAGTGTAGTTTGCTTCTGAAGCCATAGCAACAACTTTGTTGCACTTGGGTCTAGCAATGTTTGTAGTCCAATGCTTTGTGCTCTCATCAAAATCAATCATAGCCTCTGTTTTTAACTTTTTGGGCTTTGTAGACCTTCCCAGACATTTACTCACATCGTCCTCCATTGATACTAAAATCAGAACCACATTCCTCTTCCTGGTGATTGAATCACTTAACCATTTTGGTGCTAAAGTCAGTTCTTTTGAAGGCATAGGTGGAAATCCTGCTGAGGATGGTCGTGTGCCATGGTCTATATGAGACTAGATTTTGAGTGTCCCTGGGTCCTGGAAAACAGTATCTATGTCAATTGAAACTTTGTCTTCTTCGGAAACAGGGGATGTCATCTTGCACAGTGTTTCTTCTGCATCCAAATCCAGAATGAGATGAGAAGCCGACAGCTAGAAACTCTTCTTGGACCTTGACCTGGTCACTCGACCAGCAATAGAAAGCTCAACCTCGATGTCAAGTTTCTCTTCTTTAATCCTTGCATGTCCTTTTCCTCCATCAGAAATGGGAATGTTAGTCAAAACAGAAGTTTTACTTGTGGTACTCCTCTTTCCATTTTTGCTTCTTGAACTGGTTACTCATGTCAGATGAAATCGGCAACTCCTAAGCCAATTTTCCATCCTACGTATTACACTGAAGGTGTGCATTTGAATACTATCCCCCATCTTCTTTCTCCAATCCACTTCTGGAAGAGGTTCATCGTGGACCCGCTTCATAAACTCTGAATCAAGTATGTCTTCATCATCGGTGGTGACACACGAGGTATCCATTGGAAATTTCATGTCATGAATTTGTTTCAAAGTTAATCTAGACCAACTCCTTCTCCGTACTTCAAATTCATCCTGGCAACCCTCCCAATAATCCTCCAACTGAGGAACATGTTGATCAGGTACCATCTTCTTCACATACTAAGCAATAAAACCCTTACTATCAAAGTTATCCCTTTTCACAAAGGTCTTCAAATAAAACCTTTTAAATTCCAGTTCAAGATTTAGTGCATCAAAGAGTGACCTACAACTATAATGCCCTAAATCAATGGGAAAAATCCCACTTGTGTCGAAGTTGTCACCATAATATTTTGCGACATAAGCAAGTTGTCTAGAAACTTTGATCAAAATGCAGGAGTCTGAAACGTACCTGGGCAGTCTAAAGGGTCCACCTTTAAATCCTCCAACTCTTAGGTAAGTGAAGTGGCTGAATTGTATAAAGAAACTGCCATATATGTTAACAAGCTCAACTGCTTCTGCAGACATTCTTCTATGCAAATTACCCTGTAACTCAAAGGTCAGCCTTCCAATGAAAACATCGTTCCAATGAAGATAATCATCAACATGCCCTTTCAAAGTCAAACTAGGATGATATCATAAATTCTCATGCCTTGAACCCATTTTACATGAGACAACCCAAGCCATTCTCTCACACAGGCAAGCATATATAACAGATAGGATGACATATAAAAATTAGGCATTCCCAGATAATTACTCAAACCTTTATGTAACCTTTCTGCAATGACAATTCCTCAGTTGATGAACTGACTTCTATGCAGAGTGACCTAGATGAAGAAATACATCCAGTCCTCCCAATAAAAAGCGTGAGAATTACCCTTTACCTTGCTCAATAGTATTACCAAGTCTCGGATTGCAAGAATTAAATGTTCACCGGTTAGAGGTCTCGGTAGCCTCGAGCCCCCTTTTTTGAATTTTTCGAGCCAGTTCCATGCAATAACAGTTCTATAATACTGCTTTTTCTTAGAGAAAACTCCGTAGGCTTTACCAATGGTCCAATCTTCATAGGGTTCCCAGTGTGGAATACCCATGGCTGCCATTACTGTCTATCTATTAATGGACACAAAGACTTCACCATCATTTTTCCTTATGCATCTATTACCCTTGTCATAATGATTCATACATTCTAAGACTAACTCAGGGCAAGGAGCAACTTTGGGAAAGGTGGCCGCTTCTAATAATACGCTCTATGCTACATCTCTTATCATGGGGTCTGTGGCTGAATTCCTTACTCTTTCTAAAAAAACATCTAAATCCAGCTGAACTAACATTGTATCACCTAACTCTGGTAAAGAGCTTACAAGGGAAGAGGAGCTCATCAATTTGGGCAAAATAGGTCTCATGTTTAGTTCATGGTTTTCCGGAATTAATTCCAGGCAAAGAAGGAAAGTGAAAACAGAAGCAAGCAGCTAACATAATAACCAGATCTTTTAAAACAAACTGCAGTAATTTTAGAAAGTTGTTGAACATACCTTCCTCTGTACTCTGTAAACCCCTATCGTAGCCTATTTCTCCCGCTTTGAAAACTCCTCAAAATCTTCTCAAGAAAATAATAATCCCAACGAGACAACTACTCAATTTTAAAGCCGAGAAAATCTTACCCATCATTACTAAAAGTTGCCTTCATTACTCCTCGTTCGTGTGGCCTTACTTTGAAATGATTGTGCTGAAGCATGCCTTAAATGTTAAGTCACTTGACTTCTGACATGGCCGATCCTCACACATACTCACCATAAATGGCAGATTTCAAATCATTGAAGAAAGAATATTCCTCCCTTCGACGACCGTGTATCATGTTCTCAAAGTCTGCACTGTCACCACGTGGCAAGTCACATGTCTTTCAAGAAACCTATACATAAAACTCTGACCCTTGCGAAACCATCACAACACAACACAAACATGACAAATCTTGAACTTTGAACATTGAACCAAAAAGGTTCAAGTTCAAGGTTCAGAGAATGCAAAATGCTGACAAGGACTAGCAAGATTGAAAATCGCACGGGAGGAAAAACATTCAAAACAATGCCAGTTGAACTTTGAATCTTGAACCAAAAAGGTTCAAGTTCAACGCAGTAAAACTTAACAATGACCGAATTACGTGAGCAAAATTTTAAGCAAATTTCTTAACCAATGAGTTAAATAAGCATTACTTCAAACAAGGATGTATATGGAATGAAAATTTTATATGGGCCCAATAGTGGCTCTGCATGGGGACTGGGACTTGTAAAGCACCTAACAATGAATCACAACATCTCTGGTTTTGTAGCATAATTGACTAAGGTTCAACTCACAACAAAAACGGATACACCTAGACTAGCACAACACAAAAGAAAGTATGTACAAACTAAGAGGGGATGCTTGTTTACAATTGATACAATTTTAAGTCCTGCCCATTATAGGACAAGGGAAGTTCAAAACCATCCTGGTAAGCAAGTTTAAAAGAATTGGGCCCCTTTACTTTGTGAATCACATAACACCCCTTCCACAACAATTCAAATTTTCCATGAGCACCTTTCGGTTCCCTCCTTTTATCCCATAATAACACTAGGTCTCCTTTCATGAATTTTTTGGGCCTTGCTCTCTGATCAAAAATCTTTTTAACCCTCATCTGATGTTCTATAATCTTGTCAACCAGCTTCTCCCTTTCTTCTTCCATCTTGGTTAAGTACATGATTCATTTTTCAAGAGAGCTCTGGAAAAATGCATCTTCTATCACCATCTGTAGTTTAGAAGCCTCTAATTCCAAAGGAAGAGAGAGTTGTGTGCCGATACCATATACAAGCTCAAATAGTGGCATTCCTATGGCTCATTTTGGTGAAGTTTGATCCGCCCATAATGCTTCATGTAGCTTCTTATGCCAATCCCCAAAATTTTCACTGACCAACTTTCTCATGATTTTGATCAAGTTCTTGTTACTTGATTCTACCTGATTGTTTCCTTGCGGATAATAATCAAAAATGTATGCCAAAGAAATTCCATGATCATAGCTACATAAGCTCAACTCGGATGAAGAGAAATTTGATGCATTATCTGTAACTATTTTCTGAGGGACTCCAAACCTGACAAGAATATTCTCCTTAAGGAATGTACACACAATTTATGAGGTAGTTTTCTTTACAGGGATAGCTTCCACCCACTTAGTGAAATAATCCATTGATGTTAATATGTGAGTGTGCCCCACACTAGAAATGGGGTTCAAAGGACCAATAAAATCTAGTCCACACTACTTAAACGGTTCTTCAATTACCACGGGCCTCAAAGGCAAGGCGGCCAATTGGGGTTTACCTGTAAACAGCTTGCATTTCTCACACCTCGACAGCCAGGCATATGCATCTCAGAACATCCTTGGCTAATAGTAATAGTTTCTCAGGATTTTGTATGCACTAACCGTAGAGGAAAAGTGGCCCCTGCATGCTTCATTATGGAAAGTTTTCAATAGAGCTTCTTGGTGTGGCTTATTCGAAGAAAAGTGCCATCTAAACCTTTCTTGTACAATATGTTATTAGAGATAACGTACTTTTCATCTTTCAACCTCAAATTCCTTTTTTCCCTAGGAGAAAGATGATCTGGACAGTCTCCATACATAAGATAATATGTCACATTGGTGAACAAATAATCCTGATGATCAATGAACAGGGTTAAAGGTAAATTGTCCTCCTCTCTGGACTCATTCTCCGCCATCAATCTGCAGAGGCCTTGTCCTCTGACCAGTTTAGTGGGCTTGATATCTAAATTGAATTCTTGTATCTTGGAGACCCAAGATGCTCTATTGTTGATGCCAACATCTTGTTGAGTTGAAACAACCTTTATTGCAGAATTGGGAACAAAAACAATCACATGTGAGTGAAGTATATAATACCTTAACTGCTTCACGACTTTTACCACCGTATAAGCCTACTTCTCTATCTGTGAGTACTTCAACTCATGTTTCTTCAAGGGAATACTCATAAAGGAAATCGGCATCTCCTCATTATCTTCACCTTTTTGCACCAAAATCCCGGACATAGTATGTTCTGATGCATAACAATAAATAATAAAGTCCTTATTAAAGTCTGGGTTTACCAGGGTAGGCGCATGTGGAATTGCCTTCTTAATGTCTTCCAAAGCTTTTCTACCAGCTTCATTCCACTTAAAGGCTACCTTTTCACTCATCATATTCACAATGTATTTGGTAGTTTCACCAAAAACAGGAATAAAACGTCTTAAGAAGTTCACCTATCCAAAGAACGACCTAACTCCATTTCTATTTGAGGGGAGACTAAGCTGTTGTATTGCCTTTACCCTCTATGGATCAACTTTTACTCCCTCCTATGAAATGATATGTCCCAGAAGTTTTCCTTCCATGACACCAAAAATAAACTTTTTAGGGTTTAAGGATACCCCATGATCTCTACATCTCACTAGAACCTTTCTCAAATCCCGCACATGATGCTTCCTTATTCTGGAGAAAATAGTTAAATCATCTAAATACACCACAATAATCCTATCCCTCAAATGTCCATAGGAAAGATCCATCGCCCTCTAAAAAGTTGCTCCTGCGTTAATCAACCCGAAAGGCATCCTATTATACGCAAAGGTACCCCAGGGAGTTATAAAGGCTATCTTGTGTTGATCCTGGTCCGTGACACTAATCTGATTATACCCAAAAAAACCGTCCAACATAGACATCATCTCCAACCCAGAAATAGTTTGTAAAATATGATCCATCGCAGGTAGGGGATAATTATCTTTCAGACTTGCTTGATTTAAGTTTCTAAAGTCAACACAGATTCGTATCTCATCATTTTTCTTCCGAACAAGAACTATGTTCGCAATCTAGGTAGAATGATGTAGAGGATAAATAATTTGGGCCTTCAACATCTTGTCAACCTCATGAAAAATTGTTTCTGCTACCTTTGGATGAAAATTTCTTAACTTCTGCCAGAATGGATTAACACCTAGTTTCAAAGGAATTTGATGTTGAAACTTACCATCCCTGAAGTTCTTCAAATTGTCATAACTCCATGCAAAGACATATTTAAACTGAACCAGCAAATCTATAAATTTCCTTCTTTCCACTTCAGAACAACATTTTCCCAAATTAACAAATTTAGGATCCTCATCGGTACCAATGTTAATTTGCTCATACTCCCTAGAGCATTGAACTACATAAGCTTCCTTATCTCTTTGCTTAAAATATCCATATTTCCTGTCGAAAAGACGTTCAAGAGAGACTAAACCCTTTGGAATTTTATTCCCTTTTAACTACAACATCCCATCATGTACCTCTTCTAGTGTGTCAGGAGAAAATTCTTTACAACTTGTCTCTGAACCCTCATAAAACAAGGATGTAAAAATATCAACACATTGCAGAAAGTTATGAATCTGTTTATCATTTTCAAACACTTGCTAGGATTCAGAATTATCTAGCACACTAGGTCTATAGACTAGTTCAACCCTATAAGTGTCGATTGTGAAATCTGGGTGTGGAACCAGTAAGGCTATAGATACCGCCAAAGAATGTGCCTCTGAATTAAACTCCCTAGGAATGAATTCAATTGAAAAAGAATCGAAGGCTTCAAGCTCATCCCAAACATGATTTCTATAGTGTCTCCATCTCTCATTTTTGACCGCAAATAAGCCCCTCACCTGCTTAACAATAAGTTTTGCATCACCTCTCACCTTCAACATTTTAATTTGCAACCTCTTTGCTTCAACCAGTCCTAATAGCAAGGCCTCATGTTCGGCCGTATTATTCATGTTTTGGAATTCCAACTTGAAAGAGTAAGGAATGACCTTTCCATGGGGAGGTATCAAAACAACCCCAGCCCTTGATCCAGAAGATGAACAACTCCCATCAAATTCCATTGACTAGAGTTCATTAAACCTACCTACATCTAGTAACATACTCTCATCCTGAGGTTCAACCGATATCATGTAGTTGCTAAAGCCACAATCTTGATACAAAATTTGAGCTTTCGGATCATCTGAGGGAAAGACTGTGTACTTAGCCTTCATTTCAGGGTGCAAAAGGACTTTCTATTTTCCAACTGTGATCACTGCTTGAGACCAATCCATCCTAATTTCACCTCCCATATATTTACAAAAAGTGTGACTCAACAAAATAACATAGCTAGCAGGAATGTCAACCACTAGGATTGTCAACTTGATTCTTTTGGCAGGATGTGCTACTAAGGCAACCTGTGCATCTTTAATTTGCCCTAATAAAGGAACCTGTTTGGAATCCATGGAGTAACATTTGCCAAAGGTCTTTGTTAGGGTTAAACCTAAAGCTTTTGCTATAGCTGAAGGCATGACATTATTGGATGCTCCCGAATCAATTATGCAATTACTCAACTTATGCCCGTTAATATATAGGGACACATAGAAAGGTTTTGGTTTATTTTCAAGGTTGGGTTCGAGCAGATCATCTTGTAGAGGAATAGTCCCTGATGAGCCCACAGGAGTTACTAGAGTAGGACTGACATTAGCATGTGCTGGAGAATCAATACTCATGGTTGTTTGGGTTTCACTTGCTAAGGCATGGGAATTACCCCCTTTGAAAAATTCAACTAATCTATCTAGTTCTTTTGGGATTAATTTCAAATATTCAGCTGGAGAAATCTAAACATAGGATGTCTTGCCAAACTCAATGATATCAAAAGGGTTAGTAAAAGAATCAGAACTTGAAGGACCTAGAAACATTTTTGACATACCTCCATGACGAGTCAAGATTTCTTTTCCCTTCTCAGTACTGTGCACAGTGTTATAACATCTTGAGATTTCAAATTTTGTTGAGTTCTTGTAAGAATTGCGTATGAGGAATCTTCCAAAGAGACCAACATGTTTCTAGCCCTTTCTGAGTCGAAGACATATTCCATATAATTAATTTCAGAGTCGCCAGGCATACTTTGGGAACCTCCTTCATCTGCTTCTAAGATTGTTTCTCCTTTATTGATCATTTGTGAAAAATGAACCATCTCTGGACACGAAGAACCATCATGTTCATTAGTTAAATGAAACACACAATAATTTACCTTGAGGGGAGGTGCTTCAATAGCAAGTCTTTGTTGAACAAGGGGTAATTGTAATTGTCTTCCTCCACCTCCTCCCTATTGATTAGGATATCTCCTAGGAACATCTTGATATAGTTGGAAATAGAAAGTACTTGCTTTAGGAGTTTGCCTCTTTAGGGCAATTACATCATTCATTAACCGTTGAATAACAGGATCTAAGGAAGTAATGGGTTGGGCATTGGATGTTTGTACTTCGCGTTTCCATTTGCCCACAGTGATCAAATCATCCTCTAATTCAACTGCGAGGGTTTTAGCGGTATTCAAATTTGCAACCCTTTTCCTATGAATCAAGAAACTTATTTCAGAGGGCATAGAGTTAATAAAAAAACATTTGAGATTATCATCTGAAGGTTTTTGGTTGACTGGAATCTTGTGTAGAATCTTATCAAATCTCGCTACGAATTCCCTCATGGATTCAGGAAGTTCCTTTTTCAACTGGGATAACTGAGCTAGGAGGGAGTGTTCATCTTTAGTTACCTTGAATCTAGCTTTGAATCTTGTCTTCAAATCCTGCAAGGTCGTTATCACACTATACCGAAAATGATAGAACCAATCAGTCGCCACTCCTGTCAAAGTCTGGACAAACAGCCTGATAGCCACATCTTTATGTTGACCCACTATTACTCAACAGGCTACGCTGAAAGCATTCAGATGCTCATCTATTGTGACCATCCCATCCCCACTAAATTTGGGTAAATGATCTCTAGCAGCTTTTGGCAAGGGATTAAGGTTCAAACCTAGGTTCAACGGGCCTACAGCTACCCCCCACGGGTTGTTGGCCACCATTGGGAGAATAATATTTAAAGGAGTAGGATTAAATGAAATTGGTAAGGCAACACCGTGTAGGACCAATGCTTGACAAACTGGAGATGCTGGTGATGACGACAAAGGAGATGGAGGTCTACTCTTTGCCCTTCGTTGGGGCAAGATGGTGGATTGGAAGTTTAAATTCTGCAATTCCTCAAAGATGGGATCAGAAACCCCCCCTCCTTTGGGATCTAGTATACGGCCTAGAGTCTAGTGTGGAACAATCAGGGCAACAAACGTCTTGGAATATGGAATTTATTATCAGGGATGTGGATAAAGAAAACCCTAGGAACCACTACTCTTTCAATGACTAACACAGACTGATCTGATTGTCTTTCTATTTCTCTAAGAAGAGAACTTATTCTATCATACTCTGCTCGACTTCTTCTATGCCTCCAGGCAAGAGTATCCAGCTCTGAGGTAATGTTACTTTGTTCCTCTTATACCCAGTTTAGATTTGGTTGCAACACAAGCAAAAACCCTTCAAGAGGCAATACCATTTATGAAGAATAGAGTACACTATAATGATGATCTAGTTTTAAAACCAATTATTATCTTTCTTCCCCAGCAGAGTCGCATAAAATCTATTGGTAAACAGATTTGTCTTTCCTTATTTGTTTAATCTTAAAGCACTGTGGGTCATAGAAAGGTAGAAAAACTTTTACCAAATAGTTGGAAAATCATTATATTGATTAACCTCTGAATTAAGGTATAGCTCCCTCTAGTAAATATTCATTCGGCTCCAAATTACATACAATCAATTGAATGCTTTTCACCAGAAAGCACTTAAAGGAAATTGCATACACTAGTCAATACAAAATGAATGCAAGCAATGATCCATATATAACTTTTTATATAAAGCTGACAGACTTCATACGAACACTAAAACAAAATGAAAAGGTTATAAAGATGAAATTTGCCAATATTTTTCTGCACACATATAAAGTATAACAGCCCCTTCTTTGAAATCGATTTACACAGAAATCAAACTTCAAATATCAAACACACAGATTTGAAACCGAAAATAGTTGTTAACAAGATTTTGCATTCATTGATGGTTATCCACTTTCTACATATACAAAATGTTTTTAGCCAATCTTAAAGATAGTCTTTTCAAAAACTTAGTGAACCTTTCCAAAGTCATTACAAAACATATTTACAGGTCACCAGACCCAATAGTTCCTTTTAACCAAAGTAAAATTAACTCATAAGAGTTAATGGAAAGCAACCCTAACTGTATAACTGAAACTAAGGAAAATAACTAGACTCGCTGGCAAACAATTGCCAGTAGTGCTAGTCATGTAGTTTGCTTAGTTCCGGTGTGATCGCTCAGGTTGGTGTCCTCAACAGACACCATCACCACCTTCGCCGTGCAACACTCTCGATGCACTTTTGAAAACTCTTGGATTATAGTTACGTGTGGCAAACTGATATGAATTACTCTCTGCTTCCAGAGCTCCTTCTTTCTCTTCACCATCTTCACTTTGTCTCTGTGGGAATCCAGGTGATCGAGACAAATAGTGAGCATCGATTCCACTTTAGAGATCCTCGTAAAGTCTTCCACAGACAAGGATTTGTCTGACTTGATTTGTCTAATGTGGCTGCTAAACTGGTTAATCATCTCTGTAGCTTCTTCCAGGGTTTTGCTATCTTCTTTAAGTAATTGGACATCCACACACTGTAAGTCCTTCTGCATGGTCGCCTTAAGGCCGTTAATTCACCATGCAGACTGGCTGACACATTATAACCCTATTCATTAATTTGGTTGGGCCACTCAATACTCTCCTTACAAATAAACATTACATCCTCATTTAATCCCGACACTTGATTCTCAGCAAGAAAGTTCATAAGACCATAACGTTGAATATCATGCATCTGTTTTGAAATCACAGTCCACTTAGATTTCTCCTTCTGCCATGAGACCACGTCGGAGTCCAATGCTTTGGTGACCTCATTGGCTTCTTTGAAAATCTAGACCAAATACATTATGTAATTAGTTGCCTGATGCATGATCAAGGTGATCCATTCTAAGAAAACCTCGACAATCATCCTATTTTGTTGAACTTCATCCAAGAATTTTTGATTGCTAGGTGATTTTGGACTAAATGGTCTTGAATGTTGGGACAATGGTAATGGGCTATTCTTCAAAGCATGAATATAATGGGCCATTTGTGTTAAACTTTGTTTCAACTTAGCCTTGTCTCTCTTTTCCTTCCAAGTACGGGAGATAATTTGTTTAGTCGAAGTCTCCAGATGCTTCACATCTACGACATTGGTTCCGACCCCCAAATCAATTTGTTCAATAGCGTAGTCTGCTTCTGAAGCCGTAGCAACATCTTTGTTGGACTTGAGTCTAGCAATGTCTACAACCAAATGCTTCATGCTCTCATCAAAATCAATCATAGCCTTTGTTTTTAACTTTTTGGGCTTTGTAGACCTTCCCAGACATTTACTCACAACGTCCTCCATTGATATTGAAATCAGAACCAAATTCCTCTTCCTGGTGATTGAATCACTTAACCATTTTGGTGGTAAAGTCAGTTCTTTTGAAGGTATAGGTGGAAATCCTGCTGAGGATGGTGGTGTGGCATGGTCTATATGAGACTGGATTTCGAGTGTCCCTGGGTCTTGGAAAATAGTATCTATGTCAATTGAAACCTTTTCTGCTTTGGAAACAGGGGATGTAATCATGCACAGTGTTTCTTCTGCATCCAAAACGAGAATGATATGAGAAGCTGGCAGCTGGAAACTCTTCTTGAACCTTGACCTGGTCACTTGACCAGTAATAGAAAGCTCAACCCCGATGTCAAGTTTCTCTTCTTTAATCCTTGCCTGTTCTTTTCCTGCATCAGAAACGTGAATGTTAGTCAAAATAGAAGTTTTACTTGCGGTACTCCTCTTTCCATTTTTACTTCTTGAACTGGTTGCTCATGTCGAATGAAATAGGCAACTCCTAAGCCAATTTTTTTGTCCTACGCATTACACTGAAGGTGCGCGTCTGAATACTATCCCCCATCTTCTTGCTCCAATCCACTTTTGGAAGAGGTTCATCATGGACCCACTTCATAAATTATGAATCAAGTATGTCTTTATCATCGGTGGTGACACTCGAGGTATCCATTGGCAATTTCATGTAATGAATTTGTTTCAAAGTTAATCTGGACCAACTCCTTCTCCATACTTCAAATTCATCTTGGCAACCCTCCCATTAATCCTCCAACTGAGGAACATGTTGCTCAGGTACCATCTTCTTCACTTACTGAGCAATAAAACCCTTACTATCAAAGTTATCCCTTTTCACAAAGGTCTTCAAATGAAACCTTTTAAATTCCAGTTCAAGATTTAGTACATCAGAGAGTGACCTACAACTATAATGGCCTAAATCAATGGGAAAAATCCCACTTGTGTTGAAGTCCTCACCATAATCTTTTGCGACATAAGAAAGCTATCTAGAAACTTCGATCAAAATGCAGGAGTCTGAAATGTACCTGGGCAGTCTAAAGGGTTCACCTTTAAATCTTCCAACTCTTAGGTAAGTGAAGTGGCTGAACTATATAAAGAAACTGCCATATATGTTAACAAGCTCAACTACTTCTGCAGACATTCTTCTATGCAAATTACCCTGTAATTCAAAGGTCAGCCTTCCAATGAAAACATCGTTCCAATGAAGATAATCATCAACATGCCCTTTCAAAGTCAAACTAGGATGATACTCATAAACTCTCATGCCTTGAACCCATTTTACATGAGACAACCCAGGACATTCTCTCACACAAGCAAGCATATATAACAGATAGGATGACATATAAAAATTAGGCATTCCCAAATAATTACTCAAACCTTCATGTAACCTTTCTGCAATGACAGTTCCCCAATCGATGAACTGACTTCTATCCAAAGTGACCTAGATGAAGAAATACATCCTGTCCTCCCAGTAAAAAGAGTGGGAATTACCCTTTACCCTGCTCAACAGTATTACCAAGTCTCGGATTGCAAGAATTAAATGTTCATGGGTTAGAGGCCTCGGCAGCCTCGAGCCCCCTTTTTCAAATTTTTGGAGCCAGTTCCGTGCAATAATAGTTCTATAATACTGCTTTTTCTCAGAGAAAACTCCGTAGGATTTACCAATGGTCCAATCTTCATAGGGTTCCCGGTGTGGAATACCCATGGCTTCCATTACTATCTATCTATCAATGGACAACAAGACTTCACCATCGTTTTTCCTTATGCATCTATTACCCTTGTCATAATGATTCATACATTCTAAGACTAACTTAGGGCAAGGAGCAATTGTGGGAAAGGTGGTTGCTTCTAATAATTTTCTCTATGCTACATCTCTCATCACGGGGTCTGTGGCTGAATTCCTTACTCTTTCTAAAAAACATCTAAATCTAGCTGAACTAATGTTGTATCACCTAACTCTGGTAAAGAGCTTACAAGGGCAGACTAGCTCATCAATTTGGGCAAAATAGGTCTCATGTTTAGTTCATGGTTTTCCGGAATTAATTCCAAGCAAAGAAGGAAAGTGAAAATAGAAGCAAGCAACTAACAGAATACCCAGATCTTGTAAAACAAACTGCAATAATTTTAGAAAGTTGTTGAACATACCTTCCTCTGTACTTTGTAAACCCCTATCACAACCTATTTCTCCCACTTTGAAAACTCCTTCTCAAAATCTTCTCAAGAAAATAATAATCCCAACGAGATAGCTAATCAGTTTTAAAGCCGAGAAAATCTTACCCATCATTACTAAAAGCTGCCTTCATTACTCCTCGTTCGTGTGGCCTTATTTTGAAATGATTGCACTGAAGCATGCCTTAAATGTTAAGTCGCTTCACTTCTGACACAGTGGATCCTCACACATACTCGCCATAAATGGCAGATTTCAAATCATTGAAGAAAGAATATTCCTCCCCTCGGCGGCCATTTATCATGTTCTAAAAGTCCACACCGTCACCACGTGGTAAGTCACATGTCTTTCAAGAAACCTATACATAAAACTCTGACCCTTGCGAAAGCATCACAACTCAACACAAACATGATAAATCTTGAACTTTGAACCTTGAACCAAAAAGGTTCAAGTTCAAGGTTCAAAGAATGCAAAATGTCGACTATGCCTATTTACCAGGGGATGCCTGTTTACAATTGATACAATTTTATGTCCTGCCCATTATAGGATGGGGGAAGTTCAAAACCATCCTGGTAATCAAGTTTAAAAGAATTGGGCCCCTTTATTTCATCAATCACATAAGGCCCCTTCCACAACGATTCAAATTTGCCATGAGAACCTTTCGGTTCCCTCCTTTTATCCCATAATAACACTAGGTCTCCTTTCATGAATTTTTAGGGCCTTGCTCTCTGATCAAAAATCTTTTTATCCCTCATCTGATGTTCTGTAATCTAGTCAACCAACTTCTCCCTTTCTTCTTCGATCTTGGTTGAGTACATGATTCATTTTTCAAGAGAGCTCTGGAAAAATGCATCTTCTATCGACATCTGTAGTTTAGAAGCCTCTAATTCCAAAGGAAGAGAGAGTTGTGCACCGATACCATATACCAGCTCAAATGGTGACATTCCTATGGCTCGTTTTGGTGAAGTTTGATCCGCCCATAGTGCTTCATGTTGATCAAGTTCTTGTTACTTGATTCTGCCTAACCATTTCCCTGTCAATAATAAGCAGAAACGTGTGCCAAAGAAATTCCATGATCATAGCTAAATAAGCTCAACTTTGATGAAGAGAAATTTGATGCATTATCTGTAACTATTTTCTGAGGGACTCCAAACCTAACAAGAATATTCTCCTTAAGGAATGTACACACAATTTTTGAGGTAGTTTTCTTTACGGGGATAGCTTCCACCCACTTAGTGAAATAATCTGTTGTTGTTAATATGTGAGTGTGCCCCGCACTGTAAATGGGGTTCAAAGGACCAATAAAATCTAGTCCCCACTGCTTAAATGGTTCTTCAATTAGCACGGGCCTCAAAGGCAAGGCGGCCAACTGGGGTTTACCTGTAAACAACTTGCATTTCTCACACCTTGACACCCAAGCATATGCATCTTGAAACATCCCTGGCCAATAGTAACAGTTTCTCAGGATTTTGTATGCAGTAACTGTAGAGGAAAAGTGGCCCCCGCATGCTTCATTATGGAAAGTTTTCAATAGAGCTTCTTGGTGTGGCTTATCCACACGTCCGAGGAAAGTGCCATCTAAACCTTTCTTGTACAATATGTTATTAGAGATAACGTACTTTGCAGCTTTCAACCTCAAATTCCTTTTTTCCCTAGGAGAAAGATGATCTGGACAGTCTCCATATGTAAGATAATACGCCACATTGGTGAACCAATAATCCTGATGATCAATGAATAGGGTTAAAGGTAAACTACCCTCCTCTTTGGACTCATTCTCCACCATCAATTTATAGAGGCCTTGTCCTCTGACCAATTTAGTGGGCTTGATATCTAAATTGAATTCTTGTATCTTGGAGACCCAAGATGCTCTATTGTTGATGCCAACATCTAGTTGAGTTAAAACAACCTTTACTGCAGAATTGGGAACAAAAACAATCACATGTGAGTGAAGTATATAATACCTGAACTGCGTCATGGCTTTTACCACTGCATAAGCCTGCTTCTCTATCTGTGAGTACTTCAACTCATGTTTCTTCAAGGAAATCGACACCTCCTCATTATCTTCTCCTTTTTGCACTGAAATCCTAGACATAGTATGTTCTGATCCATAACAATAAATAATAAAGTCCTTATTAAAGTCTAGGTTTACCAGGGTAGGCGCATGTGCAATTGCCTTCTTAATCTCTTCGAAAGCTTTTCTACTAGCTTCATTCCACTTAAAGGCTACCTTTTC
Source organism: Cryptomeria japonica (assembly GCF_030272615.1). Lineage (NCBI taxonomy): Eukaryota > Viridiplantae > Streptophyta > Pinopsida > Cupressales > Cupressaceae > Cryptomeria > Cryptomeria japonica. Next base: position 281,503,866 of record NC_081408.1, on the reverse strand, counting down.
ACTCATCATATTCACAATGTATTTGGTAGTTTCAGCAAAATCAAGAGTAAAACGTCTTAAGAAGTTCACCTGTCTAAAGGACCTCACTCCATTTCTACTTGAGGGGAGATTAAGTTGTTGTATTGCCTTTACCCTCTGTGGATCAACTTTTACTCCCTCTTGCGAAATGATATGTCCCAAAAATTTTCCTTCCATGACACCAAAAATAGAATTTTTAGGGTTTAAGGATACCCCATGATATCTACATCTCACTAGAACCTTTCTCAAATCCCGCACATGATGCTTCCTTATTCTGGAGAAAACAGTTAAATCATCTAAATACACCACAATAATCGTATCCCTCAAATGTCCAAAGGAAAGATCGATCGCCCTTTGAAAAGTTACTACTGTGTTAATCAACCCGAAAGGTATCCTATTATATGCAAAGGTACCCCATGGAGTTATAAAGGTTGTCTTGTGTTGATCCTACTCCGCAACACTAATCTGATTATACCCAGAAAAACTGTCCAAGATAGACATCATCTCCAACCCAGAAATAGTTTGTAAAATATGATCCATCATAGGTAGGGGATAATTATCTTTCAGACTTGCTTGATTTAATTTCCTAAAGTCAACACAGATTCGTATCTTACCATTTTTCTTCCGAACATGAACTATGTTCACAATCCAGGTAGAATGATGTAGAGGATAAATAATTTTGGCCTTCAACATCTTGTCAACCTCATCAAAAATTGCTTCTGCTACCTTTGGATTAAAATTTCTTAACTTCGGTCGGAATGGATTAACACCTGGTTTCAAAGGAATTTGATGTTGAAACTTACCATCCCTGAAGTTCTTCAAATCGTCATAACTCCATGCAAAGACATCTTTAAACTCAACCAACAAATCAATGAATTTCCTTCTTTCCACTTCAGAACAACATTTTCCCAAATTTACAAATTTAGGATCCTCATTGGTACCAATGTTAATTTACTCATACTCCCTAGAGCTTTGAACTACATGAGCTTCCTCATCTCTTTGCTTAACATATCCATCTTTCCTGTCGAAAAGACGTTCAAGAGAGACTAAACCCTTTGGAATTTTATTCCATTTTAACTGCAACATCCCATCATGTACCTCTTCTATTGTGTCAGGAGAAAATTCTTTACAACTTGTCTCTGAACCCTCATAAAACAAGGATGTAAAAATATCGACACATTGTAGAAAGTTCTGAATCTATTTATCATTTTCAAACACTTGCCAGGATATAGAATTATCTGGCACACTAGGTCTATAGACTGGTTCAACCCTGTAAGTGTTGATTGTGAAATCTGGGTGTGGAACCAGTAAGGTTGCAGATACCGCCAAAGAATCTGCCTTCAAATTAAACTCCATAGGAATGGCTTCAATTGAAAAAGCATCGAAGGCTTCAATCTCATCCCAAACATGATTCCTATAGTGTCTCAATCTCTCATTTTTGATCGCAAATAAGCCCCTCACCTGCTTAACAATAAGTTCTGCATCACCTCTCACCTTCAACATTTTGATTTGCAACCTCTTTGCTACAACCAATCCTAATAGCAAGACCTCATATTCAGTCGTATTATTCATGTTTTGGAATTCCAACTTGAAAGAATAAGGAATGATCTTTCCACGAGGAGGTATCAAAACAACCCAAACCCCTGATCTAGAAGATGAACAACTCCCATCAAATTCCATAGAGTAGAGTTTATTAGACCTACCTGCATGCAGTAACATTCTCTCATCCTGAGGTTCAGCTGATATCATGTAATTACCAAAGCCACAATCTTGATACAAAATTTGAGCTTTCGGATCATTTGAGGGAAAGACTGTGTACTTAGCATTCATTTCAGGGTGCAAAAGGACTTTCTCTTTTCCAACTATGATCACCGCTTGAGACCAATCCATCCTAATTTCACCTCCCATGTCTTTACAAAAAGTGTGACTCAACAACATACCACAGCTAGCAGGAATGTCAACCACGAGGATTGTCAACTTGATTCTTTTGGCAAGATGTGCTACTAAGGCAACCTGCGCATCTTTAATTTTCCCTAATAAAGGAACCTTCTTGGAATCCATGGAGTAACATTTGCCAAAGGTCTTTGTTAGGTTAAACCTAAAGCTTTTGCTACAGCTGAAGGCATGACATCATCAGATGCTCCTAAATCAATTATGCAATTACTCAGCTTATGCCTATTAATATATAGGAACACATAGAAAGGTTCTGGTTTATTTTCAAGGTTGGGTTCGAGCAAATCATCTTGTAGAGGAACAGTCCCTGATGAGCCCACAAGAGTTACTAAAGCAGGACTGACATTAGCATGTGCTGGAGAATCAATACTCATGGTCATTTGGGTTTCACTTGCTAAGGCATGGGAATTACCCCCTTTGACAAATTCAACCAATCTATCTAGTTATTTTGGGATTAATTTCAAATATTCAATCGAGAAATCTCAACACAAGATGTCTTGTAAAACTCAATGATATCAAAAGGGTTAGTAAAAGAATTAGAACTTGAAGGACCTAGAAACATTTATGACATACCTCCATGATGAGTCAATATTTCTTTTCCCTTCTCAGTACTGTGCATGGGTGTTACAACATTTTGAGATTTCAAATTTTGTGGAGTTCTTATTAGAATTGCGTATGAGGAATCTTCCAAATAGACCAACATGTTTCCTCCCCTTTCTGAGTCGGAGACATATTCCATATAATGAATTTGGGAGTCGCCAGGCATACTTTGGGAACCTCCTGCATCTGCTTCTAAGATTGTTTCTCCTTTACTGATCATTTGCAAAAAATGAACCATCTCTGGACATGAAGAACCATCATGTTCATCAGTTAAATGAAACACACAATAATTTACCTTGACGGGTGGTGCTTCAATTGCAAGTCTTTGTTGAACAAGGGGTAATTGTAATTGTCTTCCTCCACCTCCTCCCTGTTGATTAGGATATCTCCTAGGAATATCTTGATATGATTGGAAATAGGAAGTACTTGCTTTAGGAGTTTGCCTCTTTAGGGCAATTACATCATTCATTAATCATTGAATAACAGGATCTAAGGAAGTAGTGGGTTGGGCATTGGATGTTTGTACTTCGCGTTTCCATTTGCCCTCAGTGATCAAATCATCCTCTAATTCAATTGTGAGGGTTTTAGCGGTGTTCAAATTTGCAACCCTTTTCCTACGAATCAAGAAACTTATTTCAGAGGGCATAGAGTTAATAAAAAAACATTTGAGATTATCATCTGAAGATTTTTGGTTGACCAGAATCTTGTGTAGAATCTTATCAAATCTCGCTACAAAGTCCCTCATGGATTCAGAAAGGTCCTTTTTCAAGTGGGATAATTGAGTTAGGAGGGAGTGTTCATCTTCAGCTACCTTGAATCTAGCTTCAAATCTTGTCTTCAAATCCTACCAGGTCGTTATCACACTATTCAGTAAATGATAGAACCAATCAGCCGCCACTCCTATCAAAGTCTGGACAAATAGCCTGATAGCCACATCTTCATGTTTAACCACTATTACTCCATAGGCTACGCTAAAAGCATTCAGATTCTCATCTACAGTGATCATCCCATGCCCACTAAATTTGGGTAAATGATCTCTAGCAACTTTTGGCAAGGGATTAAGGTTCAAACCTAGGTTCAATGGGCCTACAGCTTCCCCCCGCGGGTTGTTGGCCGCCATTGGGAAAAAAATATTAAAAGGAGTAGGATTAAATAAAATTGGTAAGGCAACACCATGCAGGACCAATGCTTGACAAATTGGAGATGTAGGTGATGACGGCAAAGGAGATGGAGGTCTACTCCTTGCCCTTCGTTGGGGCGAGATGGTGGATTGGAAGTTTAAATTCTGCAATTCCTCAAAGATGGGATCTAAAACCCCCCCCTCCTCTGGGATCTAGTATACGGCTTGGAGTCCAGTGTGGAATAATCATGGCAACAGATGTCTGGGAATTTGGAATTGATTATTAGGGACGTGGATAAAGAAAATCCTAGGAATCACTACTCTTTCAATGACTAACACAAGCTGATCCGATTGTCTTTCTATTTCGCTAAGAAGAGAACTTATTCTATCATACTCTACTAGACTTCTTCTATGCCTCCAGGCTAGAGTATCCAGCTTTGAGGTAATGTTACTTTGTTCCTCTTATACCCAGTTTAGATTTGGTTGCAACACAGGCAAAAACCCTTCAAGAGGCAATACCATTTATGAAGAACAGAGTATACTATAATGACGATCCGGTTTCAAAACCAAATATTCTCTTTCCTCCCCAACAGAGTCACACAAAATCTGTTAGTAAATAGATTTGTGTTTCCTTATTTGTTTAATCTTAAAGCACTGCGGGTCATAGAAAGGTAGAAAAACTTTTACCAAACAGTTGGAAAATCATTATATTGATTAACCTCTGAATTAAGGTATAGCTCCCTCTAGTAAATATTCGTTCGGCTCCAAATTACATACAATCAATTGAATGCTTTTCACCAGAAAACACTTAAAGGCAATTGCATACACCAGTCAATACAAAATGAATGCAAGCATTGATCCATATATAACTTTTTATATAAAGTCGACAGACTTCATATGAACACTAAAACTAAATGAAAAGGTCATAAAGATGAAATTTGCCAATATTTTTCTGCACACATAGAAAGTATGACAGCCCCTTCTTTGAAATAGATTTACACAAAAATCAAATTTCAAATATCAAACACATAGATTTGAAACCGAAAATAGTTGTTAACAAGATTTTGCATTCATCGATGGTCATCCACTTTCTACATATACAGAATGTTTTTAGCGAATCTTAAAGATAGTCTTTTCAAAAACTTAGTGAACATTTTCAAAGTCATTACAAAACATATTTATAGGTCACCAGACCCTATAGTTCCTTTTAACGAAAGTAAAATTAACTCGTAAGAGTTAACGGAAAGCAACCCTAACTGTATAACCGAAACTAAGGAAAATAACTAGACTCGCAGGCAAACAACTGCCAATAGTGCTAGTCATGCAGTCTGCTTAGTTCTGATGTGATCGCTCGGGTTGGTGTCTTGAACAGACACCATCACCGCCTTCACCGCGCTCCACTCTCGATGCACTTTTGAAAACTCCTGGATTATAGTTACATGTGGAAAAATTATATGAATTACTCTCTGCTTCCAAAGCTCCTTCTTTCTCTTCACCATCTGCACTTTATCTCTGTGGGAATCTAGGTGATCGAGACAAACAGTGAGCATCGATTCCACTTTAGAGATCCTCGTAAAGTCTTCCACAGACAAGGATTTCTCTGTCTTGATTTTTCTAATGTGCCTGTTAAATTGGTTAATCATCTCCGTAGTGTCTTCCATGGTTTCACTATCTTCTTTAAGTAATTCGAGATGCATGCAGTGTAAGTCCTTCTGCATGGTCACCCTTAACGCCGTTAATTCGCCATGCAAACTAGCCGACTCATTATAACCCTGTTCAATAATTTCATTGCACCACTCAATACTCTCCTTACAAATAAATATTACATCCTCATTTAATCTCGACATTTGATTCTCAGCAAGAAAGTTCATAAGACCATAACGTTGAATATCACACATTTGTTTTGAAATCACAACCCACTTAGATTTGTCCTTCTACCACGAGACCAAGTTAGAGTCCAATGCTTTGGTGACCTCGTTGGCTTCTTTGAAAATCTGGACCAAATCTGTTATGTAATTAGTTTCCTGATGCATGATCGAGGTGAGCCATTCTGAGAAAACCTCGGCAATCATCCTATTTCATTGAACTTCATCCAAGAATTTTTGATTGCTAGGTGATTTTGGACTAAATGGTCCTGAATGTTGGGACAATGGTGATGGGATATTCTGCAAAGCATGAATATACTCGGCCATTTGTGTTAAACTTTGTTTCAACTCAGCCTTGTCTCTCTCATCCTTCCAAGTATGGGAGATAATTCGTTTAGTCGAAGTCTCTGGATGCTTCACATCTACGGCTCTGGTTCCGACCCCCAAATCAATTCATTCAACAGCGTAGTCTACTTTTGAAGCTGTAGCAACATCTTTGTTGGACTCGAGTCTAGCAATGTCTGCAGCCAAATGCTTCGTGCTCTCATCAAAATCAATCATAGCCTTTGTTTTTAACTTTTTGGGCTTTGTAGACCTTCCCAGACATTTACTCACAACGTCCTCCATTGATACTGAAATCGGAACCACATTCCTCTTCTTGGTGATTGAATCACTTAACCATTTTGGTGCTAAATTTAGTTCTTTGGAAGGCATAGGTGGAAATCCTACTGAGGATGGTGGTGTGGCATGGTCTATATGAGAATGGATTTCGAGTGTCCCTAGGTCCTGGAAAATAGTATCTATGTCAATTGAAACCTTGTCTGCTTCGGAAATAGGGGATGTCATCATGCACAGTGTTTCTTCTGCGTCCAAATTGAGAATGAGATGAGAAGCTGGTGGTTGGAAACACTTCTTGGACAATGACCTGGTCACTTGACCAGTAATAGAAAGCTCAACCCCGATGTCAAGTTTCACTTCTTTAATCCTTGCCTATTATTTTCCTGCATCAGAAACGGGAATGTTAGTCAAAATAGAAGTTTTACTTGCGGTGCTCTTCTTTTCATTTTTGCTTCTTGAACTGGTTTCTTGTGTTGAATGAAATCGGCAACTCCTATGCCAATTTTTTTGCCCTGTGCATTACACTAAAGGTGCACGTCAGAATACTATCCCCCATCTTCTTGCTTCAATCCACTTTTGAAAGAGGTTCATCATGGACTTGCTTCATAAATTCTGAATCAAGAGCTTACAAATTTCTTGACCAATGAATTAAATAAGCATTACTTCAAACAAGGACGTATATGGAATGAAAATTTTATATGGGCCCAACAATGCCTCTGCATGGGGACTGGGACTTGTAAAGTACCTAACAATGAATCACAAGATCTCTGGTTTTGCAGCATAACTGACTAAGGTTCAACTCACAACAAAAACAGATACACCTAGACTAGTACAACACAAAAGAAAGTATGTACAAACTAACAGGGGATGCTTGTTTACAATTGATACAATTTTAAGTCCTTCCCATTATAGGACAGGGGAAGTTCAAAACCATCCCAGTAAGCAAGTTTAAAAGAATTGGGCCCCTTTACTTCGTGAATCACATAAGGCCCCTTCCACAGCAATTCGAATTTGCCATGAGCACCTTTCGGTTCCCTCTTTTTATCCCATAATAACACCAGGTCTCCTTTCATGAATTTTTTGGGCCTTGCTCTCTGATCAAAAATCTTTTTAACCCTCATCTGATGTTCTGTAATCTTGTCAACCAACTTCTCCCTTTCTTCTTCGATCTTGGTTAAGTACATGATTCATTTTTCAAGAGAGCTCTGGAAAAATACATCTTCTATCACCATCTGTAGTTTAGAAGCCGCTAATTCAAAAGGAAGAGAGAGTTGTGTGTCGATACCATATACTAGCTCAAATAGTGACATTCCTATGGCTCATTTTGGTGAAGTTCGATCCGCCCATAGTGCTTCATGTAGCTTCTTATGCCAATCCCTAAAATTTTCACTGACCAACTTTCTCATGATGTTAATCAAGTTCTTATTAATATATAGGGACACATAGAAAGGTTTTGGTTTATTTTCAAGGTTGGGTTCGAGCCAATCATCTTGTACAGGAACAGTCCCTGATGAGCCCACAAGAGTTACTAGAGAAGGACTGACATTAGCATGTGCTGGAGAATCAATACTCATGGTCATCTCGGTTTCACTTGCTAAGGCATGGGAATTACCCCCTTTGACAAATTCAACTAATCTATCTAGTTCTTTTGGGATTAATTTCAAATATTCAGCTGGAGAAATCTAAACATAGGATGTCTTGCAAAACTCAATGATATCAAAAGGGTTAGTAAAAGAATCAGAACTTGAAGGACCTGGAAACATTTTTGACATACCTCCATGATGAGTCAAGATTTCTTTTCCCTTCTCAGTACTGTGCACGGTGTTATAACATCTTGAGATTTCAAATTCTGTTGAGTTCTTGTAAGAATTGCGTATGAGGAATCTTCCAAAGAGACCAACATGTTTCTAGCCCTTTCTGAGTTGAAGACATATTCCATATAATTAATTTCAGAGTCGCCAGGCATACTTTGGGAACCTCCTTCATCCGCTTCTAAGATTGTTTCTCCTTTACTGATCATTTTTAAAAAATGAACCATCTCTGGACACAAAGAACCATCATGTTCATTAGTTAAATGAAACACACAATAATTTACCTTGAGGGGTGGTGCTTCAATAGCAAGTCTTTGTTGAACAAGGGGTAATTGTAATTGTCTTCCTCCACCTCCTCCCTATTGATTAGGATATCTGCTAGGAACATCTTGATATGGTTGGAAATAGGAAGTACTTGCTTTAGGAGTCCACCTCTTTAGGGCAATTACATCATTCATTAACCGTTGAATAACAGGATCTAAGGAAGTAGTGGGTTGGGCATTGGATGTTTGTACTTCGCGTTTCCATTTGCCCTCAGTGATCAAATCATCCTCTAATTCAATTGCGAGGGTTTTAGCAGTGTTCAAATTTGCAACCCTTTTCCTACGAATCAAGAAACTTATTTCAGAGGGCATAGAGTTAATAAAAAAACACTTGAGATTATCATCTGAAGGTTTTTTGTTGACCGAAATCTTGTGTAGAATCTTATCAAATCTCGCTATGAAGTCCCTCATGGATTTAAGAAGTTCCTTTTTCAAATGGGATAACTGAGCTAGGAGGGAGTGTTCATCTTCAGCTACCTTGAATCTAGCTTCAAATCCTGTCTTCAAATTCTTCCTGGTCATTATCACACTTTTCGGCAAATGATAGAACCAATCAGCCGCCACTACGGTCAAAGTCTGGACAAATAGCCTGATAGCCACATATTCATGTTTAACTGCTATTACTCCATAGGCTACGCTAAAAGCATTCAAATTCTCATCTACAGTGACCATCCCATCCCCGCTAAATTTGGGTAAATGATCTTTAGCATCTTTTGGCAAGGGATTAAGGTCCAAACCTTGGTTCAACGGGCCTACAGCTGCCCCTTTGCAGGTTGTTGGCCGCCATTGGGAGAATAATATTAAAAGGAGTAGGATTAAATGAAATTGGTAAGGCAACACCATGCAGGACCAATGCTTGACAAACTGGAGATGCAAGTGATGATGGCAAAGGAGATGGAGGTCTACTCCTTGCCCTTCATTGGGGCGAGATGGTGGATTGGAAGTTTAAATTCGGCAATTCCTCAAAGATGGGATCTGAAACCCCCCCCTCCTCTGGGATCTAGTATACAGCCTGGAGTCCAGTTTGGAACAATCATGGCAACAGACGTCTGGGAATTTGGAATTGATTATCAAGGACGCGGATAAAGAAAACCCTAGGAACCACTACTCTTTCAATGACTAACACAAGCTGATCCGATTGTCTTTCTATTTCGCTAAGAAGAGAACTTATTCTATCATCCTCTTCTTGACTTCTTCTATGCCTCTAGGCTAGAGTATCCAGCTTTGTGGTAATATTACTTTGTTCCTCTTATACCCAGTTTAGATTTGGTTGCAACACAGGCAAAAACCCTTCAAGAGGCAATACCATTTATTAAGAACAGAGTACACTATAATGACGATCTGGTTTCAAAACCAAATATTCTCTTTCCTCCCCAGCAGAGTTGCACAAAATCTGTTAGTAAACAGATTTGTGTTTCCTTATTTGTTTAATCTTAAAGCACTGCGAGTCATAGAAAGGTAGACAAACTTTTACCAAATAGTTGGAAAATCATTATATTGATTAACCTCTTAATTAAGGTATAGCTCCCTCTAGTAAATATTCGTTTGGCTCCAAATTACATACAATCAATTGAATGCTTTTCACTAGAAAGCACTTAAAGGCAATTGCATACACCAGTCAATACAAAATGAATGCAAGCACTGATCCATATATAACTTTTTATATAAATTCGACAGACTTCATACGAACACTAAAACAAATTGAAAAGGTTATAAAGATGAAATTTGCCAATATTTTTTTGCACACATAGAAAGTATAACAGCCCCTTCTTCGAAATAGACTTACACAAAAATCAAATTTCAAATATCAAACACACAGATTTGAAACCAAAAATAGTTGTTAACAATATTTTGCATTCATCGATGGTCATCCACTTTCTACATATACACAATGTTTTTAGCGAATCTTAAAGATAGTATTTTCAAAAACTTAGTGAACATTTTCAAAGTCATTACCAAACATATTTATAGGTCACCAGAGCCTATAGTTCCTTTTAATGAAAGTAAAATTAACTCGTAAGAGTTAACGGAAAGCAACCCTAACTGTATAACCAAAACTGAGGAAAATAAATAGACTTGCTGGCAAACAACTGCCAATAGTGCTAGTCATGCAGTCTGCTTAGTTCCAGTGTGATCACTCGGGTTGGTGTCTTGAACAGACACCATCACCGCCTTCGCTGCGCTCCACTCTTGATGCACTTTTGAAAACTCCTGGATTATAGTTACGTGTGGCAAAATGATATGAATTACTCTCTGCTTCCAGAGCTCCTTCTTTCTCTTCACCATCTGCACTTTATCTCTATGGGAATCTAGGTGATCGAGACAAATAGTGAGCATCGATTCCACTTTAGAGATCCTCGTAAAGTCTTCCACGAACAAGGATTTCTCTGTCTTGATTTGTCTAATGTGTCTGCTAAACTAGTTAATCATCTCCGTAGTGTCTTCCAGGGTTTCACTATCTTCTTTAAGTAATTCGACATCCAGGGAGTGTAAATCCTTCTGCATGGTCGCCCTTAACGCCGTTAATTCACCACGCAGACTGGCCGACTCATTATAACCCTGTTCAATAATTTCATTGTGCCACTCAATACTCTCCTTACAAATAAACATTACATCCTCATTTAATCCTAACATTTGATTCTCAACAAGAAAGTTCATAAAACCATGACGGTGAATATCACGCATCTATTTTGAAATCACAACCCACTTAGATTTCTCCTTCTACCACGAGACCAAGTCGGAGTCCAATGCTTTGGTGACCTCATTGGCTTCTTTGAATATATGGACCAAATCCGTTATGTAATTAGTTGCCTGGTGCATGATCGAGGTGAGCCATTCTGAGAAAACCTCGGCAATCATCCTATTTCATTGAACTTCATCCAAGAATTTTTGATTGCTAGGTGATTTTGGACTAAATGGTCCTAAATGTTGGGACAATGGTGATGGGATGTTCTGCAAAGCATGAATATACTGGGCCATTTGTGTTAAAATTTGTTTCAACTTAGCCTTGTCTCTCTCCTCCTTCCAAGTACGGGAGATAATTCATTTAGTTGAAGTCTCCAGATGCTTCACATTTACGGCTCTGGTTCCGACCCCCAAATCAATTTGTTCAATAGCGTAGTCTGCTTCTGAAGTCGTAGCAACATCTTTGTTGGACTCAGGTCTAGCAATTTCTGCAGCCCAATGCTTCGTGCTCTCATCAAAATCAATCATAGCCTCTGTTTTTAACTTTTTGGGATTTTTAGACCTTCCCAGACATTTACTCACAGTTTCCTCCATTGATATTGAAATTGGAACCACATTCCTCTTCCTGGTGATTGAACCACTTAACAATTTTGGTGCTAAAGTTAGTTCTTTTGAAGGCATAGGTGGAAATTTTGCTGAGGATGGTGGTGTGGCATGGTCTATATGAGACTACATTTCGAGTATCCTTGGGTCTTGGAAAATAGTATCTATGTCAATTGAAACCTTGTCTTCTTCGGAAATAGGGGATGTCATCTTGCACAGTGTTTCTTCTGTGTCCAAATCTAGAATGAGATGAGAAGCTGACGGCTAGAAACTCTTCTTGGACCTTGACCTGGTCACTTGACCAGCAATAGAAAGCTCAACCCTAATGTCAAGTTTCTCTTCTTTAATCCTTGCATGTCCTTTTCCTGCATCAGAAATGAGAATATTAGTCAAAACATAAGTTTTACTTGTGGTACTCCTCTTTCCATTTTTGCTTCTTGAACTAGTTGCTCGTGTCGGATGAAATTGGCAACTCCTAAGCCAATTTTCCGTCCTGCACAGTACACTGAAGGTGCGCGTCTGAATACTATCCCCCATCTTCTTGGTCCAATCCACTTTTGGAAGAGGTTCATCATGGACCCACTTCATAAACTTGGAATCAAGTATGTCTTCATCATCGGTGGCGACACCCGAGGTATCCATTGGTAATTTCATGTCATGAATTTGTTTTAAAGTTAATCTAGACCAACTCCTTCTCCATACTTCAAATTCATCTTGGCAACCATCCCAATAATCCTCCAACTGAGGAACATGTTGATCAGGTACCATCTTCTTCACATACTGAGCAATAAAACCCTTACTATCAAAGTTAACCCTTTTCACAAAGGTCTTCAAATGAAACCTTTTAAATTCCAGTTCAAGATTTAGTGCATCAGAGAGTGACCTACAACTATAATGGCCTAAATCAATGAGAAAAATCCCACTTGTGTTGAAGTCCTCACCATAATCTTTTGCGACATAAGCAAGCTATCTAGAAACTTCGATCAAAATGCAAGAGTCTGAAACATACCTGGGCAGTCTAAAGGGTTCACCTTTAAATCCTCCAACTCTTAGGTAAGTGAAGTGGTTGAACTATATAAAGAAACTGCCATATATGTTAACAAGCTCAACTGCTTCTATAGACATTCTTCTATGCAAATTACCTTGTAATTCAAAGGTTAGCCTTCCAACGAAAACATCGTTCCAATGAAGATAATCATCAACATGCCCTTTCAAAGTTAGACTAGGATGATACTCATAAATTCTCATGCCTTGAACCCATTTTACATGAGACAACCCCGGCCATTCTCTCACACACAGGCAAGCATATATAACATATAGGATGACATATAAAAATTAGGCATTCCCAGATAATTAGTCAAACCTTCATGTAACCTTTACCCAGTAAAAAGAGTGGGAATTACCCTTTACCCTGCTCAACAGTATTACCAAGTCTCGGGTTGCAGGAATTAAATGTTCACGGGTTAGAGGTCTCGATAGCCTCGAGCCCCCTTTTTTGAATTTTTGGAGCCAGTTCCATGCAATAACAGTTCTATAATACTGCTTTTTCTCAGAGAAAACTCCGTAGGATTTACCAATGGTCCAATCTTCATAGGGTTCCCAATGTGGAATACCCATGGCTTCCATTAATGTCTATCTATCAATGGACAACAAGACTTCTCCATCATTTTTCCTTATGCATCTATTACCCTTGTCATAATGATTCATACATTCTAAGACTAACTCAGGGCAAGGAGCAACTGTGGGAAAGGTGGTTGCTTCTAATAATCCACTATATGCTACATCTCTCATCATGGGGTCTGCGGCTGAATTCCTTACTCTTTCTAAAAAAAAATCTAAATCCAGCTGAACTAATGTTGTATCACCTAACTCTGGTAAAGAGATTACAAGGGAAGACAAGCTCATCAATTTGGGCAAAATAGGTCTCATGTTTAGTTCATGGTTTTCCACAATTAATTCTAGGCAAAAAAGGAAAGTGAAAACAGAAGCAAGTAGCTAACAGAATACCCAGATCTTTTAAAACAAACTGCAATAATTTTAGAAAGTTGTTGAACATACCTTCCTCTGTACTTTGTAAACCCCTATCTCAGCCTATTTCTCCCGCTTCGAAAACTCCTTCTCAAAATCTTCTCAAGAAAATAATAATCCCAACGAGACAAGTAATCAGTTTTAAAGCCGAGAAAATCTTACCCATCATTACTAAAAGTTGCCTTCATTACTCCTCGTTCATGTGGCCTTACTTTGAAATGATTGCACTGAAGCATGCCTTAAATGTTAAGTCACTTCACTTCTGACACAGCGGATCCTCACACATACTCACCATAAATGGCAGATTTCAAATCACTGAAGAAAGAATATTCCTCCCCTCGGCGGCCATTTATCATGTTCTAAAAGTCCACACCGTCACCACATGGCAAGTCACATGTATTTCAAGAAACCTATACATAAAACTCTGACCCTTGTGAAACCATCGCAACACAACACAAACATGATAAATCTTGAACTTTGAACCTTGAACCAAAAAGGTTCAAGTTCAAGGTTCAGAGAATGCAAAATGTCATCAAGGAATAGCAAGACTGAAAATCACGCGGGAGGAAAAACATTCAAAACAATGCCCGTTGAACTTTGAACCTTGAACCAAAAATGTTCAAGTTCAATGTAGTGAAACTTAAAAATGATCGAATTACATGAGCAAAAATTTAAGCAAATTTCTTGACCAATGAATTAAATAAGCATTACTTCAAACAAGGACGCATATGGAATGGAAATTTTATATGGGCCCAACACATATATGCTTACATATATACATATATATAAATACATGCATATATATATTTATATAAACATGCACATAACATACACATACACATACATTTACATATACATCTTCTCACATTTTTCTCTCTCCCTATTTCTCTCTCATCTCTCCATCTTATTTGTCTATCTCTACTTCTCTCTATTTTCTCTCTTTGTATATATTTTCATCTCCCTCTCTCTCTACATATCCTTATATCTTTATCTGTCAATAATTATATATTAGCATCTAAAAATCTCTCTCTATCTCTCCATCTCCATCTCCCTATATCTCTTATTTATATCACCCTCTACTTCTATCTCACTATCAATTTGTCTCCATCTTACTATCTCACTCTATCTTCATATCTACCCCTATTTTCCTCTTTGCATCTCTTTAGGCATGTCTCCCTCTATTCATCCATATCTCTTTTCTCTCCCTTTCTCTCTTTGTCTACCTATATATCTATATCTATTTTGCACTCTATCTCTCCACTTTTCTTTTCCATCTCTCTCTATCCCTATCTCATTATCTCTCCATCTCTCTACCCCTTTGTTTACTAGAGGAAGTAGTATATATGAGTATAGAAGTCGGTATAACCACAAGAGCCAAGATTCATCTGCAAGAAAAACACCTATCACACAAAAGAGATCAAGCAAAGAGAATATGCTCTATAATAACCAAAGAATTTTGTATATATTTCACACACAATATTGGAGATACAATTACAATGAATGAATGAATCCTTATAAAGGATGAATGAAACCCTAGGTGCAAAACCATAATGATAAAATTAGGAGAACTAAATAAATGCAAAGTAGGAGCTAAATTAAGCTCAACTACAACTAGAAAAGCAAACTCTAGAAACAAAAAACACTTGAGTTTAGCTTATGTGAAAAAGTATAAATAAAGGACCTAATTAATAAATAATTAAATAAATAACTTAATCAATCCATCACCTCGACCTTTAATATTATCTTAGGGATAAGAGAAAGAGATAATGATGAATTAAAAATGCATGCATGAATGCGTCCTAAAAACTAGGCCCGATCAAGTACTCATTTACAAACCAATGCAAAGCAATGCAACTCTCAGTTGGAGAAAAGGATAATAAAACATGGGAAAAAAATCCTCCCCAAAAGAGAGAAAAAATGAAAAATAAATTATATGTGACTATCATGAAGGAATCAAGATGTCCCCCAAGTGTTGAATTGATCACAAAAGCACAATCAAGATTTTCCCCATAAGAGAGAAAAGAAGAGACAGTGTATCCTCCTATAATGAACACATGTACTAGGGAACACTTTCCAAAGAACATGGAGACATATGAATGGCTTAGGATTGCAAGGTTAATGCCACCTTTTCTCCCACTTGACATTAGACATTGAAATTACATCCAAGAGGTACATAAAATAAAATCAAGTTCAATGATCAAGGTCCATGGCCTTCTTGCACCAAGAGAACTCTTCTGATGGAAACTTTTTTTTATCAAGATTTAACCATTACCAACCATTTCTAACACAAAGTTTTAATAAACATCAATATGCTTAGTATGTGCATGAAACATAGGATTATTTGCTAAACATATAGCACTTTAACTATCACTTCTCATCCTCATAGACCTGTAGCCAAAACCAATGCCAATACCAAGTCTCTGTAACCACACCACCTCCTTAGAGGCATGAGTAGAATCCATATACTATACTTCAGTGGTGGAAAAAGCAGCTATGGGCTACCTCTTACTCATCCAACTCACTAAAAGAAATAAAATGGACAAGGCTAGTTGTATGTGCTAAATTCATAAAACAACATGAAAACACCTAAAACAACTAATCTCATACCTTCCCAAGCTCATCGGATTAAGTTGGAAGTGGACACACCCAAGCTCCACTTGATTTTCTCCTTTGATGACTTGATGTGGAATGCCCTCCAATTATCACAACAATATGGATTGGTTGATGGGGATAAATGGATTACGCTAGTATGAGTGAATATAACTAAATTTGGGCATTATGAGGATACTATGGATGAGGTGTGGGATGAAATTGGCATGATAAGGGTGCTATGGATGAATTTGAAACATAAAATAGCAGCATAAGATCATGAATAAAGTGGATTGAACTGTGAAGAGAGGAGACTTCAATTTATAGACTTGAGAATTTAAAATAGATGGTTGAGATTGAAGGATAATGGAGGGTTGAGATTGAGTGTGAGGAGGTGAGGTGGCTTGAGGTCTTAGCCTTGTGACAAGTGTCACAAGGTGAAGTGTCTTGGGAAGAACGCTTGGCACGGGAAAGAGGGAAAGATGTGGTCACACATGTGTGAGCACATCTTGGGAAGAACTTGGAGATGACAAGTGGAAGAATTTTTGGCAAAGTGTAAGAGTCCTAGGTTTGAGGAGGATTACATGTGGCTTGATGACAAAAGTGTTGGGTGGCTCTCATGGGGAAGAGAATTCTTATGCATGTGTGAGGACCCTTGGGTCAAAGAGGTGGAGAAGAAAGTGACCCTTGCATGTAAGCTCATTTATGAGGGGGGGTCACATGTTGACCTAGGTAGGTGGGATGAATTTAAAATTAGGGAAAATGTTAATGATGATTAGGTTTGGGTTAATTAGGCTTAATGAAGGGGGTTAGATGGAGGATTTGTAGGAATCATGATATTAGTTAATTAATTAACTAATTGGGATTAGAAAAAAGTTGAAGAAACTGGCTAAGGTTGGGGATTAATCCAAATTTTAGACAAATTAGGGATTTATATAATTATTTGATAAATTAATTATATGGCTGGGGGATAAAATTAATTAAATATAATTTCATTAATTTTAAGAAGAATGAGGGCTAACATAATTAATACAATTAATTATGTGGGAATGGATAAACTAATTAAATATTTAATTTAATTAATTTTAGGTATTTACAGAAGAAGAAGAAGAAGAAGAAGAAGAAGAAGAAGAAGAAGAATCCCCAATGTGAAATAATGGAGTACCATAGGGAGAACGTGGGTAAGAGATACATCCTCAAGAAAATTCTCCAAAAAAGAAGGAAAATGGAAGAAAACCGGGACAAGAAGAAGGAAAATGGAGTGAAGAATGGGGGTAGAAGGGTGGAAGAAAGGGATATATAGGCCGCACAAGGGCCATAAAAGGTTCACTTTCACACACACCTAGTTATACAAGCAAGGAGTCCCTAGTAGCAAGGAAAACAACCACGATGCTTATCCCTCATCATGAGAATCATGGAGAGAGATTTTGCTTGTACCGACAACCACTCAAGTATGGACCATTGGTACGTACCATAAATTGTCCCTTGTTTTATTAGATTAGGTGCATTTAATGGCCATAAATAAGAAAAAAATGTTAGCAAGGTGCAAACACCGATCACTATTTCAATGTCTTCACCCATCTCGTTGTGTCTCTGCCTAGAGGACATTGCGCACGCAGGCAATACACTACCTTGAAAATTATTGAATTTGTTTTGGCGAATATTTTAATTTATGGAAAATTATATAATTTATTGGCGATTTCATGAATTCATTGCCATTAATAGACAAGGCACATCACATCACATCAGTACATCACATTGAATCCAGACTCTGCATGATGTATCAATAAGTGTGGCCTCTTTGACATGTGAAGGGTGACACATACCTAAAATCCATCAATGATTTTAAACCGTTCGATGATCGTAGATGAATGGCTGAAGTTTTATTTCAGCCCAATTTTATGAAGGGAACATAGCTCACCAGAAAGTGCCCGGAATGGAATCGGATTCAATAGACACGTATCAAATCTCACGAATCATGATCAATAATTTTGATCATTTAATATATATCTATTCACTTACGGCAATCCATGTTGTCCCCACAACTTCCAATGTGGTACTTGCCAACTTAGTACTGGTTTTGAGTTGTTTCCAAATTTAAAGCAATTAATACAGTTAGAGAAGTAATTATTACAATCAAGAGCTTTATTTATATACGATCTCTGCTTCTTTCATCTTCAATTAGCCTTTGCCATTTGGTAGATAAATCATCGGAGCTCACGGTATTTAAATTATTCCTCTGGTTTAGGTTTATAGGCTTAGGTTGTTTAATTTGTTAATATGTTTTCTCAAGATGGACACTCCCATCCGCTTGAGAAGCATTTCTGCAGAGGACCAGAGGGCCTTTTTGGGCTTCGTTAAGGATGAAACCCTCCAATCAGTCTGCAAGGAGGTCAGGTTGTTCATCAATGAGGCTATGCCGATGGTACTGGGCAGAGAGTTTCTGCAAAACAAAAATAGGTACCGTGTTAACACGGACATTACTTCACGTTTCTTAGCGTCTATCCTGGACCTCAGAGGAGACAAGGTGGATATGTTGATGCTATTAAGGAAGGTTAATAAGGAAGACTTCCTTGGAGATGACATTACTGTTGTCATCCTTGCAGAAGTAGGGTTGGGGATCCCTTGGGTGAGTGAATTAACCAAGCTTCTCCTCCCTGACCAAATAGTGCTAGTGGCCAGGCAACCGTTTCTCCTGAACCTAAATGCGGAGCACTTGACGCGTCACAGGAAATGGGCACAGATTGGCAGGGACTTCCTCTGGAAATGGTTGCTCCTGGATGACTTTCCAACCTACAATTGGCTTGAAGAATTCTCTCAGCTTATGTTGTCTAAATAATTCTATATGGAAGGAGGGTCGGATTCTTAGTGCAAAGTTGTAAACCATCCACTACCTGTGCCCTAGCCCCGCGGCCCGCCACCCTGGGCCCATAGTAGTTTTTTTTCCTATGTCCACTCCTTGAAACCTAATAGGCGCAGCGGCTCACTCAGTTTATCTTTTAAGTTTTTGAGGGTCTCAAACTTGAGATGAAAAAATTGTAAATTTTTAAAGCATAAATATTAATGATAATTTTTCAAATTCCAGTTTGTTTTAGTTTGCCTCTTATAGTCTTATGGATATAAAAATGTTTTCTATAATTCTATTTCATTTTTATTAATTAATTTATTTCAAATGCTTTTTGTATATGAGCTACATTATTTCAATTATTTGTTAAACAATGGAAATAAATTTAATACTATGATCTTTTTTATGTAATGCTATGAAAAAAATTCAGTTCATTCCATTAATTATTTGTACATTGATTATGGTTGATTATAATTTTATAAATATATAGTCATTCAAAATACAAAATTTCAAAAGTTTCAAGATAGAAAATTTTATTGGTAAAGGTTTTTTCATTCTATTAATTCAAAAGTTTCAAGATACAAAATTTGCAGTCATTCATGCATAAACGCGGATAGAGAGAAAACCATACTGCCCATAGCTTATAGCAAGCAGACAAAAAAACTAGTTCATTGCTAGATATCCATAACAAATGTTCCAGCAGTAATAAATCATTTGGAAGAAAATTAATAAACATTGGCCGATAGGCCACTCACTCACTATCCCCCTGGGTCACCTCCTCCCAATCCCTTCCCTCCTCGGAGATCGATGCTTTCCCTTTTGCCGCTTCAGCTTTCATTTTTGGAATGTAGTTTAAGCACCCAAACTCGGGGTCGCCCTCCAAGCTTGCCAGTAGCTGTACGGCCCTTCCTTCTTCAACCCTATCTCTCAATTCCCTCCCAACCTTCATCCTTGCCACCACATGCAAAGCCTTCAGGACTTCATCCACCCTGGTTAATTTCACAAAGAGTTTCATCGCTTCTCACCCCACTCGGGCACATTCATGACATTGGTATTTGATTTCATCCTCTAGGCCATGAATAAAAGGAAGCAACTCCTCCTGGTCATCCCCTTCCTTAATTTGAATGCCAACTCCCGGCACCACCCACTCCAAGATTGAATCCAGGTTAATCAAAAAATCCCCATCAATCAATTGACCAATGTGAGTTTTACCTTTTCCACCTTTGGTTCGAATTCATAGTCCCATGCCAGAATCAGAGAGTAAACATCCATGTTAGTTCGATATTGGTGATTGATATGTGCCACCTCCTCTAAAAGCATCAATCGAGTTGTCGCCCACAACTTCTCCTCCTTAAACCTGAAAAGTCCTTGCATTCATTTATTAGATTCTTTGCCCAAAAAGGGCACCAACTTCTTGTCTATTCGCAGTGTGAAATTGGCCTCCATGGTCACCTACAATTTCAAAAGCACTTCCTGCAAAAAATGTCTTATAGAAGCTACGAACTATAGATTTGTTCTGCCTCAAAGCAAAAATTGGCACACAGATCAAAAGGTAATAAATTTTGCCTCTGTCGTATAGGCCGGGTAATGAATGTGTACGATAAGGCATTAATGCCATGAGATCAAGAAAAATATTTCCTGCCATCCTCCCCTTCCTCCGTTCATGCGACCTGTCACAGACAACTCCTTCTGCAACAATTAATCGCCACCTTGGCATTTGTACTTTCCAAATTTGCTCGCCTTAACAGGTTGAGGACTACACATTTTTTTAAATTAATACACTAGATTTATGTTGAACTTTTATATATATTTTTAAACTATTTTTTAAAATTATATATCGTAAACATATTTTGAATGTTTTATTTTTTATATTAAACTTTTACCTTTTAAATTGTATATCAAAATTTATATTTTTATTTAGTTATTTTTTTAATTCTAGAAACTAAGTTTCATGTTTTATACTATTTTTGAATTTCAAATTTTTACAAATAATATTAACATTATACTTAATAGTTATCTCAAACTATTGCACATCTTTAAAATTTAAATGTCTCTTATTATGGGACCGACGACATCTAACAACACTCAAGTTCTCAACAGGTATCATCGTCCGTCGGATGAGCAAAGATCAATGGCTTAGGGTGGATTTCAGCCCAAATGTGGGCAGTGAACACATTTGTGAGAACTTTACCCGGAATTGAACATTTTAAATTTAATTAAATATAATTAATTCTATAGTCTATAGACTATAAATCTCTTTTTCGGGTAGAAGTTTAAAATGATTAAATAGACTTAAAAAATAGACCCGAAAAGTGACATGAATATGGTGACGTGCCAGAAAAATGGCAGAAGTTGTGCGACCCACTACATCTGTAAACAGGTACCATCGTTCGTTGGATGAACAAAGATCAACAGCTTAGGGTGGATTTCGGCCCGAATGTGGGAAGTGAACACATTTGTGAGAACTTCACCCAGAATTGAACATTTTAAATTTAATTAAATATAATTAAGTCTATGGTCTATAGACTATAAATCTTTTTTTTGGGCGGAACTTTAAAATGATTAAATAGCCTTAAAAAACAGAACCGAAAAGTGACACGAGTATGGTGACGTGCCAGAAAAAATGGCATAAGTTGTGGGACCCACTACATCTTAAAACAGGTACCATCGTCTATTGGATGAAGAAAGATCAACGGCTTAGGGTGGATTTCGACCCTAATGTGAAAATTGAACACATTGGTGAGAACTTCGCTCGGAATTGAACATTTTAAATTTAATTAAGTCTATAGTCTATAGATTATAAATCTCTTTTTCAGGCGGAAGTTTTAAATGATTAAATAGACTTTAAAAATAGACTTGAAAAGTGACATGAGTATGGTGACGTGCCAGAAAAATGGCAAAAGTCGTGGGACCCACTACATCTGTAAACAGGTACCATCGTTTGTTGGATGAACAAAGATCAACGACTTAGGGTGGATTTCGGCCCGAATTTGGGAAGTGAACACATTTGTGAGAACTTCGCCCGAAATTGAACATTTTAAATTTAATTAAATATAATTAAGTCTATAAAGCTCTTTTTTGGGTGAAAGTTTAAAATGATTAAACAGACTTAAAAAATAGACTGGCAGAAGTCATGGGACCCACAACAACTGACAACAAGTACCATCGTCTATTGGATGAGCAAAGATCAACGGCTTAGGGTGGATTTCGGCCCGAATGTGGGAAGTGAACACATTTGTGAGAACTTAACCCGGAATTGAAACGTTATAAATTTAATTAAATATAATTAAGTCTATAAAGCTCTTTTTCGGGTGGAAGTTTAAAATTATTAAACAGACTCGTAAAGTCACAACAGGTACCCTAGTCCCTCATCCATTGGATGAGCAAAGATCAATGGCTTAGGGTGGATTTTGGCCCGAATGTGGGAAGCGAACTCATTTGTGAGAACTTTGCCCAGAACTGAACGTATTATATTTAATGTCCTCATAATTTATATTGATGTAGTGAATGTTTTGTCCTTCGGCATCGAATAGTTATTAATAATAATTAATAAAATTACAACATGATTCTTAATGTCCTCGGAATTTATACTGAAGTAATGAATGTTTTGTCCTTTGGCATGGAATAGTTATTAATAGTAATTAATAAAATTACAACATGATTCTAGATATTTTGCCCTTTAGGTATTACTTTTCCACTTTTCAGAGTTTTCAAAATAAGAGACTTGTAAATCATAATCGTATTTCATTTCATGGACAAACCTATAAATCAAGGGAGATTCAGAAACAACTACTAGATTGAGGAATGCAAGTTGCAACAGAGACTGTCTACACCAATCAAGAGCTAGGGCATCCTATCAAATCAATATCAGCATCAAAATGAGATTATTCTTTGAATCAACGCGTCATCACACCTCGCTTCAAAGAGGGGAAAAATGTATACACCTAAAAATGGTCTAAAGATAATTAATTAAATAAGCAATTATTTAATTAATCTCCCTCCCCAATTTAATTAAATTCACTAAACAATTTGATTAAATTACCTCTTTTATCTACTTATTAATAAATCTAAGGATTTATTTAATAGGTTCATTTCAATAATCCCCTTTAATTAATTAATTCCTCCCATCAAAATCATTTCTTCTAAATCCCCTAATTAATTAAAACAAATCAAATTCATGAGTTGTTGAAATTAATTAGCCTTTTCCCATTATTTGAATTTTTAAATTCAAATTCTCCTAACTTCTACCACATCTAACTTCTACCATTCCTAAACCTAACCCATTCTACCTACCCCCATGTCCCCTTTCATCTAACATCTTCTAGAACTTTGTGACACTTGTCACTAAGTGCTCCCTTTCATCTAACTTCTTCTAGAAGCCTCTTGACACTTGCCACCATAGAGATGACAGATGTTCCCTTTAAACCAACCCCCTTTGCCATCCTCCTCCAATTTAACCATTGATATCTTCATATCAATCTTGACCATTGATTCTTGCCACCTCACCCCTAGCCTTGGTAAATTCTATAAATAGACCTCATTTTGGAGCACAAAGGGTCCCAATACCATGTCATTCTTGCATATCATTTGATGCATCCCATCTCATTCTCATCTTATGCATTGTTACTATAGGCGTCTAGCTTCTAGTTTATCATTCTTAGCAATGTTATCATGTTCAATTTTAGCTTAATTGCATCTTAATCTTAATTCATTTTCTAAATCAATCATAGAATCATATAGCTTAATCATGCTATTCTTGCTAGATCATGCATTTTCATCATTCAAATCCTCCATCTAAGTGTACTCAAGTCACTGGAATATGCATAATCAGATCTGAGAGCATTTTTCATACTCGCATTTACTAGGAGGCAATAAGTCGATTAGCTATGGTTTTGTCTTTCATTGTTTTAATTCACTAACCGTTGCTTGTAAAGATTTATTGAGTGCATTGTGGTTGCAGGTATAGGTACACTTCATAGAGCATGACATCTAGAACACCTACATCCCGCCTTTTTGCTTTTGGTAATCTCGTGGTCCAATTTGAGGGTTAGCATTTTCAGGTTTTTATCTAGCATTATTTTGAATTATTAACAATAATAGTGATGGGGAAAACGGGAAGCAATAGCTCAACAAGAAGCAAAGTGAAAAACAAAATGTACCTAACTGAACCGGTTAAAACACCAGGTTTCACTGATGAATACCATGATATTTATAACCCTATTATCCATGGTGAAAAGTGTATCATAGATATTAGATATACATTGTCTAGTAAGGCGACAAATGCATGCAGGACAAAATTTACTGTTTTCAACCCAATGTTACAACAAAGAACATATAAAATCGCATTGTGGGATGTTGGATTCGGAAGCATCGTTTGCACTGAAAATTATGATGAAGATAAAAAAGCAATTGTCAATCAAAATACAAAAGAGAAAATTCTATCCCTAAATGGGGGAGAATTTTCTCATTTGTTGAACCTAGGATTTGAAGCCCAAAACTCAAATGTCCAAATTGACCTTGAAAAGTTGGCAAGGAATTATGAGAGTCTCGATCCAAGTCGCAGAGATTCATTTATCAAAGCTCTAATAAAGAGTGGTACTGGTATTGTGTTGGATCAGAATCATAAGCCTCCTTATGATTCTAACATTTTTGTTCTATGGGTTGGAGATACTATTTCCTTGTTTTCATTTTGCCTAGGATTGGAAAATGGTAGGAAAGTGGGTGCAAGCCTTCTTGAAATGATTTATAATATCTATTGTGTAGGTTAGCCAGTAAGATATAATTTTATTGAGCACATTGTTAAATCCATGCAAAAACAATTACTAATGATCAAAAAAGGTCCATGTAAGTCATTTAGGTTATCATCCTACTTGTGCTATCTCCTTCTATCCAAGTATCATGCAATATTCGAGACCAACAAGCTTCAAATTGTGAGCTTTAAGATTGATGAGAAAATTGGGAAGAGAACAGAGTGTCCAACATATGAATGGACACCAAAGATAAGGATGCATGATAACAGAAAGAACTACAACCATTTTGTAGACTTCTTTTTGGCACCAATGTATAATGAAATTACAAGCACTCCAATGCCTAGGTTGTCTGTGTCTTGTAGAGATTGCATTCAACTTAGAAGTCAAATAGAATTGGCTGACAGGTTCTTCATGGAAGAATTCACTGTGTTAAGGTTTTACGAATCGGCAGTAAAACCATACAGACTTCCAATACATGTGACAGAGAGGGTATTTGCATTAGAGTATGTACCACAATTAGAGAGCACATATAGGCACTTCCATGGTCAGCAAAAGAAGAGCATATTTCCTTCCTTGCCTTTCTCATGTGGAGGGTTCACATTTGAGAGAAAAGCATTCAATGTGGCACATGATTTTTTGACAGTTTTTAACTTTGGTGATGAGGGTCTATGGCAGTATGATCCAATCGGTGTAGTTCAAGCAAGTCTTAAGAAAAATGGGAACTCTTCAGCGTTATGTCAACATGAAAGTAAGTCATTGCTAGAAAATCTTAGAAACATGGACTCCTGGGATGAGGTTAAAAAAGAGATGGAGAAAATTGCCACTGACAATAATATTTCAACAAAAGAAATTTCATCACAAATTATGGCATTGCACACACAGAGGACAATAGAGGAGGGTCGGGGCATCCAAAATAGGAGGTCCTACAATTTCTACCTAAAATCTACTAATCCATCTCAGAAATCTATTCCCAAATCAATTCTGCAAGAATGTAAAGAAATTTTTTGGACTCAAACCAAAATAAATGATTTTTGGACTATGAGGAGGAATCTCGGTGAACCAAAGACCAGTGTAGAATTTATGACCATCGACGAGGATGATGAGTTTAGCAAATTGTGGAATATGGAGCATCCCACAGCCACACATGATAGGAGTGAAAATGATGATGAGTATGAGGTTGAGCCCGCTCCAACAACTACTACAACCCCTAAAGTATTAGGTGCAGTTCATGAGTCCATGAAAGAAAAATATAGCAAAGGGGCAAGCATTGTGGAAAAAATGGTTTTTGAAGGTGGTGGTCTAGGTGCCAGAGGAGAGGGCATTTGGTATCCACTTCAAGTATAACTTCCATCAGGGTCAAAATGAAAAGCTCATGTTAAACTAGTCATTGGACTTCATTCTTCATATTCATCACAGATAGGTACTACTCATTACCCTCAGGGTCCACCTACATTTGTTTCAGATTCAAATCCATAACCACCACCACATCATGGTATTCCCATTGGTGGTGAATCAAGTGCCACTGCCATGGGTGGGGAATTTGGGGATAGTATTCTTATTATTGTTCAGTCAAGTGATGTTGTGATTGATGGCCATGGTGGGGTTGGCATGGGTACTACTAGTAAAACTGATACTATTTGTGTAGTTGTTGGACAAGGGCTACAACAAAATATCTCTCGCAAGAGGCCACTAGTGGTAGATACTAATACTATTCAGAATCATATATCAAGTGCCACTGACATTATAAAACAATCATTTGCAGCTTCAGATCACACACCTAAAAAGATTATGAAAACTACACATGAAAGTGTCAGTGGGAGTGGGATATTATTAGGAATTGTTGTTGGTAATCCTAGTCAAGCATTAGTTAAAACCATAGGAATAAGTGGAATTGGAGCCTCTGGCATTCCTATGTCACCTTTCAAACATTCAATTGCTTCAGCAAGCCCAGATTTTCAATATCGTGATTACTATGAAAAATATGAACACGCAACAAAAGCAAATAAAGAAAAAAAGAAAGCATTTCATAGGGTTTCCCTAATTGAAGTTTTAAACAAAGAGCCTGCAAGGAACGGGGTATTTCCAACATATGACCCACATAAAGATATGATGGATTTCATGTTTGTTATGCCCTCAGCCCCAACTAAAGATAAAAATCCACCACACAGTCAGATAGATCCCTCTAAATTTCAAGTTAGCACCCTCCAAATGGATTTTTCTGAAGTACATAATGTTGACAAAATTATTGTGTCAAAAAGGACTAACAAAGTGGTCTACACTTCATTGCTAAAGGTGGAGAGAGAAAAAAATAAACTGGAGAAACAAATAGAAAAGTTAAAGGCAGACTTAGCAAATGAAAAATCAAGGAGGAAAGCAGCAGAAAGCAAGTGCAATGATTTATGGAAAAGGATAAAAAATTCGGGCTCTACAGAAGAAATTGTAGAGCAGGAGAAGATGGATGCAGAACTGAAGGACCTGACAAAAAAACTGGCTAAAAGCATTAAAAAAGTTGATGAGGAAAGAGCCAGTTTTCAAAAATTTTACAAAAGTTATGAGTCTGCTGCTGCCAAAATGAGAAAATTACAGGACCTATTGGATCATGGGAAGGAAAAAGAAAAACATTTGCAAGAGGAAGTAGAGGAAGAAAGAAAAAAATGTGCACAAATGAAAGAAGACCTGCAAAATGCAAATGATAAAATAAAAACTTTGGAGGATAGATTGAAATATAATATGAAAAATACAATGAAGTATATACAAGAAAAATTTTGGCAGAAAATAAGTTAGAGGAGTGACAAGTTGTGTGAATGGTTTCAATTGACTGAAAGTCTGAGACTAATTTATATGAAAATCAAAGGGCGCTATGAGAAGAGCACGCATGTTTATTCAAAAGAGGATATGGAAAAAAAGATTCTGAAAGTAGTCTAGAGTACCAGTGATAGCTACTTGGCATCTAAGGGAATTAAGAGCCACATTGATGCCACAGTTAAGACATCATCTATCATTCAAAAATGCTCAAAGCTAAGGGAAACATCAGAAGTTATGGAAAATTGTGGAAAAAAGATATTGAAGCTACGAGAAAAGAAAAATAATTTGATTAAACTTGGTTTGCCTAAGACCATTGACCCATCAAATAAATTCATTGGAGAAGAAGCTTACAAAAAAAGCATGGAGATAAAAATGAAGTCTGATTTAGACTTGCTTCCAAAGGACACAACTCCCCAAAGCTTTTTGAAATTCATCCAACCATTTACAACTCTAAATTTGGTATTGGATGAAACAATGATGTCAAGTAAATCTTCTAAATATGGAATGTTGATGAAGTTGGAGTTGACTTTCCATAGTTTACAGAATATTGACCTTCCATCAGACGAAGAGTGGAGCACCATACAGAAACTGGCACAGAAATCTTAAGAATCATAGTATGTATTGCACAATTTTCTTCTTTTACTCTTAATTTCAAGGTTTTATGTTTTTCTGTTTGCTATTTTGTTAATCCAACCTATGAATCTATGATGCACTCACTATTGCTATTTTGCTAATCCAGCCTATGAATCTATTTTATGAATAGGAAAAAACCAGCACTCGCTATAGCTATTTTTCTAATCCAGCCTATGAATCTATGATGCACAATGCAAAATTTCAGCCAGTAAATTTGTATTCTCAAATTCTCCCTTGCTTTAACATTTATGCATTTCTCTATTTCTGATTAGTAGGTTTTAGGCACTGCTATTATCTATGTTTAATTTGTCATGGCATGAATTAATATTTAATTTTGAACTCTGTTTTTTGAACAGGAGACATCAAACATGTAGCAAATGTAAAATTGCTAATATGGCTTGTGATGGCCATATAAATCTATGTTGAGTTTGTGATTTTGATGTTCAGTCTTCACATGTTGCAAACTTGCAATTCGACCTGAAGTTGTTGTTGCCCCCTTATTTCTATAAAAGGGAATTTAGGGTCATTTGCAAAGGGTTCTGAAACTTTGTATTCACTTTTGCATGGACATTGGAGAATCACACAAGAGCTTTTGTTGCTCTCTTGTTTCTATAAAAGGGAATTCGTGGTCATTTGCAAAGGGTTCTAAAACTTTGTATTCACTTTTTCAATTTGCATGGAGAATCACACAGATTGGTGTATTACTATTGAATGAATTGTATCATATGGCTATATTTTGAAAGAATTAATGAAAATCTAAGTTCTCGACATGTGTATTACTATTGAATGAATTGTATCATATGGTTCTGAAATGTATCACACAAATTTGAGACTCAAACATGTATAAATAAACAATAAACATCTCTATATCCATAAACGCATTATGGTTTTTTTTTATTATGCTATTTTAAATCTGGAAATAGAAAGTTGAAAAAAACAATTACAAATCAATATTAAATTCTAATTGCAAAAATTAATATGCTTTTGAAATATGAATGATGAGATACAGTAATAAGATTAATAAATACCAATCTCTTATAGTTGCCATTCATCCTCATCAAATTCAAAGCTTTCTTGATTCTTGTATGTGGTTTGAGTTTCTTCACTCTGAGTCTGCATACCTTCACCGAACTGCATCTCAATGCTACTAGTAGGTTCAATACATGAGTCAATAGTCCCACTGGCACTTTGGTTTGAAGTGTTGCCCAAACCTCTTCTTTCACATTTGGACATCCAGATTTGAAGTGCCCTATCATAAGGAAAAGTGTGGACATCATACCTAGATGTATAGAGCCTCAAGCAATTTTTCAAATTTTTGTCTAGTTTGTTTCTTAGCTTTTATTTTAGGAACCCCAAAGCACTGAAAACTCTCTCATCTTCCACCAAACCCAATATCATGGTAAGACATAAATCAGCAAGCTTCACATATTCTGGCATTGAATCATGCAATGTTGAGTTCTCAGCTATAGTTTTCCAAAGCCTTGTTATTGATCCCTCTTTGCAGGGGTTCTCCATTTTGCCATATTGTTCTTTCATAGTGTATGCAAAATGAGATGATTGCTCTTGAAGATGAGTTTCATCTAATATTCCATTTATAGTTACTCCATTCAATTCTCTAGATATGCAAAATTGTTTTATCAAAGTCAGTAGCTTACTTCGAAAATCAGCTACACTATTGAGGCTCCAGTATTGAGGAAACACAATAGACATGGCTTTGAGTATGTTGTCGGGAGGGAATCTGCTTCTAATTTGTGAGGAAAGATCATATGCAATTTTCTTTACAGAAGTAGTTACAGTCTCAACAATCTTGTCGAAATCTTCCCTTTTAACTCTTGCTAGATGCTTCCTGGGGTGCTTTCTTGGTTCCTTGGGGTCGATCGTGGCATAGAAGTGCATTGGTATCTCAACTCCTCGTACATTGGCACATACCTCCCCATCTACACCGATTTGTAAAAAGTTATCAGGATTGTTCAAATGTTTGAGTGTCTGCCACTTAACAAATTTTTCATCAGATAGTGTTGGTTGATTTCAATAGAGATTGTCGAGGGTCATGCATGTCATCTTATGCAGCGTAGCATATTCTGTAATATACAAAGCTCTTTTTTGGGAAGGCTTCATAATATTCCTCATTTCCTCTAGCATGGGCAGAAGAGCTGCTAAAGTTAAGAGTGTCTCTAAATTACTTAACCTGAGAAGAAGTTCAGGAAATTTTGGTTGATCTGATTCGTCGCGAGTTGTGTGAAATAGTCCAATCAAGGATGGATATTCTGAAAACACTCAATGCATTGGACCATCCAAAGAGATCCATCCAGTATCATTATCCTTGAGAAGCTTGTTCCCATTAGTTATTCCATCAGCAAAGTGTTGAAATTCCATAAATCGCTTGGGACTTCGACAGAAGTGTGAGTAGAGCTCTCTGATTAAAATTTCAATTCTTTTAACCAAAGCAAACTTGCTCACAATTCCAAAAGCTAGATTCATTCTGTGAGCCATGCAGTGAATTGCAGTAATGTACGGTGAAAATGAAGTTTCAATCTTTGTACAAAGACCGTTCCTGTGACCTTGCATTACTAAAGCTCCATCTGCTCCAACACAAACCAATTTTTTGGCTACCGTCATGTCATCCATACCTCCATATTCAATTAAACTTCTCTTTACTAGTTGAAATAAATTTTTTGTTATCGCACTCTCCTTCATTTTAGCAACAAATAGTAGATGAGGTTGGTGGGTATGATTCTCTACAGTATAAACATGCATGCATACCCATGAAGTATTGTCTACTACTGTAACTTCGTCTAAAGAAAATGCAATAAAGTTTGACTCTCTTATTTTTTCCTTTACATCTTCTTTTTCAACCTCAGCAAGACAACTTGCCCATTCCCATCCACTGTTTACTGACCAGTGTCTATTAGGATAGTTAGGAACTTTCAAAAAGTGTAATAAACCACTAATTGATGGGAAATCTATCATAGCACGCCCTCTGCTCAAAATATAAAAAACAACGCTTAACTGAATAGCTTTTCCTAGTTGTTCTATTTACATTGCTTTTCCAAAAACAACTTCAATAGAACCTTTAACTTGAGCAGGCTTCATCTGTATTTTCTCATGAAAATAATACTCTTCGGCATTCCTCACATGCTTACATTCCTCCTCTATTTTCCATCTTCTCACTGATTTTTCAACCTCGTCTATCATTTGTTTTTCATAAACTTTACCCATGTGCTTTTCTATGGTGTCAAATTTTAGCTGCAACCTAATTTCCTTGTTATGTTTCCAAGTGCAAATCTTACACATGCATTATATTGGAGGCTCACCTTCAATTGGATTCTCCACTGGTTCAATGAATGGATAATTTGATGCCAAATTAATTTGAAAATTCCTCACTGACATATCCCACTCCCAATCCTTTTTTGATTGTGGTTCACCCTTTTTTGATATGGCTTTTATTTTCCCCTTCCGTGCATTATCATCAATGGCATTATCACCCAAGTTGATTATATCATTCCGGCTAACTTGGGTATCTACCAGATAATCTTCTTCAAGACCATCCTAATCTGAGATATCAGGTTCACCGTCGTCTTCAACATGCAGTGTAGGTGGCGAATTTTGTAGTTGTACTTGTGATGATGTACCTTCCTAATTTTCACCACAATATTTTCCAATGCCAAAGTACAAAGACAACATTCTTCTTTTTGTTGGCCTCTCCTGACCTTCCCCACATTCAGGTTTCCTACCCCTCTTTTTGTTCAACATCTCCAACGAAATAAAGACTGCCAAAAAAATATCAATTTGTTGAAGAAGCAATAATAAACTATTATGTATAATATACCACTTCAAAAATATGATTGCTCACCTTTAGGTCACTAACACTCACCAATGCAGTCAAAAACAATGATTTTCCTTGGTCTGAAACTTTTCTATTGATCAAAATTCAGAGCCTAGAACCCACTAGATTGTGTTGAGATAGATCTGATCTTTGCATTTATTTATGCCAATCCTTATATGGCAAATTCCGCAGGAATTTTATATGGTATACAAATATTTGGCGAATCCCACATAACTATAACATGACATGTAATTTTTGAGGCAATTATAGGTCGTCCAAATAATTGGCGAATACAATATAGTTGGCGAAAGTTGGGGTGAATGGAGACACGCGTCGGCAAGGTGTCGAGTGAATTGGGTCCCCCTGGCTAACAAATCTTCACATGCCTATAGGCAAATTAACATCATCTATTAAGGCAACCTCAGAGAGTGTAAGTGAAAAAATTAAATTTACCTTGTGTCCACCATATATTGTATTGGTGAAATCATCGCATAGAAACATTTAATTGCATAAAACATATGGCGATCGGGTCATGACTTTGACGAAAATTGATAATGTTTTGGCAACATGGCCACCCCCAGTTGATACAAAATATTCGCCATTTCTGACATGGCCAACATGAAAAATTCACCATTGGTGAATATTCACCACTAAAGTAATCTCTGACTGCATCCAACTAAAGTCCTTGACTTATTGGCAGTGCTACTTAGACAAGATGATTGATTTTAACTGGAGGTCATACAAAACTTGGGAGGCATGGGAGGAGGATTATTATTACTTGTTCTTCATGTAGAGTTAGTGTTGGTTGATGGGATGAGATGTACATGTCATTGACCAGTACCTCCCACATAGGGTCATTAATTCAGTTTAGTCTCCAATAAGAAATTGTTGGAGAGGAGCAGATAAATATGCAGGTTACTGATGAGACAGGCACATGAGCGATACCATAGGTCCCTTTATGGCACATATGAGTTTTACCAAGATGACACCAGTGTTGTGGGTACCCAGATCCGAAGTGATAGATGTAGGGACCATAGGTGCATATGCAATATATGGTGGTATTATCACTAACCATCTTGATTGACCATCCCCGAAGTATTAGGAGCAAATGAGGTAGCACCTTAGTGGATTTGGTTGTGTGGTGAGAGGGGGAGGAGGGAGGGAATGGAGACATCCCCATGGTCGAGGTGGGAGAAAGAGAAGGGATGAGGGGATGAGGGCATGTAAAGTTCCTAGGAGAGGAGGGGACAAGGTCCTCCTTGGGTACAGGTATAGGTACTACAAATACAAATACATGTGGTTATGCCAGCACAACCACATGTACCTCTATCAATATGTCCATAGATCACATGGGCCATGTATGATTAGGTGGTATAGGAGAGGGATATAGAGAGGGATCAAGCAATTATCCTAGAGGATGAGGTGGGTCAAGAGAGAGCTAGGGCAGACATAGTAAGCTTGAGCTAATAGCCCACAGGTCGAGCAAGATAGACTACAGGTGACTCTAGATGCCATAACAGGAGAGAGGGATGTCTATAGGAAAAGGGCACAGACAATGGAGGAGGCATTATAGGCAGCCAGGGGTGGGGAGATTGTGGCATAGATGGAGGATATGAACAAGGAGATAGAGGGATTGAGGTCCTATCTAGCACGATCCTAGACAGAAGCTACCCAACTATGCAGAGAGAGGGATGTAGCATGGCAGGCCCTAGTACTCACAGGATTGACCTAGGTGTTTATAGATGATATAGAGTCATGATGGGCATAAAAGAGGCCCTTATAGGAGGCACAATATTATAGAGATATATACAAGGATGCAGTGCTTTTAGATTAGCAAGCACCCTTTTTTGCTGAGAGGACAGGGATGTGGCAGACTCGGTCTCAGACATCTAGAGTGTCTGTAGCAATGAAAGCATAACAACCCCCACCACCAGGTCCCTCAAGAGGATGGGAAGATCCCTCAGTGATAATAGAGAGAGCACCAAGTAGGGTGTGACAAACAAATAGAGCCATTTTTTGATGACCCTACGAGGATATATTATTGTAGTATTATTTGGCACATCATCAAATTTTATGATATATATGAGATAACCATGATTTTTTGGCAATGATTCATTTATTGGTGTTATATTATGAAGGATATTTATTATGGTTTGTGATGAACTATATGATGGACTCTATGAGGATCATGGATGGTGGTGTAACTAGGAATTCTAGAAAACATCAAAGCCCACCATTAGTTAACCATGAAAACTAAGAAGCTTATGAAATGAAATGCTAATTCAATCAATAAAGACATGAAGACAAAGCACTGAAATAAATGTAAACTACTCACAAAGTGTATTCTCCATGATTCTCCATTATCCTTCTTTAACCTTCAAATGTGATTTTGTGGATTTCACCTACAAGTGTAATTGCAAGTGGAAACAAGATTGTGAGATGAAAACAACAAAATAAAGTTACTTGAAGCGTGGTTGATTCTAATGAGAAATGCATCCAATTTATAGAAAAATTGGAGAGAGGACAACAATTAGCAAGAAATCGATATTAGATGCAATTGGATTCAAGAATGGGAAAAAAATTATTAGAGAGAGGACAACAATTAGCAACAAATCGATATTAGATGCAATTGGATTCAAAAATGGGAAAAATCAGATTTAGAAAGAAATGCCATTGCACACTTTCCATGCAAGAGGATAAGACTAGCCATCAAATCTAATGTTAGGATAAGATGCCATATCCAAACTCATGATGACTAAGGAAACATGCTTCCAAATTAAATCACAAAAATAGGAGCCACTTGAGAGAGATAATGAGTTGGAAATTAGGATTTAGGAATTAGGAAATTAGGTGGAAATGATGAATTAGAAATTAGGAAATTAGAAAGTGATGAAATTAGAAATTAGGAAAGTAGTAAATTAGGTGAATTAATTAATTATTATCATTCATTAATTAATTCACAAAAGAGGGGGATTTA
The DNA here is from genome assembly GCF_030272615.1 of Cryptomeria japonica. Lineage (NCBI taxonomy): Eukaryota > Viridiplantae > Streptophyta > Pinopsida > Cupressales > Cupressaceae > Cryptomeria > Cryptomeria japonica. The sequence continues at coordinate 281,468,817 of NC_081408.1, read as the reverse complement.
ATTAGCCAATTAAATAAATATTTAATTATGACAAGAAGACTTAGATAAATGAATAAATTATTTAACCTAGAGGGAAAATGACAAATAGGATAAAATGGTTAAATCACATAACCCTAGGAGATGAATTCAAGGATCATAATTAGGTCATGACAAAAGACAATTGATATAGGGTCGATTTGATCATCATTTAGTGATGAAAATTGGATAATTGATAAAGTCTCGATGTTGCTTGATAAAGATCAATGATGAATTAATCAAGATTGACAAGGATGAAATTGATAGATGCCAATTGATGAGGACCAATGATGAATCAATCCAAATTGATGAGAAATGATGATTGATTGAGATCGATGACAAATCGATGAAATATTGATGAAAGGTTGACTTGATGAAGGTCAAATGACCAAAGACCAATGACAAATCAGTCACAAATTGATAAGATATTGATAAATTGATGATTCATCAGGACAAAACCCTAATTTGACATTGAGAAGGGTTGACGATGTCCAATTGACATGATAATATTGATAATGATTAAATATCGCAATTTGATAATGATAATGTTGACAAGACCTAATTAAAAATGCGATAAATATAAGAAATGTAGAAGAATGACAAAATGTCAACAAATAATAAAGATCAAGTGTGCGACATAAAATAAATATTAATAGGATGCAAAGAAAAATAAAATAAGGTCACGCGGACATTTTAAATTATGACACCGCAAGCATTGACCATTTTTAGATGCCTACACTTTGCCCCTCTTTGAGACAATATGATTATGAGTGTTGTTTCAAACAACAATCAAGAAATATGCCCCAAACAATGACAACATATATGGATGCCCCCTCAAGGAATTGGTTAGAAAAATCCAGAAAATAGGCCACTTTATCGAAAATATCACCATGATTAGACCAAGATGACTGCAATGACTAACATAAAAAATGTTAGTTATAGGAAATTAGATGGAGAAGAGATAGTGGTGAAGAAAAATCTTGCTTTCACAAATGCACAAAGATTAGGTGAGAAGCTTTATTTAATATTGCAAAACGGATGCAACACATCATGGCATTGAAGGCCAAAGCGATAATACAATCCCTTTGCATAAAAGAGACACATTGCAAACAAGGAATGAGTCAAAAACTTCCTAAGATAATATGTGTGTCAAAGGTCAATATATGTGCGGCATTCACAAAGATAACATACTTATCACAAACACCTAAGACATGTGCCCCAAAAATTTATGAAACACTCCACAAACAGAAAACAAAACAAAAACGATCATGAGCCATCTCAACCACTCTAAATCACTTTGTGACATCATCGAGTAGCATAGAAACATGATCAAAGATAAATTAAAGAAAAATAAGATTCAGAAGTTCAAACAAGTCAAACAAACATCCTGATCTTCATTGCCAAAATTGAGAATGTTGTGTTTAAAGGATAATTGTGTTGTCTAGTTTTAGGAAATGCAATACCCCATCTAAGACAGGACACAGTTTTGTTTCATGTATACCACACCTTGCATAAGACCCATGATAATGTTGACAAAGGACTGATAATGTTGATATTGTTGATCGATAGGACAAGTTCGATCAATTTGAATGCTTGGTTGGTTGAACAATTCATCTGTTAATGCGTGATTTGTTAAGCGCAATGTTTAATGTTTCATCTGTTTGATGTCTATGTAGATGTCTATCTATGTACAAAAGGGACAATTTATTGGTGAAATGAAACAAAAGTCTTTGTTTTTGGATTTTTCATGTTTTCAAATTTTTAGGGTTTTTGAATATTTTCTTTTTTTGTGCTTTTTTCAGGATATTTTACAATTTTAATTATTTTAGGAAATTTTTTATTTTTAGTGATTTTTTCAGGACATTTTATGAATGTTTTTGGGATTATTTCAAGTCATTTTTCAATTTTTTTAATTGATTTTTTAGGACTCTATTTGATTTTTTATGGATTTTTTCAGGACTTTATTTGATTGTTAGGGATTTTTTTAGGACTTTAAAAGTTATGTACATGTCATAGCCTTCAAGCTGTTCACTATGATAATTTTGTCAATTGATCTTGACAAGGGATTTGTCCCCAAGTGAGGTCCAGAATATGTACAATGACCAGGATAGAAAACATATGTACAAGGATTGGTAATTGATTGAGAAAGACATTGATGTTGACCAATCATGAGCCTAGAGAAGGACACTGGGTCAAATCCAAATGGATGGGCGTGATAAAAATTTGTGCTATGTATAGGGGGAATCATGATAGATGGTGGAGCAATGACCTTGCTACACATGGTGCCTGTTTGCCAGGTTTTTACCATGGTACTTACCCAAAGCATCTGTTTGCCAGGTTTTTACTAGAGGGCGAATGATTTTTCTTTACTATTTTTGACATATTTTTGTATTTATTTTTTATTTTTTTAGGATCATATTGAAGAACTGTTAAAATAAACCTATGTATAATACTTCTGGAGGTGCATGTTGTTCAGAGGATCTGATAGTCTAACTCCCTCCAGGGTTGCAAGTTGATAAGCACTTGAACCATATGTTGCAGTTACGATGAAAGGGCCAACCCAATTAGGTTCAAATTTTCCTTTGATGATCTCAATAGATTGTGAATTCTTAGGGTTGGCTTTCAAAACTAAGTCTCCCACTTCGAAGTGTCGCCCTTTGACTTTCTTGTTATAGGTGCGACAGAGATGGTTTTGATATGCTTGCAAATGTGTCAAAGTTGTTTGATGTCTTTCATCTAATGCAACCTAGAAACTTTGTATGCTTCATCATCTATCAGGTGTTTTAAGAAGACTCACAGGGATGGAATATCAACCTCCAAAGGTAAGATAGCTTTCGTGCCATACACCAAAGAGTAAGGTGTTGCGCCAGTAGGGGTGAGTATAGAAGTGCGATAGGCCCATAAAGTTGGATTTAACTGCAAATGCCAATCTCGGCCAGTGTCATTGACAACCTTTTTGAGTATCTTGATAATGGTTTTATTGGATGCCTCGGCTTGGCCATTACTCTATGCATAATATGGGGTTGAGAAGCGATGTTGAATGTCAAACTTCTCACAGAGTTCGCAGACATCTTTATTTTTAAATGGATGCCCATTGTCAGTGACTGTTGCAAGAGGGAATCCATATCGACGTATGATATAATTCGGAATGAATTTAGAAATCTATGTGCCAGTGATATAAGTCATAGGTATAGCCTCTATCCACTTTGTAAAGTATTATGTGGTAGTTATGATAAACTTATATCCATTTGTTGATGTCGGGTGGATCTTTCTAATGAGATCAGGCCTCCATTGAGAAAAGGGCCATGGACATATGACAAGTTGAAGTTCTTGTGCTAGCACATGAATGTAATCTCCATGCATCTAGCATTTGTAACACTTCTTAGCAAAGTCATGGGCCTCTTCCATTGTCGACTAATAATATCTAGCTCAGATCAAATTTTTAGCTAGGCTAAAATCATTGAAATGGCCCCCACATATACCATCATGAACTTCATGTAAAGTCGTGCATGCTTCATCATAATCCAGACACCTGAGGAGGGTTTGGTCAAAGGATCGACGGTAGAGGGTATCACTGATGATGACATATTTGGAAGCTTGTCTAATAAAGTCTCGGTTGGTAGAAAGGTTTGGAGGTATGGTCTGTGATTTTAGGTATTCATAGATTTGTTTGTACCACATGAAGTTAGGACCAACAAGGACACACCAGATCTGATGTCAAAATTTCAAAAGATGGGACCAACAACTGCTCTACCATAAATTCACATTTGTCCATATTCTGAGGCCTATCCAACATAGAGGCAATAGTTGTCATAGCATCTCCTAATTTGTTCCGATGGCAGGGGACTTGATTACATTGGATAACAATGAATTTTGTCTTGAAATATTCTACCATGTTCTTATAAGGGAGAAGCTTTTCATATTTTGTTTCATAGTCATCATTTACTTGGCAGATGACAAACTGAGAATCTTCATAGACCTATAGATGTGTAATATGCCATTGAATTGCTATTCTGAGTCCAGTAACCAAAGCCTCATATTTTGCGATATCATTGGTGCAATCAAAATTTAATCTGTAGGATTTTGGAATAGCATCACCTTGAGGGGTTACAAATAAAATACCTACCCCTGAGCTAAATCTAGTGTGGGATCCATCAAAAATATAATTGCCATTCATTAGAAGATGTGACAACAAAGACTGATTCATCTGGAAAATCGGTCAACATTGGATGAGCATCTTGGATAGGTGCATCTGCGAGTTGATCATCTATAACTTGTCCTTTTATTTCTTTTCTTTTAGTGTATTCAATATCAAACTCGCTTAAAATCAAGACCCATTTTGCCAATCATCCTGTCAGAGCTGCTTTGTTGAGCAAATATTTCAATAGATCAATCTTGGCTACCAACAAGGTCTTATGATTTAGCATATAATGTCAGAGCTTTTGCACTACAAATAGGACTACCAAGCATGCTTGCTCAATGGTAGAATAGTTTAATTCATATCCCACTAATGTCTGACTAATATAATAAATAGCCCGCTCTTTGTATTGTTCGTCTTGTTGGGCCAAAAGAGCTCCTAGTGTTGTATCTATTGTAGAGATATACAAAATGAAGGGCTTTCCATCTATGGGAGGCATTAAAATAGGTGGTGATAGAAGATAATCTTTTAAAGCTTGGAATGCTTGTTGACACTCATCGTTCCATTAAAAAATTTCCCCTTTGTGCAGCAGATGTTGGAAGGGGTGACACTTGTCTGCCAATTGACCTATGAATTGTTGGATTGATTGTAACTTGCCTTGAAGGCTTATTAGTTGATGAAGATTGGTAGGAGGAGGCATATCGAAGATTACTTTGACCTTTGCAAGGTCAACTTCAATACCTCTTCAAGAAACAATATATCCTAATAGTTTTCCAACGGTTACTCCAAAGACGCACTTCTTCGAGTTGAGTCTGAGCTTGTATTCCTCCATCCGATCAAAGATTGGACCTAAAATAACCAGATGACTATCTCTAGTAAATGATTTTCACAACAAGTCAACCACATAGTCTGTTGGCATTTTTGATGTTTATGATGTGATTGTCATTGATGGACACACACTTGCATTGAGATCACTTTTGTATGTATTTGTTAAAGCTCAACCGGTACATGTTCCAACCAGTATGAAGCATTATAGTCCTTAGACTATTGGTGTTTTACAGAAAGTGTTTACCGATCTGAAGCGGTATGTTAACCCCAAGCGGTTCGAGGATCTCAAGTGGTATGAAGGATCAAAGCGGCAAAACACATATTTCCCAGTCTTCATTTTGTCAAACCAGCAACCGACATTTTTCTTGAACTGGTATTTTTTATGAACCGGTAATACTCTATGATGAGTTACCAACTGGCATTTTGTGATGAATTACCATCCACTGATTGTTTGATGGTGCCGACACTTTAACGGTGCTTTTTGTGTTGTGTTACCAGAATATGTCTAGATGCATTGAACCTAGGAAATTGTAATGTAATCATATTGGACCGACATGAAATCAGATTCCTTTATAAGGACATCATGTTTGAGGTTTTAGGTTGTTGATGTTGTTGTTGCTGTTGGCGAAGTTGATATTGTTGCTAGGGTACAAGGTGGTTGAGGAGTCAGAGAGAGAATGAATGTGTAGAATACTGAAGTAATGTTGGAATGCATTAGAAAGGAGCTATCAAGGATCTAATCAAGCAATTTGTGCTATTTGCTAGATCAATCACTTGTTGATTACTCACATCTTTGACAAGTCTGTAGCCCTTAACTAGGTAGGCCCAAAAGCCTTTTGTAAATCCTCTAACAAGGTGGTTCACATCTGTGGATCTAAAATCCTCTAGCAAGGTAGTCTTTAATCAGACTTATCCCCTAACAGAGATTGAGATTCCTAACAAGATCTATTCTGGTAAAGAACATTGTAAGAGCTTAACCGGTCTAGTTCCTATTCTGCAGATAGTTACTTGTGAGTTCCATCTCACCGTGGTTTTTCCCATTTGGGTTTCCACGTCAAAATCCCTTGTGTTATGGTGCTTGTGCTTTTGTGGGTGAATGCATTATTTTCTATTTAGTTTGCATGTGTGCTAACCGGTTTGTCTGCTAAAATGTTTTACCGGTTTACTGTTAGCCTTGCAAAGTGTTTAAGTGTAGAGATTTTTGGCATACTAATTCACCCCCCCCTCTCTTAGTATTCATCAATTGGTATCAGAGCCTACCTTTCTATAAGTTTAACCACTTGGAAAGAGATATGGGGGAATACACATTGAGGGAACTTACTCATCGACTCACTTAGTCTGAGAAAGCATATGATGATCTTATGGTCAAATACAAGGCATCTCAAGCAAAAAGGAGAGAACATGCAGAAAAGTTGATGGAGCTATCTGAAAATAGTTCCTCTGATGAAGCAAACATGAAAGCCCTGATTCAAGAAGTAGAAAAGCTGAATGAATCCAATTCCAACCTGAGAAAAAAGTTGGAAGGACTAACTATTCGAATGTGCCAAGAGCTTGAGAACAAGAGGAAAGATGAAGATCTGGTCAAAGACAAGGATCATGAAATCTCCAAGCTGAAGCAAGAGATCAGTGCCCTAACTACTCAACTCCATGCGAGCAAAGTGGAAAAGGAAGACATGGAAGGAGAACTAAACATTGCCATCTCTGAGATTGAAAACCTAATGGAAACAAATGTTTCTATTTCCAAAGAACTCTTTGAGTCAAAGGAAATACTTGCTAAGTTCAACAAGAGTATTGCCAAGCTAGAGAAAAAGCTTGAATCTGCCAAACCGGTTCACAATACCAATGGACTTGGTTATTTCAGTCATGAGGAAGGTGAGACCTCTAGTACAAATGTTGGAACATCAAAGAAACAACCGGCATCAAAGGATAAAGGGAAGCAAAAGTTTAAACATGTTTTCTTTAACTATCTTAAAGAAGGACATACTGCAAATGTGTGGAGTAAGGCTTACAACAATTTTCCTTATTTCCTAAATGATAAGCCTAGATCCTATAGATTCAATGGTAACTGTTATGCATGCAACAAGTTTGGGAATAGAGCATCTGAATGTAGATTTGCTATGAATAACACTGGAAGATATCCTTAGAGGACCCAAGGAGTTGGTCCTGAACCTTTTGTGAACCGGAATCACAACCGGTTTAATGCCTTCAATCATTAGCCAAGAAACTATGGCTATCAAGCGGTAACCGGATGGAGAGCAAACTATTGGATTTGTCATGGCCATGGTCACACTACTACAACATGCAGAAGGAAGAATGGAAACATGAACAATGGACCCTAGAGAGCACCTAGATTGGTCTGCTATCACTGCAACAAATCGGGACACATTGCCAGATTCTGCAGAAGTAGAAAGAGTATATCAAATGATATACTGGTCACTCTGGAAGGAAACATTGATGTTGACACTATTCAAGTGGATATGAACAAAGCCTGGAAGAAGAAACCAGCGGTGTTGCAAGAGGAACCGGTTTCTGCACCTAGTGTGGAAATCACGGAACCGGCAAACTAAGCTTGAGAAAAGCTTAGAGGGAGAAAATGGTGAAATGTTTCGAACCCCCGGTTTACACCAGTAAAAGACCTTAACCGGTATGCAATACCTGTCAATAGGAAGAAGACTGGAAATGGTAAAAGGAAAATTAGAGTTTACGCCCTAATGGTGGAGCATTAATTGCGGTAGGTGAGGAATATGTTTACAAGGATTTTTCAAATCATTTCTCACTATCAGTTTCGAAGCAAAGGAGGTTTTCAAATGTAGAACGACGACAAAGCGATTTGTGTTGCGATTCTAAGAATTTAAGGAACCTTGAAGGAGATTCAAATTCAAATTGCAAATGGTCAAGTGAAGAATGCAAAGCGATGATTCTGCAATCGATGGAGTGTGAGGTGGAGAAAAATCTCAAAGCCCTAAATTCTCAATTTTTGAAAGGCATTTTTTGAGTTTTCAGTTTCTATCATGGCTTCTGCATCCCATACTAGCTCTAGTACATCTGTAGATTCAGCAAGCTTTATTCAACACAAGTCTAGATATAATGCCCTATCACAAGTTCCAGCTAGTGTGATAGTAGAAGAGGGAATCTCAGATTACATAGATTGTAAAATCAAAGACCTAGGGTCTCTAGCAATTCACTCACAGCTAGGTTTATTTTGTGGACAAGATAAAAAGATCAAACTAGAGTATAGTATCTTGGAGAAGAAGAAGCTCTACAATGCTATTTATTTCCTGGAGGATTTCACAGATGATCACATTAGGATCATTCTGACTAGAGTTCATGGTGACAAGATGTACCTGGAAAGAACGCATGATATAACACCACAAGCAATTCATGTCATCACTGATTTCTGCAATATAGGGGAAGTGTCAGCCCTGAGGATGGTAAGAAAAACTGAAATGTCCAAGCTCACCGATTCAATGAGCGACTCACGAGGTATGACCATCAATTTTATCAAGGACGATCTGGTGAAATATGCATGTATGGTGATTGGATATCGGATGTTCTCAGCCAACAGAATTAACTCTGTATCTGTTGTAGTAGTAAATGTCGCTTACCGGATGATCAAGGAGGATGCATCATTTGACCTATGCACCGGTATGCAAAGGCAACTCCTATTGAATCTGAAATCAATCAAATAGGATAATGCATTGAGGTTCAAGTTTGAACAACTACTGGTTGGGTTATTCTTTTACTTCAAAGGCTACTTTCCAGGAGTAGGTGATGTCCAGTGGTCTGCTGACCAACCGGTAACCAAGCAAATCAAGGAAAGTATTCAAGTAGTTGGAACCGGTTACCCTGAAGTTTTGAACAAGTACTTTGATGAGTTCAGATGCAAAATGAGTCAGAGGGTAAGAATATCAGGTGATATTGTCAAGAAATATGAAGATGATATATGTTTCACCATTAAAGTGGATCAATGCATAATGGAGGCTATTGAGCCCAAATAGGAGGAAGTGGAGCCTATGGGCTATGAGGTAATGAATGATATGCTGGAAGGATATGTCTCTACCCTTATTGCCTCACCGCTTGATCCAAAGGCAAAAAGAACTGGCACCTACCTAGAAAAGATAACACTAGTTGAGGAACCCTCAGCAAAGAAAGGAAAAGAACCTTTAGTGAAGAAGGCAAAAACAGTGCCTTCAGCATCGGCACTGGCTACTACAGCCAGTCCTATAGTGACCAAGCGGTCACCAGCTAAAAAGAAACCTGAAGCGGCACCTACTAAAGTGTTCGAGAGAAAGAGGAAGACAAGGAATACCTCTCCAGACTCAAAAGAAACTGTGTCTGAGGAAAAACCAAAGAAGACACGTCAAGCAAAGAAAAAGACAAAGAATGAACCGACATCATCAGCACCGGTAAACATTGACATCTCCTCCTACAAACCTTTGACACATTGTCAAAGAACTATAAAAAACATTAGGAGAAAAGTGTTGAATAATTTGATTGATTGTTTTGATGACTTTAATGATGATGAAAAGGAAGTGGTTGAAAAAGAAATAATTCAGTATTTATGTGTTAATGACTGGTTGCCTTTGGAAATTAGATCTGAGACACCGGATTCTTTGTATAAGTCCTTAGACAATAAATGGCGCATTGCCATAGAGTAGGAACAGGAAATGAGAGAAAAAAATTTTGTTGAACATTTTCCTGATGTATTAAATTCGGAACTATTCGAAGTAATGAACAAATACAAAGGCCTCTTCTTCATGAGAAGAAGAAGACTCATGTTACTTGAAGGGAAGGGGAAAGAAGTGCTCAAGAATACACACACCCTTGCTCTAGAAGCTCTGAAGATACATAGAGTGGTTGAAGCCAACAGGAAGGCTGAACAAGAACCGACAATAACAAAACCGGATGAAGTGTTTGATGATGAAGGAAACCTGGTTGTTGAACCTATTGACACTATTGATGTTGATGCTCTGGATGGAGAAGATGTTGCTCAAGGTACACCATCGGAAGTTACAGGATAGAAGCAGGCAGAAAAGGAAGTAAAGCTAAAGGAAACAAAGGACAAAAAGGAGGAGGCAAAGAAGAAAGCGGAGGAGAAGAAAGATGAAGAGGAGAAGAAGAAGAAAGATGAAGAGGAGAAGAAGAAGAAAGATGAAGAGGAGAAGAAGAAGAAGGATGAAGTGGAGAAGAAGAAAAAGGAAGAAGATGAGAAGAAACAGAAATAGGAAGAAAAGAGAAAAGAAGAAGAAAAGAAAAAAAAAGAAGAGGAAGAAGAGAAAAAGAAACAAGAAGATGCAAGGAAGAAAAAAGAGGAAGAGGATGAGAAAAAGAGAAAGGAAGAGGAGAAGCGAAAGGAAGCAAAGAAGAAGAAGGAAGAGGAAGATAAGGAAGAGGAGAAGTGAAAGGAAATAGAGAAAAGGAAGAAGGAAGAGGAAGAGAAGGAAGAGGAAAAGAGAAGAGAAGTGGCAAGGAAGAAACTAGAGGAGGACAAGGTAGGAGAAGCAGCAAAGAGCACGCAGATGGAGACACCTAAGGCAACCCGTAGTCAAGCCAAACTGGCTGACCTCACCAGTCCCATTGACCTCCAGTCTTCAAGTGAAATGGAGCTACTGTAGAGCATCAAGGTTGCTCAAGAACGCCTTGAGGTGTTAAGGAGGAAGAAGGAGGAAGATGTGATCCAAGCGGTGGACACTCTTACCGGTTTGTTACATGGTAGAAACCTCCCCAGTATCGACTCATCATTGGCACAACTAAAGCTCCTATGCACAATAGTAGATGATCAAGTGCACAGCTTAGAAGAGGTAGCAGAGGAAAATGCTAAGAAAGAGCATCAAAAGGCTCTAAATATTGTTGTGGTGAAGAAGTTAAATGAGCTTTGGACTGAACTCCAAAAAGCACAAAAGAATATAAGGGATGCTTTGGATGAGGGGAATCTTCTACTTAGCAAGATTTGCCAACCCTATCTATTCTGTGAAAATGTGCTTGCACAAAAGAAAAAGCTTCAATCTGACTTGCAGTCCTACATGAGCACATTCAAGCTGCCTTATGACTCCTTTACAGCCTATGGGCAAACCATTCACCGGTTTCATATCTAGACAACAAAAATAGAGCATGAGATCAGCACTCGGTCTCGAGATTTGCAAGAGCTACAATTGGTTCTACTCCCATGTCTACAAATTTTTTAGAAGTGCTATCTAAATCTGGATGCCTTAACAGTGACACAGGAGATGAGTACAATTGACGCCATGGAAGAACAAGTCTCCCAGATGCAGACAGAGAAAGAAGTAGCCACCTCGCTACTTGAGTACTGGTCTTTATCTATGAAACAATTCTTGCAAGACTTTAAATCTATTTTTGACAAGTTTTATTCCTTATTGTCATAACCTTTTATTATTTTAATACCACATGAAAATAGGGGTTGTTCAGTTGTACTTTGTCATTGTTGGCAAAGGGGGAGAAGTATTCTAAGGAGGAGAAGTATCTGGTATTTAAAATTTGGATGTATGCTCTGATATCTCTATGTGCAAAATAGTTATACATTGTATTGTTAAAGGGATAGTGTATATGCTTAGCAGGAGCAATTTTACTAATGGCATGATTTTCTTGTAAAACACTTAGATGTCAAAATTTTATTTTCCTAAGTGTTGCCATCAATACCAAAGGGGGAGATTGTTGGCATTTTTTATGTTTATGATGTGATTATCATTGATGGACACACACTTGCATTGAGATCACTTTTGTATGTATTTGTTAAAGCTCAACCGGTACATGTTCCAATCGGTATGAAGCATTATAGTCCTTAGACTATTGGTGTTTTGTAGAAAGTGTTTACCGATCTAAAGCGGTATGTTAACCCCAAGCGGTTTGAGGATCTCAAGCGGTACGAAGGATATAAGCAGCAGAACATATATTTCCCAGTCTTCATTTTGTCAAACCGGCAACCGGCATTTTGCTTGAACCGGTATTTTGTATGAACCGGTAATACTCTGTGATGAGTTACCAACCGGCATTTTGTGATGAATTACCATCCACCGATTGTTTGATGGTGCCGACACTTTAACGATGTTTTTTGTGTTGTGTTACCAGAATATGTCTAGATGCATTGAACCTAGGAAATTGTAATGTAAACATATTGGACCGACATGAAATCAGATTCCTTTATAAGGACATCATGTCTGGGGTTTTAGGTTGTTGATGTTGTTGTTGTTATTGGCGAAGTTGATATTTTTGCTAGGGTTTAAGGTGGTTGAGGAGTCAGAGAGAGTATGAATGTGTAGAAGACTGAAGTAATGCTGGAATACATTAGAAAAGAGCTATCAAGGATCTAATCAAGCAATCTATGCTATTTGCTAGATCACTCACTTGTTGATTACTCACATCTTCGACAAGTTTGTAGCCCTTAACCGGGTAGGCCCAAAAGCCTTTTGTAAATCCTCTAACAAGGTGGTTCACATCTGTGGATCTAAAATCCTCTAGCAAGGTAGTCTTTAATCGGACTTATCTCCTAACAAAGATTGAGATTCCTAACAGGATCTATTCTGGTAAAGAACAATGTAAGACCTTAACCAGTCTGACCTTAACTGATTTGGTTCCTATTCTGCAGATAGTTACTTGTGAGTTCCATCTCATCGTGGTTTTTCCCATTTGGGTTTCCACGTCAAAATCCCTTGTGTTATGGTGCTTGTGCTTTTGTGGGTGAATGCATTATTTGCTATTTGGTTTCCATATGTGCTAACCAGTTTGTCTGCTAAACTATTTTACTAGTTTACTGTTAGCCTTGCAAAGTGTTTAAGTGTAGAGATTTTTGGCATACTAATTCACCCCCCAATCTTAGTATTCATCATATTCCTCCATTATTCTATGCATGTAGTCATGAAGAATTGTTGTCATGGCTCTTTGATATGTTGCTCCTGCATTTTTTAGGCCAAATGGCATTGCATTTCAACAGTAGGTTCCCCAAGCACATGTAAAGGTGGTCTTATGCTAGTCTTATGGAGTTATTTGGATCTGATTATACCAAGAGAAGCCATCCATCAATGACAACATGTCATATCCAGCAGTCATGTCCACTATGATATAAATATTTGGCAAAGGAAAGTTGTCTTTAGGGCATGCTTTGTTTAAGTCTCTAAAATCAGTGCAAATTCTTATGCCCCCAATTTCTTTGTTGATCGGCACTAAGTTGGAGATCCACTCTACATAATCAATTGGTCTAATAAATCCCACATCTAACAATTTCTTGAGTTTAGCTTTGACTAGTAGGGCCACTTGCAGATGCATTTTTCTCAGTTTTTGTTTAGCGGGCTTAGCATCTGGTTTCAGCAGTAGATGATGAAGGACTAGTTCTGGATCGAGGTCGGGCATGTCTGCATAATGAATGACCTTAGGATTGTCATGTGTACCCAAATTTATCTCTTTGGTCATTTCCACAAGCAATGTTGGTTTGTCCTTACTTGGTGGGGTTATGTTCAATCTTCCACCTTTGGGCGCCTTAGAGAAGTTTTCACCCTCAGGTACATTCTTTGTTTTTACTTTTTTGTGGTCAGAGGGTACCTTGCAGTTTTCACCAGGAGACCTATTCTTTTGATTTTTTTCTTTTTTATTTTCTTTTTTAATTTTGCGACTAGAAGATGGAGTTGACTCCCCAAAATATGTTGTGGAATCTAAATCAATAGCAAATCCAGCCTTGTGGTATGCCTTCTCTAAGCTCAAGGAATTCTGCTATTGCCTCATCATTTTCAAAGCAATCTAACTAAAGTGGTCCTTGTTGGTCACATTGGATAAGTCGTGGGTAAACAAGGGGCATGTCATCATCAATTTCAATAAAGGTTTGGATCAAGATAGTGAAGAGATGAATGTCAGTGATATCACTATCTGAGCTACTTGTGTTAGATTCAGTGCTAGGATTCCAAAATGATTCTATCCAAGCTTTAGGACATGTTTTGACGGGAGGAGGAATTTCATGTTTGTCTTCCATAGGCAAATCGCCAGGTTCAACGAAGACATTATCAAGGGCATAGGATCTTGAGGAATAAGATTCCCACCCCCATTCATTAGAGTTAGTTTCAGGTTGGGTTTCCTCGAGTGTCGTTTCATCATCAGAATCATGCCCTTTTCACATGTATTCACTTTGGTAGATGAGGTTCCAATTCACAATGATACAAAACCTAAACCCAAAGTTTTATGTCGCATCTTAGGGATGATAGGCTCTAATATTCCTTTTTTGTCATGTCCCAAACCATTGCATCCATCATATCCCTTCTTCTGCATTATGGTAAATCCTTTTCCATATTGTTCTACTGGCAATTTGATAAGTGGAGTGTCTATTGTATCTGCTTCATCTTTATAAAGCCATCCTGATACCTCATCATCCAAAGTTTCTTTTTTTAGTTCACCCCACTTTGTAAGCATGGTGGGAGGTTGATATTGGATGATTTTTTTGGATTCCTTTTGTAACAAACATGGTTTTCCATGTGATTTTGGTGACAGAGGTAGCTTGCCAATAAGGAATGTTTGGGACTTTGAATACTCTTTGCAGCCTTGATCTTGTATTTTTATCTTACCTTTGATAGATTCTAGTAATGTATTGGGATCCACATAATTAGGCGAGGATGCCTCTTTGTTTATTGGAACTTGTTGTAGAGCATCCTTCAGGTTAGCACAAAATTGAAATGGATTAGGATCTCCAGGAATTGTTATCTCAGTTCCATTGTATGAATATTTCATAAACTGGTGATAGGTTGAAGGAACTACTTTCATTGCATGAATTCATGGACTACCTAGGATCATATTGTAAGGGAGACCCAGATCTAGCACTTGTATCAAAGTGTTCTCTATTGTTGGACCTACTCCGATAGGCAAAACAATCACTTCTTTAGATGGTCGTTCAGCAACATCATAGGCTTTTATTATTATCTTTCTTGAAGGATCTATGTCATTTTTAGAGTAACCAAGGCCAATTATGACTCTCATAGTGCATATATTTAGGCCTTCTCCACCGTCTGTCAAAACTCATTTGATTTTGCAATTATGGACGAACACTTCAAGATGGAGGGGATCATTATGATGGGTTTTATTGTAAGGTATATCTTTGTCTGAAAAGGCAACATACTGGGAAGTCGCAAGGTGTCCTATCCTAGCTTGAAATTGGTCAACATCAATATTAGTAGATACCATTGAATCGGTCAAGGCTTTGTCTAAGACATCGCAATGCATGGAAGACATTTTTAGCAACTCAAGGATTGAGATTTGCGTAGGGGTTTTTCCCAAATGGTCAAGGAGATTGTACTGGCTTGTTAAGGTTAGCTTAGGAGGACTGGAAGATTCTCCTTTTAAAATATTTTGGATTGATGGGTGGTCACTGCACATGAGGAATCTTGTTCTTTTATTCTTATGGTTGACACACACTCATTTGATGCATGAAAGCAATTATGACATTGTTATGACTTGCGTTGGTATAATTTAGTTTGCCTTTTTTATTTGAATTTGAAGAGGAGGATTCTCCCTTGTCATGATCAAGTAAGGGAGTCTTGAAAATTGTATGATTGGCGTTAGAAGTTACAATGGATGAATCTACGTCAATCACACCCTGATCAAGAAAATTTTGAATAAGGTATTTTAAATGAAAACATGATGCAGTTTTGTGTCCCTTAGACTGATGATATTCACAATATGCATTATTATTCCACCAATGGGGTTTTACTAGTGGCTCCTCTTTGATATCTGACAACTTAATGAAACTATCCTGAATCAAGTGTTTCATTACCAATTCAACGGGCTCTCCCAATGGTGTAAATTGACGGGGAGGCTCGTCTCTTGATCTAAAAGGTCTATGTTGTTGATCTTGTTTTTGTTGATTCCATTGTTGATTTTGTGGTTGTTGGATAACACTACTTGTTTGATTCTATGTCTGTTGAATTTTTTGGAAATTTGGAGCACTCAAAGCACTTGGTCCTCTTATAACAAACTTAGGTTGACTCGTGCTTACGATTCTTTAGTGACATTCTTGTTTTTGGACTAAAATGTATTCCTATCACCCGAGTTGGTCGGATTGTTGTTGTCCTTGTTCACTTTAATAACCCCCTTAGCAATAAGAGCATCATCAATGTCCATTCCTTTTTAATAATCTTTGCAATAGTACTAGGACCTTTCAATTTAAGGTCATAAATCATCTCTAGTATCAAGTTTTGAATAAATAAATTGACTTCTTGTTCCTCTGGGATGTTGAGGGAACATCGACTAACCAGGCCTCGCCATCTATGTAAGAAAGTCATTAATGGTTCTCCTGGCTTTTTCTTTGTGTTGCATAAATCTGACATGGTTATCTCATTGTCAATGTTTAATTCGAAATGACAAATAAATTTATTGGCCAATTCATTCCAAGACTTTATATTCCCAAGCAAATGTGCATACCAATCCATAGCTTATCCCCTGAGACTGTGCGAGAAAAGACACATCAAATATATCTCATCATAAGTTACCTCAATTCACGCTGCATAAAAAGCTCAAATATGATCTTCTGGATTATTGTTTCCCTTGTGTTTCTCAAAATTCGGTGGTTCAAAGTGCTTATGAAAGGGAGGAATGTACAAACTTTTATCAAATGGATTAGGACATAGTCTTTCTCTGTGTATAACTTCTTTGTACTTTTGGTTTGTAATGCCTCTATTTGTCATTGCATCTTTTCAATTTGTTGCACCAACACATCTGATTGTGAAGCCTTTTGAGGGTCATCATTCATTCCTGGATGTCCTTGTTTTTGATATATACTACTTCCATATAGTTGTTGACGTTCAAAAATCATTGTCTTTGGTGTCTCTGGCATATATTTATTTTGGAATTGCTCATGTTGTTGAGGCACTACCATGCTTTGGTACTGAGTATTTTGTTGTGTCCATTGAAATGGAATTGCCATCTGCATCTGTGGTTGATACTGCACTTTAGGTTGTTGAAATTGCATTTGTGGTTGGCAATGCACATTTGCCTATTGTTGTTGTTGTTGGGGCATATAATAGCTTGCTTGCCCTTGTTGTGCATATTGAGACACATACAATTGTTGATATTTATGTTGTTGACTTTGAATTGAAATTTTTTGATTATGTGCCATTTGTTGCTCTCCTTATGTAAACCCCATTAATTTCAAAAAGATTTTCTTATGTGCTTTAGGTTGTTTCACTTTTACATGCGAAATGGCACTTGCATTTACTTGTTGTGAATTTTGTCCAAATGATTGTTGTTGTTGCAAGTTTGTATTTACTTGTGGTGGCACGGAAGGCACAATTTTTTGTTGTTGAGTATAATATTGTTGTTGTGTGTTGCGTGTTTGCATATTTGATGGTGCGTGTTGTGCATTGTTAAATTGTTGCCATATTTGTTGCGGTTGTGTGTCACTATTCATTCTTTTTGCTATCATAATTAAAGGTCTTGTTGATAAACTTTGTGTCATTTGTGAATGTGTATTTGTAGCATGTACCAAACTTGATTACACATAAGAACTTTGTTGTATCATTGGATTGGTTTGGACATCAGTAATGTTTGGGATTCCAGTCGTAAAATGCTCTTGCATTTGTGATTGTGATCCACTTTGAAGAACTTGTGATGTCTTTGGATACGTTGTGTTTGTCAATGATTTCGACATCACCATTTGATCTTGTGGAAATGATGTAGTGTCATATAATGGAGTATTAATTGTGTCAAAGGTTGATTTCAATGGAACACTCACACCCAAGGATTTAAAGACACTCTTCTCAAGTGGTATGATTGGTACTTCCTGTTGTGCATTTGTTTCATCTGGATGAGTTTCAAAACTCAAAATATCACCAAATTTATGTTGTGGTTGTACATTAGTTTAATCATTCAAGGTTGTAGCAACTTCAAGCATGCTTCTATACTTTTTAGGAAGCAATCTAGACACTTTACTGAAGAAATTGTTCATTTTCTTTTCAATTTTTGGATTGCCAATAAACATCTGAATCATCAAAATCTGATGAGGAATTTGATGGGTTATTTGGATCCATTTCTTGTTGAAGTTCTTGGTTTTGTTCCTCACATGAAATTGGAGGTTGTGTGTCATATTACTAGTTTAATTGATTGAAATTGAATGGTACACTCACTAAGGGTGTTGGTGGAGCACTTCCAAATCCTAGTTTCATTGGCACAAATATGGGTTCATAATATGGAGGTGGTTCCAAATCTACTCTCATATTGTCGTGGTGCATTGCTTGATGAACCCACATTTGGATCGAGTGACTGAGTCTAATATTGTTGCATTTGTGTGTTTTATGTGTTATCCATTGGAAAGGTCATGCCTTGATATGTTGATTCATGTGACTTCTTGAACTTAGACCTTGTTTCAATCAGCATGTCACTATGCAATGCAATATTTTTTAGGATTTTGGATGATGGATGCAACTAATGCAACTTACAGATAATGATAATGCAACTTATGTTTTTGTTTTTTGGGTCATTATGAAATTTTGGAATAACAAGGGTATGCAACTAAGTGCAACCTAGATTATTGACAATGCCACTTATGTTTTGATCTTTTGAATTTTTGGAATGACAATGAAATGCAACTAAATGGAGCTTTGAGGAATGCAAATGACAATGCAAACTAGGGTGAGAGTGCAACCTATGTTTTTGATGATTTTGAGGATTTTAGACAAACCTTAAAACTACAACCCTAAATATTTAACCCTTAGGAAATTGAGATGACATCTAGACCTTAAAAGGAGATGTTGACAAAAGGACAAATGATGGCATCCCACCTATATACTTGGATACTAAGATACATTCAACAAAATATTGTTGATGAAAAATGAGACAAATTTTGACAAGGTCTAGACTTCCTAACAATGGCTTAAGGCTTTATCTAAAGAATTGAATTCTCAAGTATGACAAAACCTAATTTTGGACACTATAATGCAAAAGGACAAATGACCTAAGGTATAAACCCACAATATGATATGACAATGACCTAAGCTATGGAATGACCTAGAATATACAAAATGACACCTAAGAAAGGACCTAAGGATGGTATGCAAAATGACACCTAAGAAAGGACCTAAGGATGGTATGCAAAATGACCACTAAGAAAGGACCTAATGATGGTATGAAAAATGGCAACTAAAAAAGGACCTAAGGATGGTATGCAATGTTGGCATTATGGATGAATAGATTATGTGTTGCATTGATGTTTTGTCATTGATGTCAACACTAGTTGTTATGGTTGGTTATTGGCAGACAGGTTTTGGTTACCGATAGAAGATCTAGTGTTACCGATAGAAGAGACTATCTGTTGGACACTTCCAGCATGTTTGGATCTATCGAGTATGTTTGATTTTATGTGTTACATGCTTTTGGAGCATGTTTTGGTCAGTTGGTATTGACTTGGTAATTGGATTCTATCATACACTCTTGTAAACCCACACCAGCATTGGTTTAAGGTTTAACCGGCAGAGCTATCACTGAGGAATCTTGATAGGATGCATAAGTGGTGTTGGTGTGGCTTCTACATGGATTTTAGGATGTTGGAGATGTTCTTTGATCATGCTTCAACTACTTGAAGATATTGCTTTGGCATGGTGGACCTAGAATAGGTTTGGTACCTATCTAGGTTGTGGACCAGTATCATGTTAACGTGTACTCTACACATTACTAGGATGTTTCAGGATGTTCTATGGATTGGTTATTGTTGTTTTGGTCTTAAGCCGACATGGCATATCATTGTAATATGGATTTATGTAATGATCTTATTGTAATATCTTTTAGGTAGCTGACCTAATTGGTTTAGGCCTTAGGGTTGGTATAAAATGATGTAAGATCTCATTGTAGACCATGGGAAATATGTATCATGTTCTTGTAATGCAATATCATATGCGAAGGAGATTTGGTCGATCATAGGTGATCCAATTGGGATTAAGAAAGAGGTTAAAGGCCTCCGATATTGAGCTCAACTGGGACTATAATCAGGCATGGTAGATGCTATCTCTGGCAATTCATTACTTTGGATTGTTGTCCATTTATCTTGAGGTGGTTATAACCTCTCTGTAGTCAGTGAGACTCTTTTGTAATGAGCAGTATGCTCTATGCAGTGTTCCTTCCTGCATGTGTAGGCCCCTCATTGTATCACATACTTTCTGCAAAAGTATCATCTGACTGTGGGTAGGCTTCCCATCGTGGTTTTTCCCTTTCTGTGTTTTCCACGTACAAATCATGGTGTTATGTGGTATGGTTGCATTGTGTTGATTATCTGCTTTATATTTAAGCTTCATTACTTACTGGTATATGTTTCTGCTATTCTGGTACTTAATGTTTATATGCTTCGATTTAATGTTATTAAGTAGATTAATTGATATAATTTGTTAACAACTGATTCAACCCCCCCCCCCTCTCAGTTGTTCACCGAGTATCCTAACATGCAAAATGATAATGCAAGACTTAGGGAAATAGTGCTAAAGATAAGTTCAAAATGAGGACACTTAACAATGAAAAAGACTAAATGGAATGCAATGACTATGTCTTAAAACCTAAGAGTGGACTATGAAGGACCTAAACCTAAGTGACATAAATGTTGATACAAACTTTTCCAATATTTTTGAAATCCATGTTTTGAAAAGAAAAAAAATGTTTTTCACTTTGTTTGATGAATTCTCTTGTTTTTTACTTTGTTTGGAAAATGTTTGGACTTGTTTGAAAAATGATGTAGGACTCAACTTTTGACAAACATAGAAGAAAAAGTGTTCATACTTGGACTTAAAATAGTCATGCTCATTCACAACATATCCTATGGCTTGCCAGGACAATAGTTGTTGAATCCTCTTGCTTAATACAACATTCAGTCGGATAGCTAGACGCACAATAGCACGGGCTCCCCCTTATAGTGCACTCACTTCTCAGGCATACCAAGCTTCAAATTCAAGGGTCATCACTTTCAAAGAATTTTCTCTCTAACTGAAGAGTACATGAGAGGTATCTTCGACATGCACATATCACAACGTCTGAACCAATAGATAGAAGGATTTTGGCATCTAAAAACAAGAGGTTCTAGTAAGGGCATCCGTTCAGATGGGCATAGATCCGGTGAATTTAATCATCGTTGTGACATTCCAGCGCCCGTTGCTTACAACTTTCATTGCAAACATAGTTATTTAGAGTGGTTTGGAAGAGCTTGGCCTTAGCCTGTCACCACTTTGGGTCGTTCTCTCTCACCCAGCCTTATAGGCTACTTGGGAGGCAAGCCCTCTAAAGGTTAACACATGCAAATCATCTAAGAAAACATGGCAAGCACTTGTTCATTAACCTTAAGAAATTGAAGTGTGAGCTAATCTAGAAATCACAAACACTTTGTTTTTTATACCTCTTTGACCACGTCCTGCACCAAATGCGTTAGTAGTTTCAAGATTATGGTCTTCAACAAGCAAGAATAGATGCCACACAATGGAATCTGCATGAAATGAATGTTCAAGGATTAATTCTCAAAATAAAAAGAGACACCAAACAATCACACCACATAATGAACAACTAACTAACAAGTTAATCTAAGTAACAAAGTAATCTAAGTGAAAAAAGAAAAAAATAGAACTAGTCTAACTTAAAAAACAAATTTCCTAAGTTAAGAACAAATTAATCTAGAAAAACAAATTTAATCTAAAATAAAAGATTATTCTAAATTTAAACAATAAAATGAACTTTCTAATCTAAAAAAAAAAAACTTTCCTAAATTAAAAACAAAAATCTAATCTAAACTAAAAACAAAATTAAAGAAAAAACTAATTTAAATTGAAACTAAATATAATCTAAAGTACATCCAAATCTAAATTAATAGAAACTAAAACTAAATCTAAACTAACAAAAAAAAATGGAATCCAAATCCAAACTAATTTAAAACTAAAAAAACAAACTAAATCAAAATCAAAATGACAAAAACAATCTAATTTACAACCAAAAAAAGGAGCTAAAACATCTAATTTTAGACTTTTTTAAATATTGGACAAAACCATTTTCAAATCAGCATAAAAATCATTTTTAAATCTACACAAAGGACATTTTCAAATCTGTAGAAAAGTGGTTTTTAAATATGCTCAAAAGTGGTTTAAATTTGCACAAAAATTATTTTAAATCTACACAAAAGTGGTGCATTAAAAAGACCTTTAAACTTGTTTTAAAACCATATCAAAATCTGCCCAAAACAAGGCATGTTGCTACTTGAAAAATGCAAATCCCTCCATGAAAAATCTACAACTTCACAAACTGAGAAAAAAATTAGATCCGAGCATGTTCACGTCAGGTTCACCAAAAAATGTAACTAGGAATTCCGAAAAACATCAAAGCCCACCATTAGTTAACCACGAAAACTAAGAAGCTTATGAAATGAAATCCTAATTCAATCAATAAAGACATGAAGACGAAGCACTGAAATAAATATAAACCAGTCACAAAGTGCCTCCTCCATGGTTCTCCATTGTCCTTCTTTCACCTTCAAATGTGATTTTTTGGATTTCACCTACAAGTGCAATTGCAAGTGGAAGCAAGATTGTGAGATGAAAATGATAGAATAAAGTTACTCGAAGCATGGTTGATTCTGATGAGAAATGCATCCAATTTATAGAAAAATTGGAGAGAGGACAGCAATTAGCAAGAAATCAATATTAGATGCAATTGGATTCAAGAATGGGAAAAATCGGATTGGAGAGAGGACAACAATTAGCAAAAAATTGACATTAGATGCAATTGGATTCAAAAATGGGAAAATTCAAATTTAGAAAGAAATGTACTTGCACGCTTTCCATGCAAGAGGATAAGACTAGCCATCAAATCTAATGTTAGGATAAGATGTCATATCCAAACTCATGACGACTAAGGAAACATGCATCCAAATTAAAGCACAAAAATAGGAGCCACTCGAGAGAGATAATGAGTTGGAAATTAGGATTTAGCAATTAGGTAATTAGGTGGAAATGATGAATTAGAAATTAGGAAATTAGAAAGTGATGAAATTAGAAATTAGTAAATTAGGTGAATTAATTAATAAGTTTTCATTCATTAATTAACTCACAAAAGACGGGGAATTAATTGGCCAATTAAATAAATATTTAATTATGACAAGAAGACTTAGGATAAATGAATAAATTATTTAACCTAGAGAGAAAATGACAAATAGGATCAAATGATTAAAACACAGAACTCCAGGAGATGAATTAGAAATGCAAGGATCATAATTAGGTCATGACAAAAGATAATTAATATAGGGTTGATTTGATCATGATTTAATGATGAAAATTGGATAATTGATAAAGTCTCGATGTTGCTTGATAAAAATTAATGATAAATTAATCAAGATTGACAAGGATGGAATTGATAAATGTCAATTGATGAGGACCAATGACTATTCGATCCAAATTGATGAGAAATGATGATTGATTCAGATCGATGACAAATCGATCAAAGATTAATAAAAGGTCGACTTGATGAAGGTCGAATGACCAAAGACCAATGATAAATCGGTCACAAATTGATAAGAGATTGATAAATTGATGACTGATCATGACAAAACCCTAATTCGACATGATAATATTGATAATGATTAAATATAGCAATTTGATAATGATAATATTGACAAGACCTAATTGAAAATGAGACAAATGTAAGAAATGTAGAAGAATGACAAAATATCGACAAATAATAAAGATCAAGTGTGTGACATAGAAGAAATATTAATAGGATGCGAAAACCCTAAAATAAGGTCATGCAGACATGTTAAAGTTGTTACTACTTATCAATTTGCCATTAGTTTCATGTCAAAGTTATTCTATATACTCTAGTCGGTTACTACTACCAAAATATTCAGTCAGTATGAACAGTCCAGTCGGTTATTGTAGAAAGTAGTCTCACAGCGTAGTATACACCAAGCTGTCTACCGAGTATCATCTCATGTCTACTGAGCAACAAAGATGACACACTGAGTTGTTATACACCGAGTGAAACGTGTTACCAGATTCATTGAACTTGGATATACATATGAAAACATGTTACAAGATCGAGGAACATCTAACCGTTATCACTTGGAAATTGCACTTAAAGATTGTGTATGATTTTGAGGTCATCTAACAAATGAAATATTTTGCATGTTTATTCATTCGATAAAACATGTTTGTAAGATCGAATCAATGAAAGAATCATCGTCATAAGAGATCTATTTATACAACATGGATTAAGATCAGAAGTATACATGTAGCATGATAGAAAGGAAGATATAGAGATATATGAAGCAATACATGTAGCATGACAGAAAGGAAGATATAGAGATATATGAAGCAATACATGTAGCATAACAAAAAGGAAGATATAGAGATATATGAAGCAATACATGTAGCATGACAGAAAGGAAGATATAGAGATATATGAAGCAAGACATGTAAAAGCACTAAGTGTTATGAATGTTACAGAGACACAGAGGTCACTGAGAAGGATTTCAGAGAACAGTCAAAGAACAGAGTAAACAGAAGGGTTTACCGAGTTACTATATGGGTTACCGAGGTATGCTATAAGCAAGGTAATCTATTCTGAGCACATAGAATCTGCTATAACATTCCAGATGTAAAGTTGCAGATATTTGTAATGATTTATTGTAATATTTTGAAGTTGTAAGAGAAACCTTTAACAGGGTAAAAGACTCTAATCAAGTCTATAAATTGTAAAGCCTCTAACCAAGTGCAGCATTTAGTTTAAGTGTTGTAAAATCCTTTAGCAAGGTAGATCTAATAGATCTTGTTACTCCTAACAGGGTAAGCTATCAGAAATAGCTA
This sequence comes from Cryptomeria japonica, assembly GCF_030272615.1. Taxonomy (NCBI): domain Eukaryota; kingdom Viridiplantae; phylum Streptophyta; class Pinopsida; order Cupressales; family Cupressaceae; genus Cryptomeria; species Cryptomeria japonica. Next base: position 281,444,031 of record NC_081408.1, on the reverse strand, counting down.
AACATGTAGCTCTAACTGAGCACTCTTTATTATTGCAGTAGTGAAGTTGTGGGTGCCATCCCCACCGCAGTTTTTCTCTCTAACCAAGAGTTTCTGCATAACCAAAATATATGTGTTATGGAGTAAATCATGTATGATTGTTATCTATTTGTTTTAGCTTTATATTATGTTACTACACTATTCAGTTTATGCATAACAATAAAGTTATTATTGAAGAAAAGTTTTAAAGTACTGATTCACCCCTCCCCTCTCAGTACATTAGCTTTCCATATTGGGCCTAACAAAAGTATGACACCGCAAGCGTTGACCATTTTTAGATGCCTATAGGTGGGTTTTCTATGCTTATGCTTTTATGGTTATCATGATTGTGATACTCCTAACATGTTTTTTATGCAGGATGTATGGATGTACCTATATGAAGTTTTGTATGATTATATGATATGCACATCGATTTTATGATTTTATATGATGATCATGATTATGTAGGATATATGGACCTAACACATGTTGGATGCAAGTGAAGGATGATGCCTATATAATATCCTAATGATTGTGATGGATGTAGGATAACTATACTATGATGTATATGTGTATTTATGTGATGTGATTATAATGAACATGTGCATGATATATCATGATGTGTATCGATGTACTATAATGAATACAATGATGACGTATTTTTGTGATTTGTGAAATAATGAAATGCATATGAAATAATGAAATGAAATGTATTATGGATAAATATGAAATGAATCTTAATGACATGAGTGCAAATGAGATGAATAAAAATGAGTAAGAAATGAATCCTAAAAGTTAAAATGAATCCAAAAATGATATGAAATGAACCCTAAAATGGATATGATGTGAATGAAAATGATCTATAATGAAATGAAATGAATCCTAAAAATGGAAATGAAAATGAAAATTAAATGGATCCTAAAGATAAAAATGGAAAATGAACTAAAGTGAAGATGATATGAAATGAACCCTAAAAAAATGAAAACTATCTAAAAAGAAGATGATATGAAATGAACCCTATAAATGAAAAGGAGTCCTAAAATGAAAAATGAAAATGAACTAAAATGAAGATACAAATGAAATTATTCATAAAGTGAAATATGTTGTACTAGCTAATAATGAAATGAATGCAATCCAAAACATACAAATAAGCTAATAAATGCAAACTAATACTTGTAATGAGGGGATGAAAAATAAATAAATGCAGTGAATGCAACCTAAGAATGGAATAAAATTCCACTAAAGGAAGGGATTCAACCTAATGAATGAATGTAACTGGATTCATGAATGCAGCCTAGTTAATGAATACAACCTAAGTAGATAAGGTGCACAATGAGTGTGTGGTGAGGTGAAAATGCAAATGGAGATGTGTATCTGTGATGTGCTAGCCATAGTATAATAAAATAGGTTGATAGAAGAAGAAAAGGGAGGTGAGAGTGAATAAATTGGAGTCTCGGGCATATGAAGGAATAAATGAAGGGAAATGGGTTTTATTGTTGTGTATTGTGTGGAGAGAATTCCTAGGTTTTGATATTACAATGAATTATCTACACCACTAACTATAGAAATCAAGATGTTATGAATATCCGATGCGTGGACTAGACTCTCAAACAATAGGTTACCCCTATGCATACAAGTTTCTAGATAATCGTGATGGAATATATGTGAGACTTGTTGGATCATGCAAGAGAAATTGTCAAACATGTCATACCACAAAATCAATGCCCTAATATACACCAACTAAGACATACCAAGATATAGAATGATCATGGCTACCCTGAATAGGTATAGGCACGAGACACAAAAGAAAAACCAAATCATCAAGATCAAGCATGAAAACGACTTGCATAACCAAGACAATTAATAGTAAGATATGGATTTGGATAGACTACCAGATATGGGAAGGATGCATCTCGATGGGAATGATAATAGATAGACTGATGGAAGGAAAAAGACAAGTTGATTGTGTGAGGTCTATGAATGGGAAGATTTTCGCTCGAATTTTATTTCCATAATGTGGATAGGTGTGTAAACGCTTAAAATTAATTAAATTAATATTTAAGTAATTTAGCCTTTTTGCATAATTAACTAAATTAATTACGTTAGTCCTCTTCTTCTTAAAATTAATTAAATTATATTTAATTAATTTTATCACTATAGTCCTTATAATCAATTTATCAAAATTAATTATATTCCTTATTCTTCTAAAAATCATTTCAACATCTAGTATTTCATCTAAGTCCCAATTACTTAACTAATTGTAATTAATTATCTAATCCCTTGATTCCTACAAATCACCCCCCTTAATTCTATCATCTAGCCTAATTAATCCTAGCCTAATCATGATTAACATTTCCTCCAATTTTATATCCCCCACTCATTCTCTTTCCTCATGTCCCATCCTCATAACTTGCCCACTTGCACTTTGGTGCAGGAGCACCCAAAGACACAAATGAAGTCTAAAAGAGCCTACTATCACCCATGAGGTATGAAAATGATCATCTGTAATAGGTTGATAGTTTTGTGAGTCAATGAGACCCAATTGATGTAAGGCATTATCATGGTTGCATTTTATAAGCCACCATGGATAAATGACCATGTGGGTTAGCAAGAGTCTAGGTATGAGTCAGGAAAATAAATATTGGTTTTAGAAACATCAGACCAATTCTTGGAATAGGTCGAATACACCTTGGAGTCGCCAAATTTGAAAAGTGCAAGTTGACAACTTTTGTTGTCATTGCAAAATGTTGTAAAAAGGGATCACTAATCCTCCAACGGTTCCAAAGTTTGAAAAGTGGTTGGAAACCATTAGGGAGGATATATTATGCCCACTTGTATTGATTTTAGGTTTTTGTTGGCATAGTTGAAGTTGATGAAATTTGGTGATGTTTTGGAGTTTGAAGCAATACAATATACTTGGAGTTTTATGAATTTTGTGTTTTTGTTGTTCATTTCTAATCAGTATGGATTGGTGGATGTTTGAAACCAATTGAATGAGTTAATTAAGTCTCTTACCTTTCATTTCAATCAATTTTGAGGTTTTTCAACAATCAATTTGTAGGGATCCATCCAAATCTAACCAGACTGGTCACAAACCCTGCCGACACCTAGGGTTTCACTGTAAAGATACCCTTAATCTGACATTTTCACCAGAGGACCAAACAACCTGTGGGAAAATTTTAGAAGGGCCATTGAATCATAAGATTTTGGTTTTGGTTTGCAGGGAGGCTCCAAGTCCAAAGAGATTGAATTGACCCTAGGCAGGTATCTCTATATGACCGCCTGAACTATAGAAGTGGAAATCACTTGCAGAAGATAAAGAAGATGGGATCAACTCTTCAAACCTTGGATTTGGTGGTTTTACACCTTACCCCACCTTAAATAGGTGTTGGTTTAGTCAGGGGACTAATACAAGGGGTACTTGCTTTGTAAATTAGGCCTAATTGGCTTAGTTAGGTCTAGAAGGACAGTAAGGGTACAGACCTTTAAAATTGTGGTTAGAGTCTAAGCCTTTGTGGAATTGTGTAACTAAATAAAGGGTATATGAATCTACCTTTATTTTTTCTTTTCCTTTGTAATTTTGTTAAGTTGTGTTTGGAGAACTCAACCGGTAGGGCTACTAGGCTAGCGGTAGGGCTACTAGACAATTGGATAGTTGTGAGACAAGTATTACATAACACATCTGATAGCTAGATATTATGGGTGATTTGTGTTGTTTGTACCACCAATAGATAAAATCCAATAGATTTTTATCCCATCGGTACCGGAAGATACTAAACTGGTTCACACAAGGGTAGAGTGTTTTCATCATACCGGTACCAGAAGATACTAAACCAGTATGGATCCGGTCACACAAATTTTTGTGTGAGTTAAGTATTTGGTAGGTTTGTTTTTCACACCTTTAAAAAATAAAAGAACTTGTTTTGGACATAGTAGTTATGGGTGAGAGAAGGTTTTCACCTAGTTTGTTGCCTAGCTTTGCATCAACTCATAATCCCTCATTAACCCACCTAATTTGTCCTCTTAATCGTTTGGACATCCCTAATCACCTTGGTTAGGGATGGGTCAACGCTTTTCCATAAAGGGCTTTCCCATCCCATCCTCCAAACCTTAAATACCACCATCTTTGGCTCTTCCAACAAATGTCAAATTCCTTGAATTTACCATGCCCCTCTTCCCAAGGAATTTTTAATTCCTTATTCTTTTATTCTTTCCACACATCCTCCTATTTTGGAATATTTAATTCCTCTTGTCTTCTCCCAAGGAATTTTCTATTCCTTTCCTCTTTTTTCAAGGTACTTGGGGAACTCTTCCCCATGTACATGAGAAGTGTGGAGACAAGAAATTCCTTTATGGAAAATCTCTTGGATCTCCCACTTTGTCCTCTCAATTCTCTCCCACCTTATTTCAATCCAAGCTCTTCATTAATTTTGATCTTGGCAATCCATTTTGGACCCATACAATCTATAAATCAGAGTCTCCACTCCTCACAAATCATCCAACTTTTGAGTATTCTTATGCTATCCATTTGAGATGAAAAAAAAAACATCCATCATGCCCTTATCGTACCCAAATTTCATCACACTTAATCATCCAAATCCAAATCCAATTGTTGTGTAGTGGAGAGCAATCCACATTTCCCCATCTCAAGGAACAAATCAAGTCGACCATTGGGCACACACCACTTCAACATCAATCAGAGGAGGTGAGATGAAGGTATAAGGTTACTTGTTTATTTTGTAATGCTTTTATTGTATTTTATAATTTGTATATGCAATTAACCTTCTCACCATTATTCTCCAATTCATTTTGGCATGCCCAGTGGGACCCCAAGTCCCTTTAACTTGACATTTTTTTGAGTTTTTGTGAAAAAAATTCGCAGGTCTTGGATCCATGTCTCTGCTTCACTTTGATATCTATGCCTATGCTTTGACATCTACGCCATCAAAGTGACGTCTCTTCTCTGCTAGGTTTTTGGCTAACTCTATATTGCAGATTCTGTATTTTGTCATTTGTGTCTATATATCAACATCTATTCTTTGGTTTCATCATCTGCACTTAACCAAATCAACATCTACATTTTGTAGGGTTTTCATTTTTAGTGAAAATATAACTTAAAAACAAACAAAAAAAATCATGTATTGTCATAAAAAATAAAAATAAAAATTTCCTATTTGTAGTATTTATTTTTGTAAATTGAACATTTTTGGATTTTCTTTAAGTTACCGTAAATTTTGGATCTTTGTGGCTAACTATTTTCTTGTAGAATGTGAATCGGTGTCTGCATAGAAGTTGTGATGTTTACATAGACATTGCGACGTCTATGCCTATATTTCAATGTCTCCGCTAAATATTATTTTATACTTTTCTTTTGTATTACTATAAAAAATGTTCTAACCTAACTAATTTTTTTGCATGGGGTGAATCGAGGTCTGTGCATACGATGCGACATCTAGGTCTACACTCCAGCGTCTCCGGTGTAAGCAAATTTATTTTAGGTTTTGCTAATCCTCATTTATTTTTGTATCTTTCTCTCACTTGTCAAAGACGAAAATCATAAGACTACTAATCATTTTCTATAGTGCAAATCTTGACTTGTAATTTTCAAAAGTAGTTTGTTTTGGTACTTAAAACAAACAATTGTTTTTCGTGATTGGTGTGCTTGCACATTCATATGGTGGACCCACCGTTACACGAAGTATCATCTCCCCTCGCTTTCATGGACCTTGGGTTAAAGAGAAAGGTTATTAACAACACTCGCCTTTTATTTTAGTAGAGAAGCACCTCTTAGGAGCCTCGTCACCCTATGGGAGTGTTTCAAAGTTAAGGCACATTGGAGATATCGTCTCTTGCAATGGGTCTCGAGTGGTGTTTTTCAAGCCGCTATACAAATGCACTAGTTACACAACTAGAGTGTTGGGTGAATTAGGATATGTGAAGGCCCTCTTTGCATTGATAAGCTCAGTTAGAGTCTTAAGTGGCTTGCTTCTCATATTCGTTGTGGACTAGTATTCCTTGAAGAATTACTAGACACCTTGTTGTATTTTCCCAAATCCTACTTGCTTATTGGTGCAGGAGGTTAGACCTCTGAAGCTTCTCTATATCATACTATTTGAAGTAGAGATAGATGTCCCTTTGATCATAAGATCTCTAGATCTTTGGGGTATGAGATTTTGGTATACCTAAGAAGTAAGTGTCATGGTGGGGAAGCCAGTACTACCGAATCTCCATCTATATGCTTCATTTAAGTATATGGAGAAATCTAAGTGGGGACTCAACAAATAGAATCCTCTTTTTCAGCCTAGGCAGTGCTTGCTTAAGAGTGTCTTCAATTGTACATACCAATGAATTTTGTCAAATCAGGCTAATCTAGGCCCTCTCTTTCATGCTTTTTTCAAGCATCACCTTGGCCAAAATGTATTCATTTCTTATCTCTTTCCAAGACAAACAAGTTCAAGATTTCCAAATTTGACCAAACAATTATCAAATTTCACTTCGTCATTGTTAAAACTGAGTTTCACTGTCTGCACCTGAGCTTCATCGTTTCCACCTCTATTTTGCCATATGTGTCCCCTAAGGATCATCATCTCGACTTGAACTTCGTTGTCTCCAACTCTATTTCACCATCTTCACCTGATCTAAATTGCCAATCAATTTCCATCCATGCACCATAAGCCAAAGTCTCTCAAACATCCTAAGAGGTCTATTCGTCGTCAAGTCAAAAAGAAGAAGCCTAGATACAATAAAATCCTAAAGCATCACAGTTTCCTATAAAAAAACTGAAATCTCTTGTTGAAACACACCACATTCCTACATGGTTTCCATGACTACCTACACAATTTTGACAATGAGTTTGACCAAGAGCCCTTGACAACACATGCTTTCAATCAAAGGTCTGCATTGCCCCAATCACTTAGTAGGAGTGGTCGCATTTCATTGTCCTACTTGCCTCAACCAAAGATCACATATTGAATGATCCTTCATCTTGGGTAGCCCTCCCCATCTTTCTTCATCAATCTATTCATCCCTAATCATTTTCACTCCACCCTTAAAGACTTAGCTCATAAATCTAATCAATCTTCTATCCAAGCATCAATTATCCAATCATTGATCATTAGTCCTAATCAAAGATTAGTACTTTCTGAATTCTGATTTAGATATTTATCATTTGTCAATCCCCAATTAGCCTTGTCCTTAAGAAAGAATCTATCCCAAGTACTTTTCTCAATTAGTCTTAATCAGTTGGATTGATCCAAACCCTAATCTCTTTCCTCTAATTTTTCTTGGTAACTTAGTCTATCCCAAGTAGGAGAAGACCTAATCAAATCAAATCATAATCCAAATATCTTAATTTAGCCTAGCTTGGTTGTTACCTCTCTTTGTGGCTCATATAATTAATCCCTACACCTCGTCTATTCCTAATCCAAGATCTAAGGTGTCATCTTAATCTAATTCAATCTTGTGCTAATCCAAGGATCATCATTCTAAATCAATCCCTAACCCAATCAAAAATTGCTAAGTCCTTGTCCTCATCTTCATCACTTTCTTGATCAATTCTATTTCAAAGTCATCACTCTACTCTCATCATTTTGACGTTACTCGTGCGTGGTCTTGAATCACTCTCAAAAAGTAAAGATGGTCGCTCAAAATAGTGAGTTACCCAATTTGAACCTCTACGTTGATCATGATTCCCAAGTAGAGGAAGAGTATGTTGACCAACCCGAATATTCTCCAAGCTTGAAGAACTTTGTGGAAGATCCCTACAACTAGGAAATTTTAGAAAAACTTATCAAAGTTGATATGAATCTATTCCTAGCTGAACTTATTAAACAAGGGGCATGATTGCCACCTAACTTTGACTGATACATCCTTGACACTCCTATGAAAGGCAACCTCACTAACCAATCCCTTCTCAACTCCATTTTTCATATGCCTCGTACAACTTTTAAACCTGCCAGCACCTCTAATCACCCTGTCTCTCAACTCCCCATATCATCCGCACCTCTACATAATTCCACCAACTATGTCAATGCTAGTTTTCCACCCATTAGTGTCATTTCGCTTCACTCTCTCCAATTTCTTCTCAAGCCCCCATCTCCTCCTATCAATATGTTGGTAGTGGTATATCGGCTGTGTCTACACATATCCCAAGGTCTAACTCAAGACAATATATACCTAATGATCATAATCAACTACCTGACGTTATGAGGTAAATTCAAGACATGAAAGATCTCATTAAAAACATCAAGGACAAAAATGATAAGAAATCATACACCTTTGAGGAAATTTGTCCATGTCCTTATGACCCCTCCATTTTGGTGGCTCCATAACCCTAGGTTTTGAAATTCCTAAATTTGATAAATACAAAGGCAAAGGTGATCCTAGGGAACATGTCCGTGAATTTTACATAGCCTATCAAGAGGTCTCCTACTGTGATGTCTACCCACGATGACTTTTTTCCCGAGTCTTAATGAACCATCCCTTGCTTAGTTCTCAGCCTTGCCTCATGTTTCAATCAAGTCATTCCCTGAATTGGTAGATATGTTTGTGTCCTATTATGAATACAATATTGAGAATAACACATCTATGATAAACCTATGCAACATAAAGCAAAGGACTAGAGAGACCTTCACCAAATTTTTGTAAAGGTGGGGACATCTTGTTAGGAAGTTTCCATGGGACATACCTGAATCTTATTAGATTGAGTTATTTCAATGCAACCTTATCCCTGAGATGTCTCATCCTCTGAACTTTCAGTGTCTTGAAACCTTTGAGAAAGTCACTAAGAAAATCCTAGCATTAGAGTGAGTCCTCCTTGAGCAAGGTATCCTAAAGCCTTATTGGAAAGATTCTCATAGGTTTTTTGCATCGAATGACAAGCCTAGGTTTTGGTTGAAGAATAAGAATGTTGTCAATGATGGTGTCACCAATGGAAAATGGGTCCAAACTGTGACTATCCCAACCAAGCTAATCATCACCAAAAATCCACCCAACAACCACTTTGATTTGCAAGACTAATTGAAACTCCACAACAACATTTCCATTCCTGGTCAGTCATCCCATCCCAACAATCAACCTCAATGCGAATACACTCCACTTGCTGAACCTATTGAGGTCATATTCCAAAATCTTGTTAAGGTTGGTGTCTTCCGTCTGTAAGAGGCTAATCAACCAAAACCCTAATGGTACAATAAGAACAAATATTGTGAGTACCATCATGTTCAGGATCATGATACACAAAAAGTGTATGAAACTTAAGAACTATTTCTAGGACCTGATTGATAAGAGTGATGTCAAAGTTATAGTTGCTAAGCCTACTAATTCTAATGATAAGCTTAAAATGTATTATAACCCATTCCCCAAGCATGGTAAGGACAAATTCTCATCATCTCATGCTATCTGGTATGACTACACCAATGACATCACTAGATTTGACTCCTTGGTAGGCCTCATTGAACCTGTTGATACTCATGTTAATAACATTACTATCCAAAGAGATGACCCTGCATCAACACCCCACAGACCCAAGATAACCATTTAGAGAGCCCTTTCTGCTCAACAATCCAGCATATCTAATCAAGCTAGGATAGTAATCTAGGGTGCTTCACCCTCCAATTTATCTCCTCAGAATGATTGTGATGCCACCACCCATCAAGGAAGATTAACTATCCAAGGAGATCATCCTCCTCCATCGTAAGCTTCCCCATTATTCGCTAATTGCTACAACATCCTTGACTATCTTGACAAGATGCTTTCACAGATCTCCATCCTTGAGCTTCTCAAGACCTCACCCATACATAAAGAGATGCTTGAACAATCCCTTCTAGAATCTCATGTTCTTGACAATATAAATGCAACTCAATTTGAGGCCTTGATAGACAATATTATTGCTTAGCAGCATATGGTTTTAACCTCCAAAGATGCTCCTTCTACCAATCCCTCATATAATAAACCCCTTTTACATTGAATCCATTATACATAAACATAAAATAAAGAGAGTCCTTATAGATTGTGGATCTAGCCTAAATCTTTCTACATATAATTATCAAACAACTAGGTATCTCTAAAGACTTGGTTGATACATCTGATAAAATCATAATAAAGGCATGTGATGATGTAGAATAGGTCTCAAAAGGTATGATCACACTTCCTCTTCAAGTGGGCCATCCAATAGTGGAGACTATCTACTAGGTATTGGACCTTGATCTCCCCTACAATATACTCCTTGGTCACCCATGGATCCATTCCATTCAAGCCATTCTATCCACCTACCATCAATACCTCAAATTCCCATACAATGGTAGATAAATCACTATCCTGACTGATCCAGAACCATTTTAATACTACAAACATTTTGAAAGAAAACATCCCTACCATTGTCCACTTAATACACCCACTCCACCACCACCCACTAACCCTTCCAATGTTGTATCTACTTCCACCCAACCTGATATCAAGGTTAAGAGTGTTGATAATAGATGTGAAGAATATACTCTTCAAAATGCACTTTATGTGGGACATCTCCCTCCTCCAAAATATTATGCTAGGCCGAAGGAAATTGAGATTTATAGGAAACCTACCATGAAATGTAAGAAAACCACCTTTTAGTAGTGGGGCCCACTTGATGAAGAGAGTCTTGAAATAAATGTTACCTCTTGGCTCTACAGAGAGGAAAATGAAGCACTGGGAGACATTCTTGAAGAAATGTATTCTAAGGCATCAGCAATAGTAGATAAGGTGAGTTATAGAAAACATGGTCTTGGACCTACGAAACAAGGAAGAAAAGTACCCATCTCACCAGCTTCATACAAATACAAAAAAGGGTTGGGTTACTCTTTAGTGCCTAAGGTCGCCATCCTTGGTACTCTGATAGACCCTCCCTCTAATGACGACGACTCCGATGAAGAGGAATTCCATGAAGTGCCCTTCGAATATCTAGATGACCTTTTCGATGATACCTATGTAAACACCATCACCCCTATCACTCCTTCCACCTCATCAGACCTACAACTTGTATACCTAGAATTCATTAACTGGGACCAATATGGGCCACCGACTCTTGACATTTGTGTTGATGATGATGCCCTCTTGAAATTATTAAATATGTGAGACCTTGAAGATCACATGACTATAAATGGAATCCAACTAAACAAGGAGGCATACTTTGGTAGTCAAGTCAGCTTCCTTAGTCACAAAAGTGAAAAGAAAAAGAAAAATCAAAAGTTCCCTAGTGAAAACTTCTCTGAGATGCCTTTGAACATAGAAAAATTAAAAACAAAGGACATATCTTCTAGTGAAAACCTAGATCATGCACTAGAAGATGAGGGACTTCACCTACCTACAATGTTCCCCCCACTACAAGAAAGATCATCATTGTCGACTGAAGAAACTAGCACTATCAACATGGGTACTGAGGATAATCCAAAGAATGTGCTTGTTGCTAAGTCAAAAAACATTTAGAAAAATGCATCCACTTATTGCATTACTTTTGAAAGTTGAGTTAAATAAATGACTAGATGTTGGCTTCATCAGGCATATTGATTATGCAGAATGGATATCTAACTTGGTTCTAGCGATAAAAATCGTTGGGGGCATCCGAATTTTTATCGATTTCCAAGATTTTAAGAAAGCGTGTTCAAAAGATGTCTTCCCTTTGCCAAACATTGATATAATTGTGGACTTGATTGCTGGTTATGAAATTATGTCCATAATGGATGGACTTTTTGGATACAATCAAATTAGGATAGCTCATGAATATTGACCTAAAACAACCTTCACATGTGCTTAGGGAACCTATTATTGGAATGTAATGTCCTTCGGCCTCAAAATGCTAGAGAAACTTATCAGAGAGATATGACAACTATCTTTCATGAATTTATGCATACATTAATGGAAGATTATGTAGATGACTTACTTTGTAAATCACTCACCAGAGACAATCGTCTAGGCATTTTGACTTTGATCTTTGAAAGAATGGAACAGTATAAGCTTAGGTTCAATCCTAAGAAATGTGTTTTCAGGGTTACATCAGGAAAACTCTTAAGGATACATTGTTTCTCATCACAACATTGAAGTAGATCCAGCGAAAGTGAAAGCTATCATGGATATGCCTTCCCCATTAAATCTGAAATAGTTAAGAAGTCTACAAGGAAAATTGTAGTCTATTAGAAGGTTCATAGCTCAGTTAGATGATAAATGTCATTCTTTCAACACTTGATTCATAAAGGAGTAACATTCAAATGGACCTAACAATTTCAATAAGATTTTCAACAATTGAAAGATTATTCGTTATCTCCACTAGTTTTGATGCCTCCGATTGAAAATAAACCTTTCATATTGTATATATTAGCAACTGCAATAGCATTAGGAGTTATCCTAGCATAGCATAATGAAAAAGGGAAAGAAAAAGCTATATATTACATCAATAGAAATTTGGTTGGCTATGAATTGAATTATAGCATAGTTGAACAGGCTTGCCTAGTAGTTGTCTTCACTACTTAGAAGCTACTTAAGGCATTACATATTTAGTCATAAAACTTTGCTCATTGCAAGGATAGATCCCTTGAAACTCAATAGGGAAACACTCACCGGCTGCCTTGCTAATTGGGTTATGTTGTTAAGTGAATTAGATATTCAATATGTGGACTGCAAGGCTATTAAAGGACAAGCAATAGCAGATCACCTTACAAAAGTGCCTATCCAAGATAATCACCAACTATTGCTTGATTTTATAGATGAATCCTTATTCAATATTACCTCCACTCCTAATTTACAACTCTATTTTGATGGCTCACATAGACAACATGGCTCGAGGGTAGTTATTCTATTCTTGACTCCACGGGGAGATGCAATTCCTAAATTGTACAAAATCACTTTCTAGCGTACAAACAAAATTGCATAATATGAAGCCCTAGTCACAGGATTAAGAATTTTAGTATAATGGGACATTTAACATCTTGAAGTCTATGGTGATTCTCAATTAGTCATTCAGCAAACAAATGATGAATATGAAACAAAGGATGAGAAGCTCGTTCCTTATTAAAAATTGGTTGATTTCTATAAAACCAGGTTTGTTACAATTGTTTTTACTCAAGTACCACGACTACAAAATAAACCATATATTGCATGGCTATTATTGCCTCTATGCTTGATATCCCTCAAAATGTTGCTAAATGTGAGTTCTTGGTGGAACAACTCTTGATCCTAGCTTATGAAATTCCAGAGTCTGAACTCGTGTGAAATTGTTGGTCTCAATTCCCCTTGGTACTGAGACATATACAACTATTTTAAGACCCAAACATTACCTCCTTCCTTGTCCAAAAACCCATATCACTCCTTCATCCATTAAACCACTAGATATGTTATCATCGGTCACGCCTTATATCGTGGCTCTTTTGACCAAACCCTACCTAAGTGTATTGATTCTATCAAAGTACAAATTGATTTACAAGAGGTCCATAATGGTGTTTTTGGAGATCATTCCAATGGTTTAAGTCTTGCTAAGAAGTTGACAAGATCAAGATACTATTGGCCTACTATGGAACAAGAAGCTCACGCTTTTGAAAAAAAATGTTGGAAATACCAGATCCATGGAGACTTGATTCATGCACCAGCACACGAACTCTAGCCTATCATATATCCTTGGCCCTTTCCTTAGTGGGGACTCGACCTCATAGGTAAGATTCACCCTACTTTTGCCAATGGACATAAGGTCATTATCACAACTACTAAGTACTTTACCAAAAGGATTGAAACTATTCCTATGACTTATGTCACCGACATCCAAATTTCCAAGTTTATCCTCAATTACACCATATGTCGTTATAGAATCCCTTTGGGTATTATAACAATGATCACCCTTTCAAAAACCATGATGTAAAATAATTTTGCATGAAGTTTCATATCCAGCATCATTTTTCCTCTCCATATTATCCCTAGAGTAATGATCAAGATGAGGCATCTAAAAAAACCATCATTAAAATCCTTAAGAAATTTGTCAATGACGTTGGTTGTGATTGGCATGTATAGTTGGCTCTTGCTCTCTAGGCATACTAAACTAGTATCCATACACCTACAAGCGCTACACCTTATTCAATAGTTAATGGTACTGAAGCTATTCTTCCCCTTGAGGTCAAGATACCTTCATTGAGAGTTTCCTTGTGCAATATCATTAATGATGATGAATACAGGATATCTAGATTACATGATTTAGAAGTATTGGATAAGCGATGCCAAACCGATCTAGTTCATCTAAAAGAATATCAAAATCGTATCCATAAAAATTACAACAAGAAAGTGAAAGGTACACATTTTGAAATCAGAGACTTGGTCCTTAAGATGATTCCTAAGAATCAACAGGAAAGGGAGAAGCTAGGAAAATTTGAGCCTAATTGGCTAGGTCGCTATGTAATCACTGCAGCCTATGGGTCAAGTGCTTATTAGCTAGTTGCATCAAAAGGGGAACCATTATCTGAACTAGTAAATAACATGCACCTCCTCAATTACTATGCTTAAGTCAATATGATCCTAAAAAAAGAATTAAAAAAATTGATATATGATCTTGAAAAAAAGAACAAAAAAATTAAATATAGATCCTCAAAAAATTAAAAAAGAGAAGAAAAATCATTCACCCACTTCTGAAAAACCTAGAAAATAGGCGTTTTGGGTAAATAATGTGGTGAAAACCTAGCAAACAGGTGCCACATGTAGCAAGTCATTGCTCCATCATCTATCATCATTCTATTTGAATCTTATTCATATTTATGATAGATTTTCCATCCATCTTGTCATTAAATCCCCTCAAATCTCATCGTCGTGGTAGTTTCCCACAGACTGGGGGCATATTCTTTATTATGATCAATAGATGGAGTCTTTCTCATTATTTGAATGGAGAATGACACATTTACATAACGGAAATGTCCTGAAAAAATCCTAAAAATTGAAAAATGTTGTAAAAACATCCAAAAAAATTATCCTTAAAAATCCCTAAAAATTGAAAAATGTCTTGAAATATCCTAAAAATTGAAAAATGTCCTAAAAAAATCCAAAAAAATTAAAAAATGTCTTGACGAAAAAATCTCCAAAAACATCAAATAACCATAAAACCCTAAAAATTAGAAATCTAAAAAACAATAATTCTTTCATCAATAAACCTATCCTTTACAACAAATAGATATTTGAGCAGACACAGATGGAAAACTCGTAACACTACACTTATCAAATCATGTATCAATAGACAAACTATCAATCAAATCAACATGTCAGACAAATCAACTTGTCACATCAATCAATCAACCTATCAATTTGTCCTTTGTCCAACTATCATTTGTCTTATACAAGCAACAGTATACTCGAAACCAGACTATGCCCATCTTAAATGGGGTACTTTATTTTTGAAACTAGACATCATGACCATCTTATCAAAAACAAACACAAACTATCAACTTTGACAACAAGATCAGAATGGTTGTTGTCTCACTTGGTCTAGTGAGTTTTATCTTATCTTGATTTATCTTTGATCATGTTCCTATGCTACTCAAGAATATCACCAAGTGATGAGAGTGGCTAGGATGGTTCATGACCTTTTTTATTATCGTATGTTTGTAAGATGTTGTTCATGATATTTTAAAACATGTATATCTTGGGTGTCTGTGCTAATTTGGTCACTTTGTGACTATTGCACATACCTCGACCCTTAACATACAAGCCAATTTTTCAAAACACACCATGAACACAATCCTTGTCTACAATATATTTGGCTCTTTTGCAAAAGGATTGCATTATTGCTCTAACCATATATATGGCATGATGATGTATCCATTTTTTTCATATTAAAATAAAGCTCTCTATTGCTAAAGATGCACGAATGAAAGCAAGATTTCCTTCATTTTACTAACATTTCTTCATCTAATTTCCTTTTTTTCACTAATCTTTTCCATTGTTAGTCCAGTCAATCTCTCAATCTTGTACTTTGGTACCCAAAAATATGTACACAAACATGCATCCTCTGATTCACAACATGTTAATAAATATGCATATCATAAATCATTCACCTATCAATCCACTTTGCATACATATGTTAGTAATATTCCCACATAAAATATCATAAAATCATAACATCGCATAGAAATATCATAACATCATAGCACATGTAGAACCTGCATATATCATCAAAATCTATTAAAGTACATAATCCCAGCGGCTGTCTCAAAATGGAGCACACAAGCTTGATATAACATTAAAAAGTGTACAACAAAAACATAAAGTATCAAACTAGAAGTATCACGGAGTTCTCCATCGGTCCTCTTGGTCTCATCCTTGTCCTGAGGATGAATCTCCTCTTGTCCCATGACCTATCTATCTAGTTGTCCCTACCACTCCCACATTTCTCTATGTCCTTCAAGAATGAGTCTTGCTTCATGATCTCCCCTAGCTCTAAACCGTTGCAAAGGTTAGTGCTCTCTGATCTAATGGTATCATTCCCTTATATATGAACCTTCAATAGTGGATCTCCTCACAATAATCCCTCATTTAGTCAAAGGCCTCAAACATAGTCATATCCTATACCCCATCAATGAAAACCCAAACTTTCTCATCTGATGTCTATGCCCTAGCTATCATTGTGTCTTGAGAAGCTATCGATGAAGCTCTCTCTACTACCCACTAATTGCTTTTTGCCTTGTGCATATCTCGCTCTACCAATAGTGTCATTGTCTCGGCACTCAGCTGATCCCTCTCTGTTGTCAATCTCTCCATATCTATTGTCATAGATGTCCTCTTGACATCCCAAGTTGCCCTATCCTATTGAAGAGATGTCATATGTCTCTCTAATCCTGCAATTTTCTCCCTCTAATATCTCAACTCTCCTCTTGTGCAGCCCCATCATCCAGGATTTGCTCGTCATCATCCCCTACTGCCACATCCTACATAGGATCATCATGTATTATTGGCAGGTCATCATATTTCTCATCTACTTCCCCATCCTCTCCCTCCTCATCCTCCTCATCCTCCTAATCATCCTCCTCCTCATAGTCCTCATCATCATCATCATCATCATCTCCCAGCTCATCTCCCCCCTCTGTGTCAGTTGTGTGACCCTCTCTCCTCCTCCAAACACCTTGAAATGGAAGCCTCTGAATCAAAATCTCTATAGATCTATAAAAGGACTCAGTTTGTGCTCTACAAACCATCTGTCATATGCCTTAGTGGTACCTACATCTATCACATCTACGCTTGCACCGCACTACCTAGGCTGTAATTTCTCAAACTCTATAAAACTTACATGTGGTGTCATAACTCGACCTCAATATCCTACCTCTCTTCTAGACTGTGCATAGTAGGCCATACTTGTAGGGTTATCTTGTCTATCCCTGAATTGCCTTTGCACCCTTTCTGGTAGCTGCACCTCAAAGACCCTCTATCTCATCATCACCTGCCCTATCAAGTACCTCTCTTATTAGAAATAAGGAAGATGCTCATCATCATTTGACCAACCCTTGCAATCCTTGTATGGTCTCCAAGTAAAATCTCTCAAGTAGTCTAATTGATGTCTCTAAAATAGAGTATATCACATCAATCCTTGCAATAAGGCCCCATCATAGTAGTATAAACATGGTAACATAGGTTGCACCTGTCTCTCTGGTATAGGCTGACATATCACAATGTGCTCAAATGCCCACACCTATAGTAGCGTCCTTCCACAACTAAGTGTCAAAGTCTCTCTGTACACTATTTGATGCAGATGAAAATATAGCATGCCTAACATGCATGGTCCCCAAGTAAATACCATCCCCTCTAACACCATGCGCTCTAGCACTTGTCCCCATCCAATAGGAAATCCATACCCTCTCCTGTTCAGTTCCACCAAAATCACTATAACCACGTTGATCATAGTCACTAACCTAAGGTGTTGAGCTACTATATACTCCCATTCGATCTCATAATCCACAATGCATAACTCATCCTCATCCACCTTGAATAGCTAACTCAAAACCTTGCTACCTATAGCTAGCTCATATACTGCTAACTCTCCATGAATAGGAATCCTCGGGATGCACCACACATCCTCTAATGTAACTTTCGCTTCCCCCGTCGATAAATGAAATGAGTTCATCTCCAAGTGTCACCACACTACTAATGTCATTATTAGTCCCCTATTTGACCTTATCTCAGGTATGAATGCGATATGATATAACCCTAAATGTAACAGACAATCCCTCTCCCACCCTTTCAGCTGATGAAGTAGTGCAAAGCATGAAGGACGACTCTCATGAGTTTGCAAAGATCGTAATTAAATATACAACATGATAGGGGCAAAATCAAGTCAACCCTAATCTACCCCAAACCTAACCCTAATTGATAATCCTATGTTGGAAAACTCAATTAAGCATCTAATCAATCTATTCCAAACCCTAATCCACTTAGGTCAAACCCCTAGTCAAACCCTAAATCATTTTAGGATCCCTTTTTCATACCCTAAGCAATTTTACCTAACCAACTATGCTGGTAGTTTGACTGCCTGCATAGGTAGTTGGACCAACTATGCAATTAGTCTCACCAACTGCACAATAGGATTGACCAACTTCATAGTAGGGTTGACCAACTGCACAAATTGTGCAACCACCTGGACAACACTTAACCTTGCCCCTCCTGCATGCATTGAAAAGCAATAAAATTAACATAGAATAGCTTGCAAAAAATCCAAATTGACAAGAGGGCATTTGAGTACATACCTCTGGTCATCGGTAGCTCCGCACGCACTCCCCGCGATGATTCTTGATCAGAATGTACACCATCCTTGCTCCTTCCTCCAAGCTTTAGACCTCCAAATTCTCCAAATGTGAGAGTGAAAATGAGGTCTTTTCACCCACCCACCTCCTTTTTATCCCCAATATTTTGCCTTGCTGAAAGTGCATGCACTTCCATTTGCACCGGTCATAGTCACTTTAACCTTCCCAAGTTTGTATCTTTTACATCCTAACTCTGATTTTGCTTATGTTTGATTCTTTGTAATTGTGGCGTCATTATCAACAAATTAACCTTTTTTTTAGATATTTTTGATCAATTTCTCAAAGGGGCACCCTTATATCCTGTCATACTTGGGGCATATTAAATGTGATTTTAATTCATATCTTCTTTGAAACAAT
This sequence comes from Cryptomeria japonica, assembly GCF_030272615.1. Taxonomy (NCBI): domain Eukaryota; kingdom Viridiplantae; phylum Streptophyta; class Pinopsida; order Cupressales; family Cupressaceae; genus Cryptomeria; species Cryptomeria japonica. Next base: position 281,424,868 of record NC_081408.1, on the reverse strand, counting down.
GTTCTAAATCACATTGTCTTAAAGAGGGGCAAAATCTAGACACCAAAAATCTCTATCACCTACATTCTCCATTTTTAACCTAATTGCACATATGATCTTTATTATTCATGCAATCTTGTCCTATTTCCCTTTTCCATTTTATGTCTAGATCTTTCCATTTAAGGTTTAGGGTTACATTTTACCCTTAATTTCATCCCTCTTGTGTCAAATCTTTACCTTGTCAATTTTATAGTGGCATTTTGCCTAATTGCGCCCCAAATAGGGTTTTTTGCTCCTAATTCGGTCCTTTCATATTTTCTATCTAGATCTTTCCATTTTCTTCCCATTTCATGTTTGAGGTTACATGTTATGATCCTTGAATTCATCCCCTTTGTGTTAGATCATTTACCTTTTGCTCGAAGAATGTCAGTTTTCAACCAAAATCCCTGTCTTGATTTTAGGGTTTTCTGCCTTCTTTTAGGGTTCTACTGCTTCCCGCTTTCCATTTTCAATTTTTTTGGTTTCCTTTTTCCTTATTCTTAGTTTGGGGTTGTATTTTGACCTCTTCTTCATCCTTGTGGCATCACATTCATCCCTTCTCCATCGGTTGGCCCAATTTACTCACTATTGCTTGGTTTTACCCAATTTGACCTAATTTTTTTATCTTCATTCAAATCTTCCCATTTTCTATCCTAATTTTTCCAATTCTTTTCAATTTCAGCTACTTTGACCAAAAATTACTTAATTTGACCTAATTTAGGTCTTCAAATGTAAGTTTGACTAATTTTCCCTTTTAGGTTTAATTAATTATTTAATTAATTAAGTCTTTCCCTTTTTACTAATTATTCTTCTTTAATCATTCTATCAACCCCCTTCACTTTTAAAATTAATTAAATAATATTAAACTATTTAATTAATTTTGATTTATCCCCTTTACTATAATTATAATTTGTTTTTGAGCTTGGTGATAATGTTATATTTTATTGATTTTCAAAAGGAGATATACAATATCAAGAAATCAAAATGTCAGCTTTCCAAAATCTTCATCATTTGCCAAAAAGAGGCATCCCATATTACCTAACTGGAGATTTTTTGAAAAGCTCAATCATTTGAACTACATCATCCAAACCAAAACCTACCCCCCAACCAAACAACAAAACAGACAAAACGAAATTACAAAAAAGATGGATGAACCCACCAGAGACAAAAAAAGAAGACACCAACTCTGGTACTAAACCAAAACCTCATCAATGCATCTTTGAAGAGCTATCTTCACCACCTGACCACTTCCCTACAGTCCTTCTAGGCTTCCTCAGACATAGTACTCTTCTCCCCGCACCCTCCACCTCGGCCTTGGCTCGTTCAATGATAGCATCGAGCTCTTTGATCTGCACCAGAAGTTTCAAGGCTTCCCACCCTTGTCTTTCCTCTGCCCTTCGATGAAACTTGCATTGTCCTCGCGACCATCCCACAAAAGGGATTATCATAGCCTTAACCCCCTGCACATCACCCTTCCCCAAGATCCGCCCACTCTATCACCCACCTCACTATTACAACATTCTCACCAACTTCTAGGCCCCACGCCATAATTAAGGATTATATGTCCATCCTCATTTTATATCTTTTCTTCACCCTATCAAAAGCCTTGCCCATAATGAGAAAGATACATTGTGCCAAATGCTCATCCCAGAAATTGAAAATACCCTGCAGCCTCCTCACTGTTAAATCCTTGTAGAAAGGGCATAATTGTTTTCTTGTTCTAAGGGTGAAATTTGCTTCCATTTCACCACCCCACATAGCACCACCACCTTCGACACTCTCAGAAACAACACCTCTGTTATAACTTTTCACAGAAAGGCATTTCTACCTTTGCTTCTTGCTTGACTTCTAACAATGTAAAAGGGAAAGGACCAAGAATTAAAATCAGTTTCCATCAACTCAAGTTCCTTCATTAATGTCCCTCTAGGTCCTTATTACCCGCCGCCACTTCCAAAACGCTTCTTCAATTTTTGTACTCGAGGTGTACTAGAGAGATATTGCTAAATATTTGGTCATTTCTATAAAATATTAGATATCCTCAATGAAAACTTGTCAAAGGTCCTAGAACCTCATTTCACCAATTTCACTAAAGGTTAAAGCCCATTTAGATAGAATGTTTGCCTCCAAGTTACCTGACCTTTTAACGCAACTCACTTTGAAGTCTTCAAAATAGTTTAATTCTTCCACAATAGTGAAAATTGAATTATGTAGATGTCATGCCTCTATACTACCTTTCATTATTGTTTGAATGATGATCAATGAATCTCCCTCCACGTGCAACCTTCTAAATCCTAACTTCCTACAAAATCTAACTGCAATTAATGCAGTTGAAGCTTCTCCAATATTGTTTGTTCCTGGGTCAATTTTTTGTGCTCCTAAAGCCACTGCTTCCCCCTTACAATCCTGAATAATGAATCTCACTCTAGATGGTCTAGGATTTCCTTTAGACGCACCATCAAAATTGATCTTCCACCATCCCTCCAAAGGTCTCTTCCACTTCTCCTTAGGTTGAGAGGAAGAGCTAGATTGAACCCAACCGTGCCCCTTAACAAGTATAAATTTAATTATTTAATTAAGGGTTCATTTCTCATAACCTATAGTTGAATAATATATTTAAAATTATTCAATTAACTAATTATGTCATCGAAATTAAAAAAATATCTTTATTTATTTAATATTTCAATTATCTTCTCATATGAGGATAACATCTACTTTTTTAAATTTTTAATTGCCCAATATCCACCTAATTTTTGAAAATGGCAATATTCTCTTGGGATTCCTCTTTGATATTCAAAAATCCAGATTTTTGGAAATATCTCACTATATTTCAATTTTAAATTCGAAAATGAGGTATGCATCGTCGAAAAATCTATTTTTTTTCTTTTTTCCTTACTTTTTCCTTCATCTCCTTCATCCTTCCTTGAATGGCAAATATGTCATGCATTTAATTTGGTCTGTCCATCCAATCAAAAATCTTTTCGATCGCATATGTCCACCGAGTCTCCAATTTTCTATCCATTTAGACCTCTCTTTCAATCAAATCATCTGGTTTTGTAGTAATTTCAATGTGTTAGTTTGTCTAGAAATCTAATTTTCAAGTAGTTTCATTCTATTAGTTTATTTAGCAATCATCTAGCTTAATCATTCTTGTTCTATCGAAGTAATCTTTCATTTTTAACAATTAATCTTGCATAATCACACATTCCTTATAAATCTCTAACGTCAATCCTTACTTTCATCTGTTTCATGCACCTGGCAAACAAGAGAGCAATGTAGCATCATTAGAGATGAAATGAAGAGCAATGGGGCTTCATTGAAGATTCAAGATTTGCATTTGTGTTTTTCATTTCATTTTCATTTCAATGGTCTTGTTGGCTAGATTGGGAAGGTTTTGCATGCGATTTTAGTTTGTGGTTAGCTTAGATAAGTTGCATGCTTTGGTTTTGGTTTTCAAACTGATTAACCTCCCGATTTTCCTTGACCTATGTGTGTGTGTGCGCGTGCACGTACCTATACCTGTACCTATGTATATGTATATGTATATGTATATATACATACATGTATATACACTGATAGTTTTGATACTTAATGTAAGTACAGATCCAATAGCCAACAAGATGAGAGGGGGGGGGTGTGAATCATACAAACTTAATCATCCATAAAAACATCAAATTCAACCTCGGTAACATATATATATCAGTCATATAACCAAAACTATCAAACATGCAAACTCAAAAGCATATGAACAAAATAAACCTCATAACACCAGATTTAATGTGGAAACCCAAGTAGGGAAAAACCACTATGG